>NC_143560.1:109517916-109826458 GCF_054136105.1 Typopeltis vanoorti | reverse complement strand
ACGCTGAAATTATTTATTAGAGATTTATAAGAGAGAGATTGGCATTAGGTTGGAATCGGAGCATTCGGGAATCACAGTGCGATAATAGTGAGTCGGCAAGTCACTCAAGCAGCTAAATAAAGTCTACTAGTCGAGAGGCAGTTAGCTAATAAGTTGTAGAATAACAATTATAGCTACGGAAGACAGCTGAGTGACTACTAAATAGACTAGCAATACTTGAGTTGAGATTTAATTTCAGGGCCGACCTTTCAAAGACACACGGAAACTTGAAGCATAGCACGAAGTAACTAGAGAATAATTAGAGGAAACCAAGTTGAGTTTAATGATAGCGGTGTTAAGAATTATGGTACCTAAAGAATTAAATTGATGTCAAAGGAGTAGGCAACTGTGCATATTAAACTTCAAGTTAAGGAATTATTGTGTGTTACCTTAGTACAAGAGTTGTTAGTAGAACATTGAATTAGTTAAGTGATGTCAAATGTAGTGCAAGCGGTTTGATCTATGCAAGAACGTTTGATTGTGTGTATTGTGACTGTTAATTAATCCAGTTATTTCTAAGAAGATTTTTTTTTAAACGAGTGCCGTTAATTGATTAAAGTGTATACAGTTACAAAAAGAGTTCGCACATAAGTATAAGAAGAAGGAAAATTGTCGGTAAGAATATTCCAACCATTAATAATCCTATGCAGAGATATGAGTGTGTTTCTTCCTAGAATGTCCCTATACTAACAGTAACTGTTGCGGAGGTTAGCTGTAGCGTAGATTTAAAAGTGTAAGCTTGTGAAAAAGTATTGCCACCATTAAATTGTATTTGAAACTTAAAGAAAAACTATGAGATGTTAATGTGAATGATCACTAAGGAATTTATGACATTAAGCTTTATTAAGTGTTAAGTGAACTGTGTGAAGACTGTATTTCAGATAACTGACCAATGCCTGAGTTTGTGTGACTGTATTATCAGAAGAGCTAAAGTGTTTGTAATATCTTAATTAGTGATTTTGAACTTATGTGTATAATTTGTGATTCTAAATTAAATGTTTATTTTTGTTTATCTAAAGTTGTATTTTGCCTGAATCTCTTTTACTGCACCATTCATAAAATATTCGAACCAAAGCGGGAGTGATAAATAAGTTAAATATACTCGGCCAGTATTTATAATAACAACATATAAAGGAAGGGTAGTTGAGAGTTGGTTTATCTTCAATTCTTGAACTAATTCAGATATAAAGTGGCGCAGTCTTTAAATATAAATTTTCTTTATATTTGAATTAGAAATCAACTTACAACATATCAATTAGTTAAGAACATCATAATAGTAATCATGTCGGATCCAAAGTAAGGATTGACAAGAAGTAGGATCCAACACAGCTAACTCACCCTCTGTTGAAAGAGACCAGATAAAAGTTCCTCATGTCACTGATGGGAATTGAACCCAAGACTGAGCTACAGAGACTCAGCTAACTGCATACAACTGAATAATAGCTAACTTGTGCCACTTTCCACATTCCATGTGGTTTCGGCCAGTTTATATTGTAAGGGTTCCGACATAGTTTGTTTTTAATAATGTTATAGTTCATTTTTGCATTTATTTTTTATGTATTTCTTTTATCCAGAGGAAGCCACAAGTTTTAGTGACCACGTAGTAGATTTCTTAGTAGACCACTTTGTAAGCAGTTACTACCAAATAAAACCCAGTTTATTTCTACTTAACACTTATTGGTTGAACGTATCCATTTCTAATAAAAAGATAATTTGTAAAATATTAAATAAAATTGAATAGCTGTGATTTAGTGGGGAAACCACTTTATTTTTCCTCGTAATCATGAGGTCATTTTGGAAGGGGAAATCTTTATATAGATTTTCTGAATATTCACTTTGGTTCTTCTTACTTTCAGCTTGTCTCAAGATGAGAAGAACCAAAATGAATATTTGGTTCTTCTCATGCAGATGTCTGGGGACATCTCACAAGATCTTTTTACCTCGGAGAATATGTAAACCAGCCAAGAGAACAGAGAATTTAATCCTTGCTGCTTTTAAATTAGTACTTATTAAACTGACTTTCTAGTTAAGAATTGAAAGTAATCATAGTAGATTGAATGAGAACACAGACAGAGTCTTAAAATTTTAAAATTGTGTTATGAGGCATCATGCATATTTAACCATATGTCAAAAATTATATTATTCTGCCAACTAAGAATTGATAGAATAATGTTATTTAAAGCAGGGATGCACTGAATCATGATTTGGTTGAATACTGAATATTCAGCCAAACATACTGAATTTAATTTTATAAACAAATGTTTTGGACAAATAGATCAATAAATACTCATTATAGATTTCAATATAAATCAATAAATACCCATCATTGAGGGAGGTGGGGAAGAGAGAGAGAAAGAAAAAAGAAATACACACAAAATACAATATAAAACTGATATAAAAATTTTAATGCATGTATGTTTTTTGTTTTCAAGGCATTTGTTTATAAATGTAATTCAGAATGTTTAAAATATATTCAGTATGCTTTGGCCAAATTGCAGATTGATGAAAGACTGAAAAATATGTGTAATAATACTTCACCTAACCATGTACTCATATCAAAATCTGAAAATAAAAAGAACCATCCTTGTTTCATAACCAAATGTATATTTGAGATTTGGAAAGTTTTGAAAAAAGACCAGCAAGTTTATGAGAATGCAACCTTCTGCATAGGAGTTGCCTTAGCTTGCACTAGTTAAAAGACATGAATGCTGCTCAGCCACCCGTATATTTGCCTTCTGATAATAACTTTTTGATTAAGTTAACCTGACAGCCATTTTTAACTGTTGGTTCTCATCAGAGATCAGAAACCTTAAGAGGACAAAAAACTCATTAGCAGTCCTATGCCAGAGAGTTGTATTTTTCATAAGTGAACTGTGGTTGGTGTGTAAGACTAATTATCAAAGAAGAGCCTAACAGTCTTCATTTTGGCAGAGTGGTTAGTGTGCCTACTCTCCAATCAATATGTTGTGGGCTTGAATCTGCTGCAAACATGGATGTTTGTGATTGTTTTTAGGCAGTAGATGATGCCTCTAATAAACAGGACAGTGGTCTTACACCACATGATGAAAAGACACCACTGTCCTGTTTATTAGAGGCATGAAAAATACCATGTTTTCAGGGTGAGCTTCTGGACTATCTAAAAATAAATTAAAAAGATACTTAAAATTGGTAACGACAGAGGGAAAAAAAAATCTTCTACTACCCACAGTACAAATATACTGTAGGTTTTTAAATAATCTTTCGGGATGGAAAGAAATGTATGCATGCATAGGAATGTGGAAAGTTTTTTATGTAGTGCAAGCTAAGACAACTCTTGCCTAGAATTGCATTCTCATACACTCTCTATTCTTAATTCAAAGCTTTTAAAGTTTATATTCAGTTATGACACAAGAATGGATCCTTAATTTCCTGTATATATGTTTATTGATTATTATTTTACATAACTGAAATGAAGACTAATAGAATTTTTGCTTTGTACAAATATAAAAAAACTGTCAAGCTGAGAGGATTCAATTCAGCTTTAGTAAGATATTGAAATGAGGATATTATGGATCCATCCATCCATATTTTATAGTTAATTCTAGAAAAATTTCCTAGAGTTTACTAAAATATAACACTCTTACATAAGCTCTCTGGTAAATTTTCAAAAATTTTTAAGATTTTCTATATTTGGCTATAAAATACAAATAGATCATAATATTCTCCATTACGTTATCTTATTTGTTCAAAATTAAAGTTTCTTTGCTGTATACTTTAATATTTCATTATGCATCTATCAAGAGAATTTTGCTGTTTGTTATCAGATTGTTGTGGTATGTTTAAGAAAGGGTTGTTGCTCTTTTAAGGTTCCCATATGGTCTATGATGATAAAATGCGATAAAATGAACAGTTCATAGCACCTATCAGTAAACCTAATCATTACACTAAAGGCGAATATATACAAGCTCTTGTGTTCATGTCCTTTAAATAACGCAAGCCAAGGTAATGACAATTCTGAAGATTATGTTCTCATAAACTGTAAATTTTTGAGACTTTGTTTCTTTCTACATGTGGCTATAAAATGTGGTAGTATCGATAACATTCTCCATTTCAATATAATAAAAATGTCATTCAATTTATAGGCAACACTTATTTTTAATAAATACAGTTCAAAAATCAGAACAAATATTGCACTTATTTCTTCAGATAACACAATAAAAATATTAACAGATCTTTTATTTTAAATTGTGAAATATGAAGAATAATTATGGATGTATTAATCAAAATGAATTTGTGATAATTATGATGTAGGACAAGAAATTTTTCTGCATTTTTGGGAGAAGCCTATGTCTGATTTCTTAATAAATATTTTTCCCTTCTGAAAGAATTCTTTCAATGAATACGTTAGTAGCTAGTGCCAAAAGAAATTTTCTCTGAGCTATCATACTTCGGAATAAGTAAAAATTTATTTATTAGACTTTGATTTTTCTATTTTATCTTTATTTATTTTATTTTTTTTAACATTGAGTATGGCCTGTTATTCAGTACAGTCCTTTCAGTCATAGCATAATGCAAAGACATTTTGCCTGTTTTTCATCTGCATTTTTTTAAATTAATTTTTTAAAAATTTTTTAAAATTCATTAACATCAAATAATGTTCATTGTTTTGGTGAATTTACTTTAGATTTGACTGCTTACATTGCGGTTTGCTGTTTCATTTTCAAATTCATTTTGTTTTACCATGGCATTGTTATGCTTGCATTTTTGATTATTAATCATAATCATATTTTACATTTTGCAAATTTTGAATCTTCACATGAATTATAAAACTTTCCAAATATTGCTTTTTTTATTATTTATGGACCAAACTACTCTTTTTCACTATTTTAATACAAATTTTATTACTTCATAAGACTGCATAATATAAACTAAAATGAAAACACCAAAAGAAAATGCCTATAGGAAATGCAACAAGCCTTCGTATGCAGCACAAAGGGGGAGGCTTTTTCTCAGTTAGTTGCATTTGTTATGATGCATGTAACAGGAATTTCTCTGCTTCAGGTGGCTGAAAACCGAATATTCAGCACATGCCTAATTTTAAGCACTTTGCCAATAGTTTATTTGCAAAGTCAACAACTTACCAGGAATGAAATATATATATAAAAAAAGTTCTAAAACTTATGATTGTTTGTTTGCTAGTTTCTATAATGCATTGTTTCATTCTTTTTTAATTAACATTGCTTTTTTTTTTTTTCAGCCCAAAACATTACGCAAGCTGATTCAAAGTCATTTTAAAAAATATGCATCTCTTAGCGAGGTTGATTGCATGTTCAAATTCTTGGATATGGTACAGCTGCTTTTACATTATGAAAAGGAAACTTTTAAGTGTGCTTTAGGGGTAAGCAACTGTCAGAATTAATCCTGTATATAGTTTCCTAAGAGTAGTTTGTCTAGCATATTCATTGTAAAACCTTTAGTTCAGAATGATACCATTGATAGTTGGTAATTTTTGTAACATAGAGGATTTATTTATTTGGAATATCTGCTTTTTAAGTCACTTAAACATAAAAAAAATACTTTTCTATTTTTAACTTGCAAAAAAACACATAAAATTGGTGAAGAAGCTAGCATGAAAGATATGAACACAAGTGAGGATATTATAAAAGGTAAAGTTGAAGAATGAATTCAGACATGCACAGATTGAGATAGGATATTTCTTTTTATTATTTAACCTGCAAAAATCCACATATAATTGACGAAGAAGCTAGCATGAAAGATATGAGTACAAGTGAGGATATTATAAAAGCATTGGTAAGGTTGAGGAATGAATTGAGACATGAAAAGTGAGATAGGATATTTAGAGAAGAGATTAGTAGTTGGAGGTGTGAGAATGAACTTGACAGTGGTGATGTGGCAGAGATGGATGATTGCAGTGGAATGGTGTAATAGTGTAGTGCTGTATGGGGGGCTTCTGTGGTGAAAGATGTGAAAAAGATGCAACAATAGGAAGAGTAACTGAGGCTGTGGAGAGGAAAGGAGATCCAGAGGAGTTGACTTGCTGTAGAATAAATCATTTGCAAGGTAGTGAGAATGAGATAGCACTGGATTTGTAAGTCTTGCTTGAGACAGTGAAGCAGAAGAATGCGAGAGGGAGAATTGTGTTACTGTAAAATCTCTGACAGGAAATTGTTATGCAAATTCCCATGATCGCTTTTACATAGGTTCTAAATCATGTAGAAATTGTAAAGCTTTTAAACTAAAGTAATAATTCTATTATTAAGCTGGAAAAAAACACAGTGTATATTGTAAGTGTATGTGTAATGGAAAATAATGGATTAGCCTGGATTATGTTCAACCTAGTAAGAACAAAAGTTTGAAAGGTTATTCAAACGTAGAAAATTGCTGCCAAAAACGAAGGTAGCCCAAGTGATGTCATCATATACACAGAAAATCTGGGGAGTTATAGCCAAAGAACAAAGAATGAATGGAGCTATAAAAGGGCTCTAAACA
The DNA here is from genome assembly GCF_054136105.1 of Typopeltis vanoorti. Taxonomy (NCBI): domain Eukaryota; kingdom Metazoa; phylum Arthropoda; class Arachnida; order Uropygi; family Thelyphonidae; genus Typopeltis; species Typopeltis vanoorti. The sequence goes on along the minus strand of NC_143560.1, from coordinate 109,819,930 downwards.
CACTCACACACTCTCTCTCTCTCTCTCTCTCTCTCTCTCAAGTTTGTTCATGTCGAGGCGTGACCCCAAGTGCAGTGTGGTGGGGGGACCCAGGTAAGGCCGTACTGTCCGATGTACTTCTAGGTTCCACCGAACGTGGTGCATATATGTGGAATTCGCGCCATCAACAAGTGGTTCCTTATTGATGGAGATTCAATCTGTATATTGTCCCGGGAAACTGCCACTGAAAGACTGCCAAGGGCTGTCCAGAATTTAGCCAGCACTCGGGAAGAAAGGCAAAGTGTAGCAGAACTTACGGAAGTATCGTCCAAGCTGTTAGGACTGTATACGAAACGCAAATGTGACTAGGCTCTGATCTGTTAATGTTACAGTAGTTGTACTTGAGATTGTATGTATGCTTACTGAGGTTATAAATTGTAATTAGTTAATTGTTAATTTGCGGGAATAGAGAGAGAAGCTAAACGTTAACTTACGTAAATACATCCTAAATAGGATGTTTTTTTGCTAAGTATAACATAAGAGGCAGCTCAAGATAGCTAAGTGGTGTAAATAAGTTGATTAAGTATCGTATATGTTATGTCTAAATATAAACGCTGCATGCTGAGTAAGTGATAGGCCTTTAAGAGCTTTTGTTTGATATTTGTCTAAATGCATTGTACAATTTACTTGGCTTAAAATAAACATGTTTTGTTTGTGTAAATCTCTTGCCTGATCTACTAGCCAATGCACTGTTTCCAAATAAATATCGAACCTGTGAGCTTGATTAAAGTAAGAATTGCCACGACTAGCTTTTAAGGAATTGAGTACATTAAGATTCAAATCTTATATATGTTTAAACTTAAATTCTCATGCTGTACATATAATTTAGAGTGATGCAGTCGAAAAACAAAATAAATTTCTCTAAATTACACAGTGTGAGAGTTGGTAACCTGATATAGTGGATAGACTAAAACCAAGGGTCTTTCACTAACAGTGTGAACATATGTAAGATTAGAAAGGATTAATTGCGGGGCTTGAGATATTGTTAAGTTGAGTAAAGTATTAAATGTGATCGTATATGAGAAATGAGTAGAACTTAAGAAGAATTTTAGTGGGCAAAGAAATAAAAGAAAAATTTAAGAAAGATATTAATTAAAGTAAAGAATAATATTTTACAATGGCACAATCGAGACGTAATTTTACATTAACAAGGTATGATAGTAGAGATCTGAGTAGAAGAGCAGTGATTATGAAGGTTTGTCCACTTGGTTATATGAGAGACGTCCAAAAAGTAGGTTCCTATGGGCTGTCAGAGAAACAAAAATATTCAAAAAAAACTTTATTGGAAATGAAAGTAAACATCTTTCACTACTTTTCTACATAATTTCTACCATTGTTCAGGCACTTATCATAACAAGGCACCAAGAGTTGTATACCTTCCTTGTAGAAGGTTGCTACCTGTGACACAAACCACGTATTGACTGCTTCTTTGACCTTGTCATCTTGAAACTGCTGGCCACCAAGAAAAGATTTCAGATGTTTGAACAGGTGAATGTCAGTTAGTGTGAGGTCAGGACTATATAGGGTGGAATTGTTCCCAGCCAAAGATGCCGAAAAGTTGTTGTGTTACACCGGCCGTGGGCGGTAGGTATTAGTCCGAATCGTCAGTCACTAAAGATTGTCGCCTGCCCCCTTCATCATCGTGCACACCTGTTCTTCCTTCAGTAAAAAGTCTTATCCATCTTTGTGCCATTGAATCACTTATTGTATGTTTTCCATAAACCTCAATAATTTGTCATTGAATTTCAGTTGCTTTAATGTTCCTCGCATTCATGAAACGGATAACTGACCTTATTTCACATGTGGCAGGCGATTCGATTTTCTTAGACATTATAAACACACACCAAGAAGTGTACGCACTGCAAGAATGTCTGAAAATGGCACCAATGCCTTGTTAATGAATCAATAAACTCGGCATGCATGAGCACCATTGCGATCCCAGCGTTGCAGTGAAAATATTTAAAAACGGAACTTTCTTTCTGGACATCCCTTGTACTATAATTTAAAGATACCAAGAAATTATATTCTTTATCCAAGTGTAAGCAAACAAAGTTTGCACCTGAAGTATTTTCAGGACTAGGGCAACTTGTATATAGAAGCTAATGACTTCACATCACTTGCCTTATTATCCATATCCATCACTTGCCATATAACCAAGTGGAAAAACTTCCAACAACTAATAAGGTGTGACACCTTTTGGCTATTCGTATATGAAAATATGACTTCAGCACTAGTATCACCTCTGGGTCTGACTCCCACTGATGAAACCTCAGTCGAAATAAAGGTCGAAACCGGTCTGGGTAGTGACTCTTTCCATAATGCATAGCATTATACATATCCTTAAGGATATGTATAGTATAATGCTTATCCCATAATACTATTGGGATAACATAAAAGCTAATGACTTGCCTGAGTATCCCATAATGCAAAGTATTATGGGATACTAAGGCAAGTCATTAGCTTTTATGTCTGTGCGGTTAGTCTAGTGGCTATGCACCTTGTAACCATATGCCTGGGGAAGGATTGTCCTAGGTTCGATTCCTGTCGACGACAACATGAGAAGCTTAAGGATCTTTCTCAGCCATAGCCAAGTTAGCTGTTCTTGGGCATGGATGTGGACAGCAGGGTTTTTCTCCCAGTTTATCTGGGGGTTTTCATCTCGCCAGCAGACAAACCGACTCCATGAATACACAGGCTACAGTCATAGGATATAGTACTTAATCCTTCATTAGGAAGACTCAGCCAGTCCTAAGGGGTGGGCGAAACCCCACACGAATTAAAAATAAAATAAAATAAATTAGTTTCTCTATATGAGTTTGTCCCCAGTCCTGAAAATACTTCAGGTGCAAGCTTTATTTGCTTACGCTTGGATAAAGAATTAAACCAAGTATATAATTTCCTGCTATCTTTAATTTATAGTATACCAAGTGGAAAAACTTCCAACAACAATGTTTCCACTCTTTCTGAGCTCTTCTTCTACTACTCCATTCCACCAGCTAATCTTTGGTGTACCTCTCTTCCTCTTTCCTTGTGGATTCCACCTTGTTTGACATTGTCTTATTCCATTTTTCTTAATGCATGCCCTATCCATCTCCATTTTCTCTAATTGATGTATATTATTTAATATTTAATATTGTGATGGAGGTGGTGATGGTGGAAGTGAGAGAAGACGCGCCTTGGACTATGTTGTATGCAGATGACATCATGCTGTGTGCAGGGGAAGAGAAAGCACAGGCGGCCAAAGAAGAGATGGAGGGAGATGGTGGAGGAGGACTTGAGGATAAAAAACTTAGGATGTGGCTGCAGCCCAAGACAGGAAGTGGAGGAGATTCACCACAAACAGCGACCCTACTTAAGTGGGAAAAGCTGCAGAAGAAGAAGATGTCGTATATTATTAGTTTTTGTTTAGTTTTATTTTATTTTATTTTTTTGCCATAATTCTCTATTTGGATATCTTTTTAGACCCTTTATACAATTCTTCCTAAACATTTATTTATGAAGCTTTGCAGTTTTATCCCAGTTGCTTTTGTTGTTATCAGTGTTTCTGTGATGCATTAAGTAATCTGATTTTGTTTTGTTTTTTTTAAACCTATTTCCTTTGATCTTCATATTTCCTCTAACATGTTTAAAATTCTGTGCTCTCTGTACCTTAGAATTTATACTGTATCTTTCTCTGCTCCTCCCTGTGTATTATTATTGATCTTAGGTAATTAAAGTTCTCCACGTTTCTAAAATTTGACTGTCTGGTACTATGTCTTCTTTTTGTTTGCTTTTTATTTTCATTATTTTTGTTTCCATTTTATTTATTCTTAATCCAGCAATGAAGGCTTCTTCATTGAGTTTTATTGTTTTTCTCCCTTCATATGTTGTTGTTGCGTATGTGCCAGTAAACATATATCATCTGCAAAATTCAGGTCATAGCTGTTCTATTAATTCCACTATATTACTTTTGCGTTTTTCATGGCATTTCTCATAACCCAGTCTACAACAATAAGAAATATTGTTGGGGAGAAAATGCAGCCCTGTCCAACTCCTCTTTGACTTTTCTGAAAGTTCTCCATAGTGTATGATTTATATTTTATAATTTTCATAAATTTCTTTTTAACTATGTTGATAATTTTACATAGTATGCCGTAATATGACATTAAATTCTATATTGTTTCTCTGTCAGTGCTGTCAAAAGCTTTGTTGAAATCAACATAGGTGATATAAAAATTTGGCTATTCTATTATTATTCTGAGTGTTGCTATTTGATCTATACATGATCTGTTGGCTCTAAATCCTGCTTGTGTTTCTTTAGGAGATTTTGGTCTATTTCTGTTTTTATTCTTTTGAATATTATTCTTGTTTTACTTGTGTTTAATAATGATATTCCTTTCCAATTACTGCAGTCAGTTAAACCCCCCTCCCTTTTTTTTTTGATCCTATTCTCATTTGTATGTCATTTCCTATCTAAGAGGTTGGCTGCCATGATGTAACTCATGGTTGACTATGGGCGTAACGACATGTGGTGAGGACATATGGGACTGGTTTGCCTGTTCTGAGGGATGAAAAATCTGAGTTTCTGGGTGAAAAAACCTCTGCCTCTGTATAAGACTAACTCACCTTTAGTCGAAAGAGATCAAATAATGGTTCCTCACATCATAGACGGAATCATATCCAGGTCTTTTCAACCAAAGGGCTTCATCTATACTGACTGAGCTATGGAGGCAATATTCCATTCACCTGGTTTTTCTTCGTGCATCTGTAATTGGTTAAGAAATGGATAGAGTATATTCACCATTAAATCTTTATCTTCTTTTAATTGTTCATTTGGTATATCATCCATACCAACTGCTTTTCCATTTTTACTTTCTTTTAGTACTTTTTGTATTACACTTTTTTTTTTTTTTTTTTTCCTTCATTTCTTTAGTGTCTATTTTTTTATATTTGTCTTTTCTTTCTGGTATTTGAATTTCTTTTTCAGGCTTTTCTCTATTCATTATTCTCTGAAATATTCTACCCATCTTTATTTTATTTTTATCATTGTTTATTTTATTTCCTTGTTGATCTTTAATAATATCTTCTCTTCATTTCTTGTCTGTTATTGTTTTCATAATATTATATCATGTTTTAGTATCACCTCTATTAGCTGCAATTTCCACCTCATTTAGTAGGTTTTCTATAAACTCTCATCTTTTCTTACATTTTTCTTAATCTCTTCATTTATTTCTTTTTATTTCTCTTGTAATGTGATGTTATTCTTATCTTGTATTATTTTTTTTCTTTCTTCAAATTTGAGTTTTTGTGTGAATTTATTCATTCTTTGTCTTTTCTTCAGTGCACTCCTAGTAATTTTTCTGTGGCTTCATGGTATATGTTTTTAATATCTGTCCACATTTTTTGAATGCTTCTGAATTCTTCGTGTTCATTCTATCTGGTCTGATTAAGAACTTCATATCTGCTGCACATTTTCTTTTAGTTTCCATATTTCTTAGTTTGTTTATGTTATACGTTCTATTTTTGCCCATTACTTTCTTTATAATCATTAATGTTATTTGAATTTCTTTTATTACTAAAAAATGGTCTGTATAAGTATATGCTCTTCTCGTTGATCCCATTTTTAAAAGAGATCCTCTCCATTTTATTTGTATCATTATATCTCTAGGATTTGTATCATCTGTTGTTTTTTGTAATATATCGAATTCATATTTTTCTTTTTCATCTGCATTATTAGTTGGTACATATACATTTATAGTTGTCACTTTATAGACTTTTGAGTTATATCTCTCTATTCATCTTTCTGTAATTGGTTCCCATTCTATCATTGCTGCTCTTGCTTTACTGGACATCATTATTGCCACTCCTTTTGCATGTTCATTATCCTTATCTTTGGAAACAAAACAATAAATAAACAGTATATTATTGTTTTTTTCCCGAACTCATCTAGATCATTCTCTGTCCATTCCACCTGTCCTGCTTATTCTCAGTATTTCATTTTTGTAGTTTTTTATTTCTTTGGCTATATTGGCTGCTTTGATGTTTCATACATAGTCCTCACATTCCAACATCCAATTTGTGTTTTTTTTTTTTTTTTTTTTTTTTTTTTTCAATATCATGGCTGGTTCCAAATAATTTGTATGTCTCTTGGATTTTGAGTCTTGTCTGAAATTTTCTGTTGTATTACTCAATTCCCTAGTTCAGTGTTTCTCAAAGTGTGGTATGCATACCCCCCCCCCCCTGGGGGGTACGTGGCAATTTTTGACTATGCATAATTAAAGGAGTCATATTTTTCAACAAACAGTTCAATTAGAGGCAACCGGGATAAAACGGCACTAACTAATGAATCACATCCCCTCTCTAACAGAAACTGCTGTATAGACCAAGCAAAACCATATGTTGCAGGTGGAACATATGGTTTTGCTTGACACCACCCCTGTCATTAAACGTGTTAAAACTAAGAAATATGTAGTGAATGTGTTTCAGATATTATGGAATTCGGTTGAAGGGAATTAGCATTTAAACTCAACTGTTGAAATGCTAATTTGTCTTTGGTTCGTGCGATCTTTTGTTAATATCGTATCAATCATATGCAGTTCTTTGCTGCTCTCTGTATCTCAAGTCTTGTAAATTACTGGTAATTTTTGCTTGAAATAATGGGAAAGAAGATGACGCTATTTGGGTAGATGACTTTGTCGATGCACACAAAGAAACTGTTCTCAATGCCTAAAGTAGTGACAGCGAGTAGGAGCTTCTTGGTAAGTCACACCATTTTCAGTTTTTTTCTGAAAACTAGTTTCCGAAAATTCCTGAAAAATCCGCAACACAATTTTTTAGCCTTTAATTTTGGGAAAAAGTTAGAGTTATATTCGAGTAAATATAGTATTGTTTTTAGCTTTCAAATTCTTACGTATGGATCATTGGTTAAAGAGATTGGATTTATAAAACCCCCAAAAGAGAGCAATATAGCAAATACAAGTAGCTGTAAGCAACAAGAAAACGTTGATATTGCATCTGGATCAAATGAAATTGATAAGAATGTGTCTTCTGACATCTCTAGAGAACCAAAATTTAAAAATAAATCATTTTTTTTTTTTACATGAACATATAAATTCAAATAAAATAGATATTAAATTTAATTAATATTTTAAATTAATTTATTTTTGATTAATTAATTAGATGGTACTTTGTAATAATGAAAATTTAAGAAGAGGTACGCAGATATCTGAAGTTTGAGAAACACTGCCATAGTTCATAAGAACTTTTACTAGGTGATGTCATTATCATCAGTTTGTCTTCATGTAGGGTTACTTTTTGGTCAGGTCAAATTTCTCTGTGGTCCTTGTTTCCATAGCAAAGCACTTTTTTTTTTACAAAGATGGGTTGCTAGTCTTTACTTAACTATTTACTCAGGCTTAGGACTGGCATGATATGGCATAGCAATATCATGGCTATTTTTTTTTTTTTGCTAAACTTACCTGGTTAAACTAGCTTGTAATTCTGGTTCACAGAAGAAAAAGGATGATTCTGTCTGAAATCTGAGTTTAAGTATCATTACCCAATTTTTACTGTGTTATGTGTTTTTATAAAAAAAAAAAGTATTTTATGTATTTAATTAAGTTTATTATAATTCCAAAATTATTTTTAGGAATATGTTTCTCCCCCATATTAAGTATAAATTCAATTTTTAAAAGTTTTTATTTTTGATTTCTTAGGGTAGGGATAACTTTCTCTATCACCCCTTTACTGGATACCATTGCTAACCCATATATCATAAATTTCTTAGTGTTTTTAATATTTTTTTTGTAACTAATTACTCTTCATTTTATTTTCAATTTAGGTAGGGTGGAGTGTACCTGTTGAACTAGTTGTGGGGCCTCATGTTGGTATCAGTTATTTGACCGACAGAAATGGGCAGGTAATGGCTAATAATCAATCAGATCATTAATTACTGTATCTGTAATATTTCAATATATAAAATTGAAGAACCATGAGTAAAACATTTGGATTCTTTATTAAAATAAGAATATTTTTAGATCTAAATATCGAAATGCAAGTGGACAACATAATGATAAAATTGTAGAATAATTGAATGATATTGTAGAATTTTATTTGGCCAAGGTTTCCTAGCCATTATCAATATAGTTCAAAAGAGATAAACATATTAACATGTGCAGGAGAATGAATCTATTTACAACTATAATTCAAAGAAATAAATTTAAATTATACAAAAACCAATGAACCAGGGATAAATCATATCAAATATGCAGATGATATAGATATCATGGCAGTATCCAACCTACAATTAGAAAAAACAGTAATCTTTTAAATGAAGAATATAAAAACTTTGGAATGAGGATCAACAGCAGTAAGACCAAAATAATGAAAATAGGAAGAGAAGTTGCCAAGCTGTTAGCATATCCGCTTTCCAGCCAAGTGGGCATGGATGTTTGTGATTGTCTGTGGAAATACTAGTGGTGGTGGCAGGTGATATTGGTGTAAGTGCGGTCAGTTGTAGTTGGTGGAAACAGAGATGTAGAATAGGTGTCCTCCATTGATGAGTCTTTGGACTCCCTGGAGGTGTCACGTAAAAATAATAATAATAAAATAAAGAACCAAAAGGCTATTTTTTTCGGTGATGTAAATTATTTAATTAAGGGGATAAAAAATCCCTCATTATTTTAAAGCCAAATAAGAAACTCGAAGATCGAAATCTAAGAGTTTCATGCCGAAGAACATTCGGCAAGTCCAGGCGTGAGTCTATACCTGGTGGTACAACACTGGGGCAACTCGGAGCAAAGGTGGACCAAGCTACTATCACTGTCTTTAAGTTTCATGGCGAACGTTCTTCGGCATGAAACTCTTAGATTTTAGTCTTCGAGTTTCTTATTATGCTTTAAAATAATGAGGGATTTTTTTATCCTCTTAATTAAATAAGGTACACCTTTCTGGCAATTCGTGTAGTAAAAGTATGTAAACTCTGTTCACTAAAACCTTGGTATAATCCAAGTCTTCCTACTCATGATTAGACCTCAATAAAGGTCGAAACCAGTCTGGGTAGTGACTTCCCTCATAATGTAAAACAGTAATACATCTCCTAGGAGCTGCGTTTTACATTATGAGAAAATATTAAGGACAGTGATAGTAGCTTGCTCCACCTTTGCTCTCAGTTGCTCTAGTGTTGTACCACCAGGCGTAGACTCGTGCTTGGACTTGCCGAACATTCTTCGGCATGAAACTCTTAGATGTCAATCTTCAAGTTTCTTATTCGGCTTTAAAATAACGAGGGATTTTTTATCCCCTTAATTAAATAATAATAATAATAAAAGTTGAAAACATCTCAATAACCCTGGTAAACCTTAGAACAAGTAAAATCCTTTGTCTACTTAGGAAGCGCTGTTACACTTAATTTAGACAGCACTGAAACAGTATAACACAGAATTAACATCGAATGGTTGAACATGAATAAATTAAACGAAATATGAAACAATAACAAACTGTTGAAACATCTTAAAATCAAACTATTCAAAGCCATGATCATCCCTACAGCAACATATGGAAGTGAGTCATGGCAACTCACTAAGAAGGAACTACTCAAATAAGTGCATTCGAGGGGAAATGCCTAAGAAAAATAAACAAAACACATTGGACTGAACATAAAACCACAGAACGAGTAAAGCAGGATCTCAACTACCAGCACAACCTCACAGACATTATTCTTCAGCAACAGCTCCGATGGTTCGGCAATGTCAAGAGAATGCCTCCTCACAGACTTCCACACATCATGCTAAATGGAAGAACAAGAAAATGGCATCCACCCAGAAGACCGAGGAAAAGTTGGTTCAGATCATTAAAAGAAAGAATATCAGGAGGAAAATGATTGTGTAGTAATTGTTTTATCAGCCAGCAGGATATTGTGAAGGGTGAAGCTACATTAAAACTGATTAAGTGATCTCTGGGTTGTAAAGATTATCCTGATATTTTATTCTTGAAATCATTTAAATTTTTAATGAAAGAGGAAGAATTTCCTGTAAATGCAGAGAGAAGGTTTAACAGATATTTTGAGAGTTTATAGGTCAAACAATCCATACAGTATGTCTTTAGAAAACATTTACTTTATGTATCTTGGGAATACTGTAAAGTTTGACATCTAGAATGATGAACTCTTAACTTTTTAATGCTTTCTTTATCCAAAGAATGAAACAGAAAGGAATAATAAATGAAATAGAGTGTGTTGTGCTTATTGTGTTTATTCAATTTCAGCTGTATTGATAATGGCTAGGAAATCTATCTGAAAATTCTACAAATATTAAATAATTTGTTCCTGAAATACGAGGGTGGTCTGAAAAGTTCTCAGTCTCAACCAAAAATCTTGCCAATAACACTATTGGCAAGATTTTTTTTTTTTTTCTAAGTTGGTTTTTCTGTCATAAGCATCCATGTGAAATTGCAAGTCATTCTATCAAGTAGTTTGTTTTATACAGCTGTCTGAAGCAAAAGTGTTGTCTATATCCCTTGAAATGGATAAAATTAAGTATCATGCAGTTATAAAATTCTTTTGTAAAAGAAGTTTAATGCCAAAAGAAATTCATTCAAAGTTTATAAAAGTTTATGGGCACTCTTCTCCTTCATTTTCGACAATTAAGAAATGGGCTGGCAAGTTTAAACGTGACCATACTAGCCTTGAAGATGATCTACATGCAGGACGTCCAAAAAGTGTAACAACATCAGAAATCATTGATCAAGTGCACGATATGGTATTGGATGACTGGCGAGTCAAAGTGCATGAAATTGCTGAGACTATAGGCATTTCAAAAGAATGTGTGGGATATATTTTGCATGAAGAATTGTATATGAAAAAGCTGTGCACAATATGGTGCCACACTTGCTCACAGCAGATCAAAATTCACTCGCATGAAAATCTCTGAACAGTGCTTGGAGCATTTTAACAAGAATAAAACTGATTTTGTGTATTGATTTATTACTATGGATGAGACTTGGATTCACCATTACCCACCAGAATTCAAACAGCAGTCAAAACAGTGTGCAGAAGCCAGTTGTTCAGTGCCAAAGAAGACAAAGTCGGTTTCATCAGCAAGAAAGGTCATGGCATCAGCGTTTTGGATGCTAAAGTCATTTTGTTTATTAATAATCTTGAAATGGGTAAAACAATAACCAGGGAATATTATTTTGATCTTTTAACCAGACTAGACAAAAAAAAAAAATTCTTGAGAAAAGACCCAGTTTGCAGAAGAAAAAAAAATCATCTTTCATCAGGACATGCACCTGCCCACAAAAGTGTTTTGGCAATGGCAAAATGAAGAGATCTGCACTATGAATTGTTGGAACATCCACCCTATTCCCCAGATTTGGCTCCCTCTGACTTCTACCTCTTCCCAAAACTAAAACTCTTCCTCACTGGTCAGCATTTTTCTTCGAATCAAGAGGTGGTGATTGCAGCTGTAGAGGGATATTTTGCTGATCTTACTGAGAATCACGCTGGAAGAAGTGTATTAGCCTTAAGGGAGATTATGTTGAAAAATAAAAATAATTTTGAAATGATGAATTCTTTTTTTTATTGTTTGCCCGAAAACTTTTCAGACCACCCTCGTGTCATGATTACTCTATAATTTTATCATTATAAATTTTGATTTGTAGTTTTTCACTTGAAACATTATGAACATAGCAAACAAAATTCACCAGATTTGAAATCAAATCTGAAAAACTAAACTGTTTCCTTTATCATGATGTAATCTGAGGTGATGTTTATTAAATTGATTTGCATGTACACGTGTGTGTGTGTGTGAGAGAGAGGGGGAGACTCTTAAGTTATTTGTGATAGTATACTTTATTAGTTTCTGTTTTTATTGGGATTTACAAATTGTCCACAGAATAATGCCATTCAAAGATAACATCTTTAATTTGTTTTCAGAACATGAACAAAATGCATAACTGAATGTTTTGTATATACACACACACCCCAACTAATGGCTGTTCAGTGCCATGATGCTACCACGTGAAAGGTGTTGTTGTTGTTGTGTCACTATCATCAGTGTGCTGTCAGACCGGGCTCATGTCGCACGTCTTTGTGTTGAACTCTGTGATTGCATGAATATTAAACTACGTTTAATTTTTATTCTGCTATATTGTTGTGTTTAAAGTTAATATAATGGAGATAAAAGTGAAAAAGAAAGTCATAAGGCTATTAAATTAGATTCAAAGATTAAACTTATTGAAGGCATATCTCAGTTTGAGATAGGCTGAAGACCTGGCTCCCTTTGTGATGCTGTTAACACTGTGATTAAAAACAAACAAACAACATTCTTGCTGAAGTTAAATGTGCCTCTCCAGTGGACACTAGTAGGTAGCAAAAAATCAGGTTTTTTAGGAAAGTTAGAAAGTTATGCAAAATAGTATGTTCTGTTTCTTGATTAACAAGCTGTTTCAATCTTAACTGCAAAACACCTTTATGTTTTGCACTTAAGATTGCTGGAGCAGATGAGGTGTGTAAACTTATTTATCTGCTACCATGAACATCAATCCAATTTCATCAAATGCAGAAGATATATACAGATATGACACAGTGCTATGCCAAAATGAACAACAACAGATGGTATTTCAGCACACAAACTCATTTAATAATCCAGGTTACACCCTTTGAGGTTACATGTCAGGAATATGGTTTCATACCATTAGGTTTTTTATTTTAGTCATAAATGCACCTTCTTCTGACTTCAACATAGTGCTTCGACTTATGGACATTTTCGAATTAAGGCACCACTTCTGGAACCGAAGATGATGCAACTCCTGAGTATGACTTTTTAAAGAATTTCATAAGAAATTTATACTTTTTTAAGGATTGTATTTATAAGAATTTTAACTTATGAAATTTTTAATGATGGTACATTCAACAGCAAAAAATCCAAAATTTGCAGTGTTTTGTCTTGCACAGGTTTTGATCTTTTATTATACTTTGAATTTGTAGGAAAGTAAGCTAGAAAGCTATGCAAAATAACATGTTCTGTATATTTTTCATTCCTGATTTTTGCTTTATTATTTTAACTATTATAGATCACTCATGTAGCTAGTTTTCAACAAGTACAGAGTATTCATACTTTACAATGTGAATATGAAACAAGCTGTAAAGGTGTTCTGCAGTTAAAGATTGCTGGAGCAGCTGAGGTATGTAGACTTACTTGATTCATTCAGTTATATTTGTAGGCTTCTTAATTAAGTTAGATATTATCACTAAAACTGCATTTCATTTTTTCATATTAACTTCATTTTATCAAAAAATATGTCTAAATAAATTATTGCATATTTATCATCACCATTCATTCCTCAGGAATTTGATATATAGGAGTTTATTTTCTTCGAAGAAAATTTCTTAGAACTCCAGTAGTGTCATATCTTTCATTTGTCTTTTAAGGCATTATTAATTACATTAATCCACCTAGATGTTGGTTCTTCTCTGGGTCGTTTGCTGCAATTCTGGAAAAATGATAGCAGACATTTCTTACATTCTTTTCAGTATTCTTTAAAGTGCATGCCAACTTAGTTGCCAGGAACTGATTTTTTTTTTTTTTTTTTTTTTTTTGATGGGCTGCCTCTTTAACAATCTTCAATCCATGAAGTTCCGACTTTTCTGTCTTACATCACCAGATCTTTCAACTGCCAACAAGAAACTGCTTTTTTATTTATTTTTTATTATTTTTTTTTTAATCAGCTGTTCTTTTTCCTTACTGGAATCTTTTATTGAACAAAGGCAAAAACAACATTTCTCATCATAAAATTTATCCATATCACTCTCCTTGAAATTGCCTACCATTGAAGTTTTTCTTCATGTTTATTGTTGAATATTATATAATTATATAATTTAATTATTATTTAGCAGTATCTCACTTAGCATTAATTAGGTTTCTATAAATCCATAAATCCAAGGATGCTTAAGGGTCAAAGCTGCATAACTGAGAGGAGACCTCCACATAGCCTTTAAAGGAATGCAGAGAACCGACCAGGACTTCTGGCCTAATGTCCAATCCTCACCTTCTCGTGGTGCACCCTGTTGGGTATCTACCTGGATACTGAACGAATGAGGATGGGCTGGCAATTTGGGATTTAGCCGACCAAATTGCATTCTTATTGGCTTAAACCAATGTACAAAATGATGGTACAACATGACAAAATTTCATGCCAGCTGGGGCATTGCACGGTTAAACAAGGCCCGGTTGTTTTCGCCAGGGAACCAGGGCGAACAGAGAAAAGTCAGCTACTGGAACAAATCTGAAAAGCACACCCCAACTCAACATCACCAGAGTTAAAGATCAGTATTATCAACATAAAAAGCCAGAATGGCAAAGAAATGGAGCTAGCTGAGGAATTAGATAACTACCAGATCGACATAATAGGGGTGATTGAAACAACAAAGACAAAAACTGGTGGGATCTTTCTGAGCAATAAATACAAAATGTTATATTCAGGCAATGACAATCAAGGAAAAGAAGGAGTAGGTTAGTCTCAAATAGAGTGATGTGGGCAAATATGAGAATGGGGAATTGGACAATGAGACTTATTTGTGCTTATGGTCCCACAGAAAGTTCTACTAACATAGAAGTGACGAATTTTTTTATGCTTTAAAGAAAGCAACTGATATAATGAAAAAGGAAAAGTTGATCCTTATTGGGGATCTAAATAGCAGAGTAGGAAATGATTGTCAGACATACAAAAATATTTTGGGAAAATTTGGAGAAAAGAGCAAAGCTAATAATAATGGCAAATACCTGTTGCATTTCTACTCAGGACGTGGACTGGGTATTACTAACACCATGTTCCAACATAAAAATGTGCACAAATTCACATGGAGAGAAGAGGCAAGGAATAAGAAAAGTCTCATTGACTATGTTATTGTTGATCTGGTGTCCTGCACCATTGGTGCAGGACACCAGAGTGTACAGAGGATTTGAAATTGGAAGTGATCACTATTTAGTCTTGAGCAGAATAAAATTGAATTTCATATTGAAAAGAATAACATGTAAGAAAGTTTTAAAGCGAATAAAAGTTGAGCAGCTCTCAGATGTGAACTGTAGACTAAAATACACAAAGATTATTGAAAAAAAATGAAAGAGTTTGAGAACAGGAACCAAACCTTGGAAATTCAGTGGCAAGCCTTGAAGAAAACCCTGATTGATTCAGCCAGAGAGGCATGTGGTGAGGTTGTCTGTAAGGATAGAAAAATCAGAACTTCATGGTGGACACAGGAAGTTAAAGAGGTAGTGAGGGAAAAGAAGAAAGCATATCAAAAGTTCCTGGCAAATAAGTCAGCTTTTACTCTTACAGAATACAGAGACAAATGTAAGAAAGCAAAACACTGTGAAAAACTAGCTAAACAAAAGTCATGGGAGGACTTTGGCAAGAACATAGAAAATAAATATGAAGAAGGTGGTAAGATATTCAGGAGGTTGTTGAAAAAGCTTAGAAATGGAGAAAAGAGTGCTGTAAAAGGAATTAGAGATGATAAAGGTGACATGAAAACAGGAGAAAAAGATATCCTTGAAGTATGGAATAATTACTTCGAAAAATTACTGAATGAAACAAGCAGTGATAGCACAGTATTAAAAAAACACTCAGTAGGCATACAGTCAGGAATACATATCCATACTTGAAGTAGAAAAAGCCATCAAAGGCTTGAAATGTAGAAAGGCAGCAGGAGTAGATGATATTTGACCAGAAATAGTGAAGTTTGGTGGTATAAAAGTCTTACAGTGGCTGCACTGTATAGTTCAGAAAGCCTGGACAGAGGGGCGAATTCCTGATGATTGGAGTAGAGCTCTAATGGTACCCATATATAAAAAGGGAAATAAAACTGAATGTGAGAATTACAGAGGTATTTCCCTATCCTGGCAAGATCTATGCAAGTATACTTGAGAAACGGTTGAGAAGAATTGTGAAAGAAAAGTTGGTGAAGAACAAGCTGGATTCAGGCCAAATAGAGGCTGTCAGGATCAGATCTGCACTTTACGGCAAATAGTTGAGAAAGCGTGGGAATATAACAAAGATCTCTATTTAAGTTTCGTTGATCTGGAAAAGGCATATGACAAGGTGCCAGGAGAGAAATTATTCAATACGCTACAGTTATATGGTGTCAATGGGGCATTATATCAATCAATACTTAGTCTTTATTTGAGTTGTAAGACAGCAGTTAGAATTGAAGGAAAGTACAGGAAGATGGTTTAATGTTAAATATGGTTTGAGACAAGGATGTACATTATCCCCTCTGTTATTCTTTATCTATATGGATCACATTATGAAAGAAGTGGTATTAAACATGATATCAGAATTGGAGATGTTAAAGTCAGCTCTTTGCTTTATGCAGGTGATGTTATACTTCTAAATAAATCTGTTACAAATTTGCAAGATTCCCTGACTAAATTGAATAACTGTTGAAATAGATATGATATGAAGGTCAGCAATAAAAAGACAAAGACAATGAAAATAGGTAGAATTGTTGAAAATGTCAACTGTGTTGTGAACAGAGAACCTGTAGAACAAGTAAAACATTTCAGCTACTTAGGCACGATTTTTAGTGATGATGGTAAATTAAATATGGAAATAAACAACAGTATCAACAAAGGTAGTATGGTAGGAAGTCACTTGAAAAAATTCATATGTAATAAGAGAGAAATTAGTCGGAACACTAAATTAGCTGTATACAAGACAGTGTTCAAACCAGTTTTAATTTAGGTATCTGAGAGCTGAGTCAGAAGTAAAACACTTGACCAAAAACTAGAGACCGCAGATATGAGAGTCCTGAGAAAGATTAGAGGCATGAACAGATGGCATCAATGGCAATATCATATTAAAAACGAGGATATTAGGAAAGAACTTGACATTGTCAGTATTCAGGAATGCGTTAGCAGAGCTAATCTCAGGTGGTATGGTCACTTAAACAGAATGGGTGAGGAAAGATTAGCAAAACAAGTGTTCTCTGCTAGGTTGGCAGGAAAACGACCCAAAGGAGGACCAAGATATAGGTGGATTGATACGGTACAAAGTGCCTTAGACGATAGAAATATAAGATCTGATAATATTGGAGTCTTGACAAGTAACAGACTGATTTGGAGGAAAATTGTAGATAGGAAGTTAGTAATGATGTAAATTTTTCATGTAGTACTATGATATCCTGTACACCCCTTGAGGGTACAAATCAGGAATTTGATGATAAATCCATGTTACTTTGCCTTGACAAACCATTGAGCCTAGTACTTAATTGGAAGGTGATTTCTGGTTCCTGGTTTAGTTGTCTTCACCTTGCTAACATCGTTTATATCAGTATTATAGTTCCCTACCACTTCTGCTGGTACCTCTTTTCTGTTGATACCTCTTATGTTGATGGTGCTTGTCTTCATTTCTGCTTAGGTTTAGTGTACTGCAGTCTTGTTTAACCAGGCACTGCCTCAGCCTACATGAGATTTCATTATGTAGTAATCTTTGGTTTAAGCCAATATAGAAAATTCAGTTTAGTTGTGTTTATTGTCCCAAATTCCAATATATCCTTTTGTTCACTAACCATGTTGATACCTAATAACATGTACAATGAGAAATTGATAGGTCTGAAGTCCTGGTTAGTTCTGTGTGTTTCTTACAGGTTTTGTGGAGATCTCCTCATTATCTAGCTTTGATCTTTAAGTGATCCCTTACTGTATATTCAATATCATTTATTGAAAATGATGCCAGGTGAGGGATAACAGAAAAATTTTTAGTATGTTAATTAATTTTTTTGTTTGCTTGTTCATGTGTCATGCTGTAAAGTTTTAAATAAATGTCATAAATGTCTCCTTATAAATGTTAGAATATAACGAGTATGTTAACACTTAGCACATGGCTCCATGTTTAGAAATGCTAGAGAGTGACTGAACAACAATAAATTTGAGAACACTATGAAGAGAAAATAATCTGTGAGAAAACCAAGGCTTAGATAGGGGGTGAAAATTTAGGATCAAGTGGGAAATAAATATTTCCATGCTGATCAGTATTGTTTCGGTGATTCTTTCTTTACATAGGTTTGGTTGGGTGACTGGAAACAGTAACCTGACCAAAGGTTACTGTTTCCAGTAACCTTTGGTCAGGTTACTGGAAAGTGAGTTGCAATCTTTGCAACTTCTACTCCTCGTTTCCAAGGAAACGAGGAGTAGAAGTTGCAAAGATTGGTCTTATGGTAATGCCATACAATATGTGAGTGTTTGTGTATGTGTTACTCCATGGAGGAAGAGATCTACACTACATTGTTGTTTGAGCTGTGTAGGAAGAAGACAACATTCACATTGTGCTAGGATGGGTCATTGGTTGAGGAAGAGGTCCAGAGTGTTTGTGGGGTAGTTGGGATTATCTGGTATTCTGGTAGGCATGTGGACAATTTGGTTGAGATCATTTGTGATTGCAAATGTTTCAGCCTGTCTTGAACAGTTGCAGTTGGAAGCAGGCAGCGAGCTAGTGTTGTGGACATTGAAGTCCCTGAGGAAGAGTTCAGGGACTTCAATGTCCACTCTGAACTCTTCCTGATGGAAGAGTTCAGGGTGGTTGTTTGGATTAGGAGAGCAGCAGAGCATATGAATTTGGTAGAATGGGATTTTTAGCTGAAGGAGGTCAAAATTGGGAGATTCCAAGTTGGATACTCTCTGGTATGGTATATCAGAGCAAATATATATGCAGATCCCACCTTTGAGGTGAAAGGAGCTAAAGGGTGTGTAGTTGGGAAAGCAGAGATGGGTAGTATTTGAGGACGTTGAGGTTTTAGTTTGTCAGGAAGAGTAGGTGAGGTTTTGCAGACTGAAGGTGGAAGTGAACATTATTAAGGTTAGACCTGAGGCTGCATATACTTGTGAAATGGATCTGGAAGGTTCTTTGAAGATTGTTTTGAAAACAGGGGTTCCACACATTTCCTATGCAAGGAAATGATCACAATAGCATTTTTTTTTTTAAATATATTAAATAAAACATGACAGATTTCATTACAATTGTGTATTGATCATTTTGTGTGAAGTATTATTTTGAAATTCTTAACTGTTTTTATTTTTCTAGATGTTGAGTATTTCTTGTCCTTCAATGAGTGTTGCTGAAAGTATGGCAGACTTGATAGATGGATATTGCCGACTAGTACATGGAACATTGGTTTCATTTTGGGTCAGAAAAAGTATGTGATCCCTTTGTGAATTTTTATGCTTAAATATGTCATGTAGTCTGTATTTTACTCATTGGATTTATCATTAATAATATTAACTTGTTGTTTGCATAAGTAATAAATGTGATCTTAAAGTTTTATGTATTACATTAGCCAGTTGCGCATTGAAAATGATAGGAAGAAAAATGCAAAATCCATCTTAATATTTAGTTTTCATACTTGGCAGTAACAATACTTAGTATCTTACAATAAGTATTTCTGAACTAGGTTTATCATCATCATCAAATTCCTGACACATACCCTTAAGGGGTGTACAGGATATGATAATACTACATGAAAAATTTACATCATTACTAACTTCCTATCTACACTTTTCCTCCAAATTAGTCTGTTACTTGTCAAGACTCCAATATTATCAGATCTTATATTTCTATCGTCTAAGGCACTTTGTACCGTATCTATCCACCTATATCTTGGTCTGGTTCTGGATCGTTTTCCTGCCAACACCTGGCAGAGAACACTTGTTTTGCTAATCTTTCCTCGCCCATTCTGTTTAAGTGACCATCTGAGATTAGCTCTGCTAACGCATTCCTGGATACTCACAATGCCAAGTTCTTTCCTAATATCCTTGTTTTTAATATGATATTGCCATTGATGCCATCTGTTCATGCCTCTAATCTTTCTCAGGACTCTCATATCTGCAGTCTCTAGTCTTTGGTCAAGCGTTTTACTTCTGACCCAGCTCTCACATCCATAAATTAAAACTGGTTTGAACACTGTCTTATATACAGCTAATTTAGGGTTTCGACTAATTTCTCTCTTATTCCATATGAATTTATTCAATTGACTGTCTTATATACAGCTAATTTAGGGTTCCGACTAATTTCTCTCTTATTCCACATGAATTTATTCAATTGACTTGGTCTGCTTCTGGGTCATTTTCCTGCCAACACCTGGCAGAGAACACTTGTTTTGCTAATCTTTCCTCGCCCATTCTGTTTAAGTGACCATACCATCTGAGATTAGCTCTGCTAACGCATTCCTGGATATTGACAATGCCAAGTACTTTCCTAATATCCTCGTTTTTAATATGATATTGCCATTGATGCCATCTGTTCATGCCTCTAATCTTTCTCAGGACTCTCATATCTGCAGTCTCTAGTCTTTGGTCAAGTGTTTTATTTCTGACACAGCTCTCACATCCATAAATTAAAACTGGTTTGAACATTGTCTTATATACAGCTAATTTAGGGTTCCGACTAATTTCTCTCTTATTCCATATGAATTTATTCAATTGACTTCCTACCATACCAGCTTTGTTGATTTTGTTGTCTATTTCCATATTTAATTTACCATCTTCACTAAAAATTGTGCCTAAGTAGCTGAAATGTTTTACTTGTTACATAGGTTCTCATTCACAACACCGTTGACATTTTCAATGATTCTGCCTATTTTCATTGTCTTTGTCTTTTTATTGCTGACCTTCATACCATATCTATTACAACAGTAATTCCATTTAGTCAGGGAATCTTGCAAACTTGTACCAAATTTATTTAGAAGTATAACATCGTCTGCATAAAGCAAAGAGCTGATATTAACATCTCCAATTCTGATATCACCAGATTTAACATTAAACCATCTTCCTGTACTTCTTTCAGTTCTAACTGCTGTCTTACAACTCAAATAAAGACTAAGTATTGCTTGATATAATGCCCCATTGACACCATATAACTGTAGTGTATTGAATAGCTTCTCTCTTGGCGAATTGTCATATGCCTTTTCCAGATAGACAAAACTTAAATACTGATCTTTGTTATATTTCCATACTTTCTGAACTATTTTTTGTAAAGTGAAGATCTGATCCTGACAGCCTCTATTTGGCCCGAATCCAGCTTGTTCTTCAGCAAGCTTTTCTTCCACAATTCTTCTCAACCGTTTCTCAAGTATACTTGCATAGATCTTGCCAGGAACATTCAGTAGGGAAATATCTCTGTAATTCTCACATTCAGTTTTATTTCCCTTTTTATATATGGGTAATATGAGAGCTCTACTCCAATCATTGGGAATTTGTCCCTTTGTCCAGGCCTTTTGAACTATGCAGTGCAGCCACTGTAAGACTTTTATACCAACATAGTTCACCATTTCTGGTCAAATATCATCTACTCCTGCTGCCTCTCCACATTTCAGGCCTTGGATGGCTTTTTCTACTTCAAGTATGGATATGTATTCTTGACTGTATGCCTGCTGAGTGTTTTTTTACCACTGTGCTGTCACTGCTTGTTTCATTTAGCAATTTTTTGAAGTAATTACTCCATATCTTAAGGATATCTTTTTCTCCTGTTTTCATGTCATCTTTATCTTCTCTAACTCTTTTACAGCACTCTTTCCTCCATTTCTAAGCTTCTTCAACAACCTCCAGAATATTTTGCTGCCAACTTGATATTTATTTTCTATGTTCTTGCCAAAGTCTTCCCATGACTTTTGTTTAGCTAGTTTTACACAGTGTTTAGCTTTCTTACATTTGTCTCTGTATTGTCTAAGAGAGAAAGCTGATTTATTTGCCAGGAGCTTTTGATATGCTTTCTTCTTTTCCTTCACTACCTCTTTAACTTCCTGTGTCCTCCATGGAGTTCTGATATTTCTATCCTTGCAGACAACCTCACCACATGCCTCTCTGGCTGAATCAATCAATGTTTTCTTCAGAGTTTGCCACTGAATCTCCAAGGTTTGATTCCTGTTGATTCCTCTGTACACTCTGGTGTCCTGCACCAGGGAGAAAACATCACAATCAACAATAAAATAGTCAATGAGACTTTTCTTATTCCTTGTCTCTTCTCTCCATGTGAATTTGTGCACATTTTTATGTTGGAACATGGTGTTAGTAATAACCGGTCTATGTCCTGAACTAAGTTTATTAATATCAAAAAAAAATATATTAATATTTAAAAAGGCACTGAATATAATTTCAATTCGATCCTTTGATCTGTTCAGTAATTGTCCTGAGTAATGTTTTATAATACCACTCATTCGTGTTTTGTTTTATTTTTCAATCTTTCAAAGCGATCACTCCATACATCCAGAATATCTTTATCTTCAGTTTTCATGTCACCTCTATTATCTTTAATTTCTGTTATAGTACCCTTTCCTGCATTTCTTAGTCTTCAGAATACGGCGGTATCTCGCTAATCCGAACATCTTTAGTCCGAACCCTCCAGTAATCCGAACTGTGGTTTGAAACAAAAAAAAGTTTTATTTAATACGTATTATTATTTTGCATACTGTTATTTTTTTTAAATAATTATTATTTTAACTATTATTATTTATATATTATTATTTATATATATATATATATATATATATATATATATATATATATATTATTTATATATAGACCTATTTTGATTTATTGTGTGTTCACATTTGCTTCGGAAGCCATTGAACCTGAAGCAATTCGAGCATCATAGAAAAAACTGTGCCCTTCGAGAATTTACCAAGATAACTTCTGTGATACACCTAAAGAGGAAATACAAAACATGCATAATTTGGTAAAAAATATAAATCCAGATGTTGAAATTTCACAAACAGATGTTACGGAATGGATTACAGGTAGAACCGAAAGTCGAAATCGAATCAGATGCTGAAATTATAAATATGACGATGCAGAATGAATTAGAAGACGATGATGATGATAAAGAACTCAAAGAAAAAAATGTAAAACACGAAGAGGCAATTGACAGTTTTTGTGTATAGAATGGGCTAAGCAGAATGATATGCCATTCCATAAAAATTTATTACTAATGCAGCTCCGAGAAGCATCCGAAAAAAGTTTAGCTTCCAAGAAGCAAAAGAAAATCAGTGACTTTTTTAGAAAGAAATAAAAAACTTTTTTGTGCTATTTTGTGAGTTTTTTTTGTTTTGTGTACAAGAAAGTGATATTTTTTACACAAATTAAGTCATGTACAGAACTATGTAATTTTATTAAATCAGAATCCTCAACAATACAGGTACATACAAACTAAATTTTTTACCAACATAACCTTATGTACTGTATTATTTTTTAAGTTTTACATTACAGCACAGTAGCTTTTTTCTATCAGTTACTTCATTCATTTACAGAATTAAATTGATGTGCCATTAGGATCTGATTATTTTTGTCTTAAACTCTAGTTATTGTTGTCTCTTGGGAAAAATTCGCTAATCCGAACGAGCATGGTTTTTATTAGTTCGGATTAGCGAGATACCCCTGTATTTTACCACCTTCCTGATATTCAGTTTATGTGTATTTGCTGAAGTATTCTTAGCTAGTTTTTATACGGTACACTTCACTTTTTTATATTTTTCTTTGTATTCTCTAAGAGCATATGCTTACTTACCAGGAACTTGTCATACTCTTTCTTCTTTTTCTTGGCTGTCTGCTTAACTTTCTGAGTCCAACATTCTGATTTTCCTATCCTTGCAGATACCTCACCACATGACTCTCTGGATGAATCAGTCAATGTTTTGTTCTGTGTTTGCCACTGAATCTCTGAAGTTTCGCTTCTTGTTTTCAAACAGTTTAATTTTTTCCTGAATAATGTTTGTGTATTCATATCTGTAGCTCACATCTAAAAGCTGCTCAACTTTGATTAATTTTAAAACTTTAAAATGACAATGACAGCTCATTGAAAAATCAATTGAATACAATAAACCCTTATGTCTGGCCTATATAGACAATGAAAAAGCATTTGATTCAGTTAAAACATCTGCAACACTAAAAGCACTTGAAACCCAGGGAACTGAGAAACCATATATTGAAACACTAAAACATATTTACAATAATGCAACTTCTGTAATTAAATTATATAAAAACAGTGAAAAGTTCCCAATACAAAAAGGCATCCGGCAAGGTGACACCATATCTCCCAAATTATTTACAGCTGCACTAGAGGAAGTCTCTAGAAGCCTTGATTGGGAAACAAAAGGAATAAACATAAATGGAGAAAGGCTGCATCATCTGAAATTTGCATATGATATTGTCCTGATAGCAGATAATCTTGAAGATCTGGAAGAAAGGCTAAATCAGCTAAATGAAGCCTCCAGAGAAATTGGATTAAAAATAAATAGAGAAAAAACAAAAATAATGATGAATAAATACATAAACCATAGAACTATCAAAGTTGAAAACCACGAAATAGAACAAGTTACTTCATATGTATATTTGGGCCAATTGTTATCCTTTGAGGAGTGCCAAAGAAAAGAGATTGAACGAAGAATTCACCTTAGATGGATGGCTTATGGGAAAATGAGAGACATATTCAGAAGTGATGTCCCTATGAGTCTAAAAAGGAAAGCTTTCGACCAGTGCATACTTCCTGTCCTAACATATGGAGGAGAAACATGTACTTTAACAGAAGCCCTAAACAAAAAGCTGAGAACAACACAACATCGCACACGGAAAGAAGTATGCTAAAAATAACATTAAAAGATAGGAAGACAAATATCTAGATAAGATCTCAATCAGGTGTCATGGATATTGTAAAATACATTAAACATGCTGAGTGGAGATGGGCTGGCCATATTGCCAGATGCAGTGACGGGAGATGGACTAGAAAAACAACAGAGTTTAGACCAATGGATGGAGCAAAACAAAGAGGAAGACCGAGAAGAAGGTGGAGAGATGAACTGGAACAAATTGCAGGAGTGAGATGGATGGGAGAAGCAGAAAACTGAGTGATCTGGAAAATCATGGAGGAGACCTTCGTCCAGCAGTGGACAGAACCAGAAGGTTGAAGAAGAAGTGTTAAGATATTACTATCAACAATAACATGGTCAATGAGACTTTTCTTATTTCTCACATCTTCTCTCTATGTGAATTTGTACACATCATTATGTTGAATCAAGGTGTCAGTAATAACTAGTCCATGCCCTGAACAGAATTCTAACATGTACATATCATTATTATTAGCGTTGCCATTGTCCCTAGAACGTTTCTATACATCTGGTAATCATTTCCTACTCTACTGATCTCCAGTGAGGACTAACTCTTTCGTTTTCATTGTGCCTTCTCTAATGCTTGGAAGAATTCCTCCTGAATTGATCCTTCTGTGGGACTATAGGCCCAAATAAGTCACATTGCCCAGTTTCCAATTCTGCCAGTTGCTCACATCACTCTACTTGATACCACCTGATATTGAAGAAGGTTATCCTCATATTTAGTGTTGAATACTATGGCTACCTTCCTTTCCCATATCATTATTATCTTAATATAACATCTTGTATTTGTTGCTAAGAAAAATCTCAACTGTTCTTTTGTGTTCTTTATTTTGATATGACTATCACATTAATCTAGTACTTATCCAGTTCTTCTGCTATTTCTATTCCATCGATGCCTCATGTAGACAGTGCTAGCCTTGAACTCTGCTGATGTTGAGTTAGAGTTTGTTCCAGTTGCTGACTTTTCATGTTTTGCCTTGGTTTGTTGATGAAAACAGTGGGGTGTCATTTAACTGGGTGATGCCCTGGATAGAATGAAATTCTGTCATGTTGCATGATAATTTTGGATGTTGGTTTAACCAGTAAGAATATAGTTTTGTTGGTTTTTATCAAGGTGCTAACCCATTCTCATTCTTTCAGTATCAAGGTAAATACTTACTTACGGAGTGCACCACGAGAAGGATTGCACATTAGGTAGACGCTCTGGTTGGGGTTGTTTTCTGTATTGTTTAAAAGGTGATGTGCAGAACTACTCACAGTTATCCAGCCTTTATTTTAAGCACCTCTTTTATATGTACTTAAATGTGTTTGTGTTTTCCATTTTATCTCTGATAGTACATACGTGCTCTTAGGAACAACTATTATATTCACTTTCTCTTTTTATCTTAACACACACTTACTACTTTGCACAGATATATCCTTTTGGATTAAACATGTTTTATTTCACATCATTCATTCAAATTTAGTTTATAATAATACAGTTTGTAATAGAAATTTACCAGTGAGAACTTTAAGTGCATTAAATTAACTGAAATTAAAATTACAATATATCTATCTGTGTGTGTGTGTGTGTACGTGCACGCAAAACTAGCAACAACCATTGGTGTGTGTGTGTGTGTGTGTGTGTGTGTGTGTGTGTGTGTGTGTGTGTGTGTGTGTGTGTGTGTGTGTACACACAAACAGATAGATAAACAGATATACTGTAATTTTCATTTCAGTTAATTTAATGCAATTAAAGTTCTCATTTGTATATTTCTATCACAGAAAGAAAGATACTGTATTATTATAAACTAAATTTGAATCAATGATGTGAAATAAAACAAGTTTAATCCAAAATAATAATATATTTGCACGAAACAGTACAAAGTGTGTTTAAAATAAAAAGAGAAAGTGAATATAATGGTTGTTGCTAGCTTTGTGTGCGTGTGTGTAATATATATATATATATCATCATCATCATCATCATCAAATTCCTGACATATACCCTCAAGGGGTGTACAGGATTTGATAGTACTACATGAAAAACTTACATCATTACTAACTTCCTATCTACAATTTTCCTCCAAATCAATCTGTTACTTGTCAAGACTCCCACGTTACCAGATCTTATATTTATATTGTCTAAGCACTTTGTACCGTATCACTCCACCTATATCTTGGTCTCTGGGTCGTTTTGCTGCCAACCTGGCAGAGAACACTGGTTTTGCTAATCTTTTCTCTCCCATTCTATTTACGTGATACCACCTGAGATTAGCTTTGCTAACGCATTCCTGGATACTGACAATGTCAAATTCTTTCCTAATATCCTTGTTTTTAATATGATATTGCCATTGATGCCATCTGTTCACGCTTTTAATCTTTCTCAGGACTCTCATATCTGCGGTCTCTAGTCTTTCGTCAAGTGTTTTATGTCTGACCCAGCTCTCACATCCATAAATTAAAACTGGTTTGAACACTGTCTTGTATACAGCTAATTTAGTGTTCCGACTAATTTCTTTCTTATTCCATATGAATTTATTCGATTGACTTCCTACCATACCAACTTTGTTGATTCTGTTGTCTATTTCCATATTTAATTTACCATCTTCACTAAAGATCGTGCCTAAGTAGCTGAAATGTTTTACTTGTTCCACAGGTTCCCCATTCACAACACAGTTGACATTTTCATTGTCTTTGTCTTTTTAATGCTGACCTTCATACCATATCTATTACAACAGTTATTCAATTTAGTCAGGGAATCTTGCAAACTTGTGGCGGATTTATTTAGAAGTATAACATCATCCGCATAAAGCAAAGAGCTGACTTTAACATCTCCAATTCTGATATGATGTTTAATACCACTTTCCTTCGTAACGTGATCCATATAGATAAGGAATAACACAGGGGATAATGTACATCCTTGGCTCACACCAGATTTAACATTAAACCATCTTCCTGTACTTCCTTCAGCGTATTGATTAGCTTCTCTCCTTTGCACCTTGTCATAAGCCATTTCCAGATCAACAAAACTTAAATACAGATCTTTGTTATATTTCCATGCTTTCTGAACTATTTTTTGTAAAGTGAAGATCTGATCCTGACAGCCTCTATTTGGCCCGAATCCAGCTTGTTCTTCAGCAAGCTTTTCTTTCACAATTCTTCTCAACCGTTTCTCAAGTATACTTGCATAAATTTTGCCAGGGACACTCAATAGGGAAATACCTCTGTAATTTTCACATTCAGTTTTATTTCCTTTTTTATATATGGGTACTATTAGAGCTCTACTCCAATCATCGGGAATTCGTCCCTCTGTCCAGGCTTTCTGAACTATACAGTGCAGCAACTGTAAGACTTTTATACCACCATACTTCAGCATTTCTGGTCGAATATCATCTACTCCTGCTGCCTTTCCACATTTCAAGCCTTTGATGGCTTTTTCTACTTGAAATATGGATATGTATTCCTGACTTTATGCCTGTTGAGTATTTTTTACCACTGTGCTATCACTGCTTGTTTCATTTAGCAATTTTTCGAAGTAATTACTCCATACTTCAAGGATATCTTTTCCTCCCATTTTCATGTCACCTTTATCATGTCTAACTCCTTTTACAGCACTCTTTCCTCCATTTCTAAGCTTCTTCAACAACCTCCAGAATATCTTACCACTTTCTTGATATTTATTTTTTATGTTCTTGCCAAAGTCCTCCCATGACTTTTGTTTAGCTAGTTTTACACAGTGTTTAGCTTTCTTACATTGGTCTCTGTATTGTCTAAAAGAGAAAGCTGACTTATTTGCCAGGAACTTTTGATATGCTTTCTTCTTTTCCTTCACTACCTCTTTAACTTCCTGTGTCCTCCATGGAGTTCTGATTTTTCTATCCTTACAGACAACCTCACCACATGCCTCTCTGACTGAATCAATGAGGGTTTTCTTCAATGCTTGCCACTGAATCTCTAAGGTTTGGTTCCTATTCCCAAACTCTTTCATTTTTTCTTCAATAATCTTTGTGTATTTTAGTCTACAGTTCACATCTGAGAGCTGCTCAACTTTTATTTGCTTTAAAACTTTCTTACATGTTATTCTTTTCAATATGAAATTCAGTTTTATCCTGCTCAAGACTAAATAGTGATCACTTCCAATTTCAAATCCTCTGTGCACTCTGGTGTCCTGCTTCAGGGAGAAAACATCACAATCAACAATAACATAGTCAATGAGACTTTTCTTATTCCTTGCCTCTTCTCTCCATGTGAATTTGTGCACATTTTTATGTTGAAACATGGTGTTAGTAATAACCTGTCCATGTCCTGAGCAGAAATCCAACATGTATTTGCTATTATTGTTAGCTTTGCTCTTTTCTCCAAATTTTCCCAAAATATTTTTGTATGTCTGACAATCATTTCCTACTCTGCTATTTAGATCCCCAACAAGGACCAACTTTTCCTTTTTCATTGTGTCAGTTGCTTTAGAAAAAGCAACTGACACAATGAAAAAGGAAAAGTGTGGAAAAGGAAAAAATTCCTCCACTTCTACCTTAGTAGAGCCTTCTGTGGGACCATAGGCACAAATAATGTCATTGTCCAATTCCGCATTCTGATAATAGCCCACATCACTCTACTTGAGAGACTGACTGCCATTCAAGAAGATTAGTCTCGTATTTTATGTTGAATACTATGGCTACTCCTTCTTTTCCTTGATTGTAATTTCCTGAATATAACATTTTGTATTTATTGCTCAGAAAGATCTCACCAGTTTTTGTCATTTATTTTGTTTCAGTCACCCTTATTATGTTGATCTGGTTCTTATCTAATTCCTCAGCTAGTTCAATTTCTTTGCCATTCAGGCTTCTTATGTCGATAGTACCGATTTTTGACTCTGGTGATGTTGAGGTGGGGTGTGCTTTCAGATTTGTTCTAGTAGCTGACTTTTCGCTGTTCGCCCTGGTTCCCTGGCGAAAATACCGGGTGACACCCCAGCCAGCATGAAATTTTGTCATGTTGTACCATCATTTTGTATATTGGTTTAAGCCAATAAGAATACAATTTGGTCGGCTAAATCCCAAATTGCCAGCCCATCCTCGTTTGTTCAGTATCCAGGTAGATACCCAACAGGGTGCACCACGAGAAGCTGAAGATTGGACGTTAGGTCAGAAGCCCTGGTCAGTTCTACGCATTCCTTTTATAACTGAGATGATGTCTCCTCTCAGTTATACAGCTTTGACCCTTAAGCACCCCATATATATATATATATATATTTTTTTTTTTAAAAAATAGATTTAATGACTAAAAACCGAGATAACTTATAAAGATTTTAATAAGAATAATACGACTAGTTTCGACTTAAAACAGCCTTCCTCAGGTATTCTTAAAGAACAAGAATAGTAATAAACATTGAAGTATCAAAACAAACTGGAAATTACAGGTAAAAATTGCCACACATAATTGATACATAAAAAACATTGTATTTTTTCAAGTTGTCCTAACAGGCGTGCCATTGTTTATTGCAATGGCACGCCTGTTAGGACAGGCGTGCCATTGCAATAAACAATGGCACGCCTGTTAGGCGTGCCATTGTTTATTGCAAGTGTGCATGCAGGCTCACGTGAGCGCCAATATTGAATAACTGCAGCATGGCTATCTGGGATGTTATAACTCAAATTGTTGTTTAAGTGGACAGGGTTTAGCACGATTTCCCTTGATTCTACAATTTTCCTCTCAAACTCATCATCACAGCGAAAGATATTTTCTGATCTATCACAGCAAAAGTTTTAATGAAAATGATACAACTAGTTTCAGCCTTTTACAGCCTTCTTCAGGTATCCACTAAAGGTAGAACACAGTAATAAAAATCGAAGTTACAAAAAACTGAGAATTTCAGGCAAAAAATGCAATACATAATTGACACAAAAATGTTGTATTTTTCAAGTTGTTCTATTTAACGTGCTATTGTTTGTTGCATGTGAGCTTGCAAGTTCTCGTGAACACCAGTATTGAACAACTGCAGCATGGCTATCAGGGATGTTGTAACTCAAATTGCTGTTCAAATGTTCAGGATTAAGGAGAATTTCCCTGAACTCCACGATTTTTCTTTCAAACTCATCACTGCAGTGAAAAATGTTTACGGATTTATCCAAGCAAGCTGAGTGACTCTGTAGATCATCATGAGGATTGTTTGAGAAAAGAACATGACTGGATAGGGCAGATGCATATGATCTTTTATAGGAGATGTCTCTCTCTTATGTTCCTCTATATGAAGTTCAACAGATTTGTTAGTCTGTCCAAAATAAGGAATATTACAATTGCTCCACAACTTGTAAACACCTGGATATTTCAGATTGTGATGAATAGGCTTCTGATGGCTTATAAGAGAACGGACTTCAGGGAGTGCAGTGAAAAACTTACTGATGCTGTATTTTTTAAGGACTTTAGCCAATTTATTGGAGACTGAACTAATATAAGGTATTGAGATGCTACCTTTAAAATCAGTAGTTTCTGTAGTATACTGCCTAGGAGGATCCAGAAGAAATTTCTTAATCGTTTTTTCAGAATATCCATTTTGTTTAAAGATAAGAGAAAGGTGATTCATTTCTTTTTTGAGCTCATCTGGTTCATTTAAAAGAGAGCATGCTCTGTGTCCTAAGGTAGAAATAGTTCCGAGCTTTTGTGGTGGAAAGTAATGAGATTGACAGTGCAGATATCTGTTGGTATGAGTGGGTTTTCTGTATATAGAGATTTTAAATCTATCTGAACATAGTGTAAGAAATATATCCAGGAATGGAAGGCAGTTATTTCGTTCTAGTTCGGCAGTGAATTTTATATTAGAATGCTGGTTGTTAAGATGATGAAGAAAATCCATGAGAGATGTGTGTCCATGACTCCATATGATGAATATGTCGTCGACATAACATCTCCAAAGTTTCGGCTTAAGTGAGAAGGACGATATGGCTTTCGTTTCAAAATCTTCCAGGAAAATGCAAACACCTCTTGTAAACACCTGAAATATCCAGGTGTTTACAAGTTATGGCGCGATTGTAATATTCCTTATTTTGGACAGACTAACAAATCTGTTGAACTTTGTATAGAGGAGCATAAGAGAGACATCTCCTATAAAAGATCACATGCATCTGCCCTATCCAGTCATGTTCTTTTCTCAAACAGTCCTCATGATGATCTACAGAGTCACTCAGTTTGCTGGGATAAATCTGTAAACAGTTTTCGCTGCAGTGATGAGTTTGAAAGGAAAATTGTGGAGTCCAGGGAAATCCTCCTTAACCCTGATAGATGGATGTTGAGTTACAACATCCCTGATAGCCATGCTGCAGTTGTTCAGTACTGGCGTTCACGAGAACTTGCAAGCTCGCATGCAACAAACAATAGCGCATTAGATAGAACAACTTGAAAATTACAACGTTTTTGTGTCAATTATGTATTGCATTTTTTGCCTGTAATTCTCAGTTTTTTGTAACTTCAATTTTTATTACTGTGTTCTACTGTTAAATTGTGAATGAAGCTATGTTATGTAATTTATTATTTTTCATTCACATTTAACATTGCTTATTAAATATTAATCATGGCTTATGTAAAATTAATTATTATTCCTTAATTGAGAATTACTAATTAAATATTTATTCAAAACCTGACCTATTATTAATTTATAGAATAATAAAATGTATAGAATTTTGTGTAACCAAATATATATGGTGTAACGTAAAGTGTTATTTTATATTTAACTGTATACGTAATCAAAAAGTTGAAGAAGTAGTTTAAATATTATGTTGTTCTTATTTGTGAAATATTTAATGTTATGTAATCACTCATGTAGCAGTAATAGAGCATACATTACATTGGCGAAATGTTTACGCTTAGTCTATTGTCATGGAAACGCACGCGTAAACAACCACGAGTGGAGTAGAGCGTGGCGTTCGAACGTAAGGTGGGAGTGAAGGTCATAGATAGATGGAGAGAGAGAGAAAGCAGAGAAAGAGGAAGGTCATAGATAAGACAGGGAAGGAAGAGAAGAATTATTATTAAGCGAGTGAGGAGAGAGTTTTGCGGAACCAAGATTATAAAATCCTGAGGGCAGAAATTTATGAGTTTAGTGTTCGGAAGTGAACCTATAAGTAGTGAAACATAAAGTTTAATGTTATAAGCGAAATCTGCTGTTGTTATGAAGAAAGGTTGATGCCGTAATAGATAAAAGGAAACTGGACAGTCAATGCGAAAATTCTGATTAGTTCCAGTTAATCTGGATTACGATTAAATTCTATGTTGCCCTAGGAAAAGGTTATATTGATTACTTGGAGAAAAGTGAACAGGAAAAGATATTAGTACCTAATTACTGTTGTTTGGAATAGTGAAGTGCGACTTACAGTAATACAGTTTAAACTATGGAGAATATTTGTTATGTGTGTTCCGCTAATGTTAATTAAGTTAATTTATAAGTGCTCTCTCAATAATTTGATGTATTGAAGAATTTGTCTGGTAAGAGTAGTTGTATAAGTTTCTCTATTCTAGCATTAACTGTAATATATCTCCGATGCTCAAGGTCCGGGAATATATTTGCTTGGAATAATGCTTACGTAGTTTATTGCCTGCTGTGAATATAAACATTGAGCTGATAGATTTGTGAAGACTGATTAAATGTGAAATTGTTATATTAACTTGAGATAAGAAGATTTGTGTTTTTGAGACTGTGAATAGTATATGAAAGTTAGAACATTGAATTAGCATCAGTGGCCTAAGAAGATGTGTTAAGTTAATTGTATAGTTCCATTTTAAAATAGAGTTCTTGTATTTGTTAACCATATCATATATTAAATGTTTTATTTTGTTGATCTAAATATTGTGTTTGCCTGAATTCCTTATTATTGCACCGTTCATAAACATTCGAATCTTGCGGGAACCCCAAGTAAAAATGATAATAGATGATTTGGCCTAATGAGATGACTGCTAACTTAATTTAGAACTGATCCTACTATTTATATAGACTAATCTAAGAATAGGGTGGCGCAGTATAAATATAAATTTCCCTACTTTTGGATCGGTGATCACTTCGTAATTAGTTATTTTATTCATAAAAGTGACTTGAAACTAGATAGATTTAGAACACGACAGAAAAGAGTCGTCACGACACTACCTTTAGTGGATATCCGAAGAAGGCTGTAAAAGGCTGAAACTAGTTGTATCATTTTCATTAAAACTTCATATTTTATCTCGGTTTAAGTCATTAAATATTTATTCTTTAAAATGTACCATTACAACTGAGTAGAAGCTTAGGAATACATATATATATATATATATATATATATATATATATATATATACAGGGTGTTCGGGATAAATTTGACATATTTATAATTAATTATATTTTTCCGTAAGTTACATGTATTAACACACACTTCTCTTCATTTAAAAGTTTGGACCCTTCTTCATTCATATACAAGATGTCAGAAAGGATGGATAGCTGGAACCCACCTGAATCATGGAAGAGAATAACTTGTATCATGATGATTCGTGCCCGCCATCAAAATAAGGATATTACGACTGCTGCCCAATGCTCCCTGAATACAGTAAAAACAATCAGGCATGAACTAGAGACTTGCAATGGTGACTACGAGGATGTAGCAAGAAGAAAGATCCCTAGCAGACGATCTGATTGTGTTCGTACAGCAGAATTCCTCGCAAATCTGCAGGAACAGGTGTTGAAGAACCCTGGCATTGGAATTCGGGCTTTGTTCGTGGAGTTGCTAACTGTAGTCAAGCCCTGGATAACAAGGGTAGCCAATGGTAGGCCGTATGTATGGCAGCAGGATTCGGCCCCTTGCCACACCTCTGGGAAAAGTCAAAAATGGTTGTCTGAAAATTTCTACGACTTCACCAGTCCAAATGTTTGGCCTCCAAACTCCCCAGACCTTAACCCCATGGATTATTTTGTATGGGGCGCAGTTGAAAAAGACACCAATTGCACTTCCAGTAATACAAAAGCCCAGTTAATGGATAAAATTAAAACAGTTTTTGCGGCCCTTCCCAGGGAGACTGTAGCATCAGCTTGTTCGAGGTTCCGAAGCAGAATTGAAGCTGTGATCGATGCTAATGGTGGTTATTTTGAGTAAATCTTGTTGATAGTATTGTAATTAACTCTGCCTGTAATGTTTTTTTGTCAATTCATTAAATTTAATAGATACAAAGAAGATTTTCTTTTTCCTTACGAAACTGTCAAATTTATCCCGAACACCCTGTATATAGGGAAAAAAGAACTTTGAATAGTCATTTTTGAAGTTAAGAACCAGGCAACTACAATATAAATATTGTAGTTGCCTGGTTTTGTTGATGAATTTATTTTGTACTTTTGCTGCACTTTGGTCCCAAAAAAGATTAACATGTCCTTTAATGTTTGACCTTTTGATCTACTCATTAATTGTTCCAAGTAACAAGTTTTATATACTACTCATGCAAGTTTTTTCTCTCATAAATACATTTAATGTAAAATTTTTGTATAATTCAGTCTCTTTTAGACATCCTTTCTTTATGTTTTTGTTGTTGTTGAGTTGCAGAGAAGGGTAAAGCATTGGTATCATGCACTGCATAGAAATAATTGCCATTTTAATTACTCAGCAGGAAGAAGGCTAAATTGTTTCTACAATATTTTGAATGTAATTCTTGTAGAAAGACGTATACGTTGATTATACATGATTATTAAATAACTTAATGAATTCACAACATTTACTAGAATATAAATTAAATTAATGGAATGAATGAAATAGTAAAGGAAATAACGGAAAAGGCCGATTCCATGAATGGAATCAGCCTTAAGAAACATACCAAACTTTAACAAATTTGGATGCATGAGACTACCCCAAATTTGGGAGATGTACATCAGCAGAACTTCAGCCCAATGGCCAAGAATATCTAATATAGCCCGATAGGGGACACCATCAGGACTTTAGGAAAAACAGTAGCTTTCTCGCTTCTTCCTCATTTGCTGTGTTTAGTGCCTGCATACACGTGTCTTTATCTTAAGTTCCCATGAAGATGGCAACATGACTTCGCTGAAATATTGGAAATATATATTAAAGTTTAATTTAATTTATATTCTAGTATACGTTTTGAATTCCTTAAGTTATTTAATAATATTTTGAATGATATAGAATGGAATTGAATGAGATGTCTTTTCATATATAGACACATTGCATAAAACCATCCAAAATAATTCCTATTTTTAATTTTCAGATGAACAGTTACCAAGTGTTAAGTAAGTATTCTGTTAACAGAAACGTTTCTTACCTAGAGTAATATTTTGTTGGTAAGCATTTTTATTTTGTACTGATAATGTATAGCATCCACTCAGATGACTAACTTTGATTCCCAAATTCAAGAATCAAATTGACTCCTTAAGGCTAACAAATAAATCTAGTAGACAGCGTTTCTGAGTTGACCTTCAAACATCTGTTAGGAATGTGGAAGAGACAGTCATGATCTACAAAGTAACAAAATTCTTGCAAATGGAGGTGTTTGTTAAATATTTTGAAGAAATTTCATTATTTGTTTAATGCTGGTTTTCAGTCATTGTATGAATAATGATTCTGATATAGTTATCAATAAATCAGCAGTTAGAGAATTAATAAATGGGAAAAGCAGATATGTGGACTTAAAAGGAAATCTGAAACCTCAAAACCAACAATCATTCTTTTTAAATATGATTCAAAAAGGCTTCTTAACAAATATAATTTGGATATATATATATACACACATTAAAGTTCTTATTAAAGTTCTAAATTTCTTAAAGTAGCCTCTTAAAAACAGAACTGTGTTAGCAGTTTTAGAAGAGATTGGACTAGCATATCCTAAAGCTATTAAAGAATAGATTCATTGGTACCTATCAGATTTGTCATGTTTATTCATCTGTCTGTATGAAACAACTCGAGAAGGGATAAATTGATTGGATGAAATATAACGTCAGCCAGTTTGGTCATTAGTCTACACTGATAAAAGGTTTTCCACTCCAGCAATAAGACTCATGTTTATGGATACCTGTAGTATAAACTAGTGTAGCACTTTTCACTTTACCTTTTGTTTTTAACAACAGTAGTGCAAGGTGAGTTTAGCCTGCTGTCTGTCTCAGTGTTCGATGCACCATCATCATTGAATTTAATAATTCTAATCTTAGTACCTAATGTAATAAGTTTATGTGTTTTCTTTGTTTCACTGAAAGCAATGGTGCCCTTATTTTGAACTTTAAGCGCCATTATTAACAACAATAAAATAAATAACAGTTATAAACAGTTTTTAATTTACAATGAAACACCAAAGCACAGATGTGGTGAGCAATGATATCACGAATAAATGCATAGCATTTATTCTGCTGTGAATCAACTGCACATCGGTTGATTCATGACAGTGTCGTGTTATTAAAAACCATTGTATTTGCAGATGTGGTGTTGTATAAACTGGCAATGATTATAATTGAAAAGTATTCTATGATAGAATGTAGTGTAGTGTAAATGGGTACTAGTCATAACTGATTATGAAAAGCATTATATGAGCAGGTTGTTTTGTAAGGCAGTGTATTACTATGTGAATATCACAAACGTTCTTGAAATATCATGTTGTACATACATTTGCTAATGTTATTTTCTTAAGAATTGAAACCCAAGTTTAAAGATTACTGTAGTTCAGCATAGCATAAGAAAGCACATAAGCAGTAAAAACTGAATTACTATTTATGGATAGCTTAAACATCAAATATATTTTGAAATGAATAACTCAGTCCATCCTTAGTGGTACAAATTATATGGTAGTTTAAAACACACTCTAAGAGCACATAGCAGTTGGCATACTGTTCAAAGCATGGGCAGCAAACACTTTAAAGGCACATCATCAGCATGCCAGATGATGTGGCTTTGAAATGACACTAAAATTAATTCTGTGTTCAATATTGAAGCCATGCTTAACATCACTGGAAATGTGTAATTTCTCATAATTTTGTAGTTCAGTAATCCTCTTCTTGATGGAATGGCTAGTTGACTGAAATATGCTAGGTGATATTCACAAGGGAACCTAATATACATTCATAAAGAAAGCAGAGGTCGTCTGTCTTTCGCAATTGATTTAAAAAAAAAAAAAAAGAAAAAAAGGCAGAAGTTTACCAAGGTATAAAAATCGTGGTAGGACAGAACTGATTGAATTCTGGTGACATACTCAGAAATGTATAAAATTTGAAAGTTTTTACAGAGACTGTATGAGAATGACTATTAGTGATCCTTTGGTTATTTCTGGGGATTGAATTCATTTTACTATATGCTTTATTTCTGTAGCTTAAGGGCCAAAGCTGTATAACTGAAAGGAGACCTTCACATAGACTTTAAAGGGATGCAGAGAACCAACCAGGGCTTTTTGACTTAATGTCCAATCCTCACCTTCTCGTGCTGCATCCTGTTAGGTATCTTCCTGGATACTGAATGGACAAAGATGGACTGACAATTTGGAATTTAGCTGACCAAATTGTATTCTTATTGGCTTGAAACAAAATTGCAAATGATGGTAACATGACAGAATTTCATGCCAGCTGGGGCATTGCCTGGTTAAACAAGGCACCCGTTGTTTTTCTCAGTGAACCAGGGCAAACAGCGAAAAGTGAGCTACTGGAACAAATCCTAAAACCCACCCCAACTCAGCATCACCAGAGTTTAAGATCGGTACTATCAACATAAGAAGCCTGAATGCAAAAAAATGGAGCTAGCTGAGGAATTGGATAAATACCAGATCGACATAATAGGGGTGACTAAAACAAAAAAGGCAAAAACTGGTGAGATCTTTCTGAGCAATAAATACAAAATGTTATATTCAGGCAATGACAATCAAGGAAAAGGAGTTGACATAGTATTCAACACTAAATATGAGGCTAATCTTGAATGGCAGGCAGTCTCAAGTAGAGTGATGTGGGCAAATATCAGAATGATGAACTGGACAATGAGATTTATTTGTGCCTATGGTCCCACAGAAGGTTCTACTAAGGTAGAAGTGGAGGAATTTTTTGATTTTAGAAAAAGCAACTGACACAATGAAAAAGGAAAAGTTGGACCTTGTTTGGGGATCTAAATAGCAGAGTAGGAAATGATTGTCAGACATACAAAAATATTTTTGGGAAAAGTTAGAGAAAAGAGCAAAGCTAATAATAATGGCAAATACCTGTTGGATTTCTGTTCAGGACATGGACTGGTTATTGCTAACAGAACGTTCCAACATAAAAATTAGCACAAATTCACATGAAGAGAAGTTCCTGGC
This sequence comes from Typopeltis vanoorti, assembly GCF_054136105.1. Taxonomy (NCBI): domain Eukaryota; kingdom Metazoa; phylum Arthropoda; class Arachnida; order Uropygi; family Thelyphonidae; genus Typopeltis; species Typopeltis vanoorti. Next base: position 109,781,004 of record NC_143560.1, on the reverse strand, counting down.
AAATTAGTCAGCTTGTGCTATTAGAGAATACAGAAACAAATGTAAGAAAGCTAAAACTGGCTAAACAAAAATCATGGGAAGACTTTGGTAAGAACATAGAAAATAAATATTGAGAAGGTGGCAAGATATTCTGGAGGTTGTTGAAGAAGCCCAGAAATGGAGGAAAGAGTGCTGTAGAAGGAATTAGAGATGATAAAGGTGACATGAAAACAGTAGAAAAAGATATCCTTGAAGTTTGGGGTAATTACTTTGAAAAATTACTAAATGAAACAAGCAATGATGACAGCACAGTGGCAAAAAATACTGACCAGGCATGCAGTCAGGAATACATATCCATACTTGAAGTATAAAAAGCCATCAAAGGCCTGAAATGTGGAAAGGTAGTTGGAGTAGATGATATTCAACCAGAAATGCTAGTGTATGGAGGTTTAAAAGTTGCACAGTGGCTGCACTGCATAGTTCAGAAGGACTGGACAGAGGGATGAATTCCAGATGATTGGAATAGAGCTCTCATAGTACCCATATATAAAAAGGGAAATAAAACCGAATGTGAGAATTACAGAAGCATTTCATTACTGAGTGTTTCTGGTAAGATATATGCAAGTATACTTGAGAAACGGTTGAAAAGGATTTTGGAAGAGATGCTTGGTGAAGAACAAGCTGGATTCAAGCCAAATAGAGGCTGTCAGCATCAGATTTTCACTTTATGACAGACAGTTGAGAAATCATGGGAATATTACAAAGATCTGTATTTAAGTTTTGTAGATCAGGAAAAGGCATATAAGAAGGTTCCAAGAGAGAAGCTATTCAAAACACTACAGTTATATGGGGTTAATGGGGCATTATATCAAGCAATACTTAGCTGTATTTCCATTATAAATTTAGTTTAATCCTTTATCCAAGTGTGTGCAAACAAAGTTTGCACCTGAAAGTATCTTCAGGACTGAGGTAAGGTGGTACAACACCGGGCTGCTCCTTGCAAAGATGGAGCAAGCTACCAAAACTTCTATCTCAGTATCTCCCATAATGCAAAACACATCTCCTTGCAGATATGTATAATGTTATGCATTAAATGGGAAGGGCCACTACCCAGACTAGTTTTGACCTTTATTGAGGTCTCTTCAGTGGGAGCCAGGCCCAAGTGGAGATACCAAGGCAGAAGCATTAGCAAGATCATCTCCTCCTGTAGGAGCTGCCAAACGGTGTGCCACCTTTTTATTAAATTACTCTGGATTTAGAGAAAGATGTTGAAAGTTTATTTTTCACTTGGTCAGACTATAATAAATTTAGTTTAATCCTTTATCCAAGTGTGTGCAAACTAAGTTTGCACCTGAAAGTATCTTCAGGACTGAGGTAAGGTGGTACAACACTGGGCTGCTCCTTGCAAAGTCCTGAAGATACTTTCAGACGCAAACTTTGTTTGCATACACTTGGATAAAGGATTAAACTAAATTTATTATAGTCTGACCAAGTGAAAAATAAACTTTCAACATCTTTCTCTAAATCCAGAGTAATTTAATAAAAAGGTGGCACACTTTTTGGCAGCTCCTATAGGAGAAGATGATCTTGCTAATGCTTCTGCCTTGGTATCTCCACTTGGGCCTGGTTCCCACTGAAGAGACCTCAATAAAGGTCAAAACGAGGCTGGGTAGTAGCCCTTCCCATTTGATGCATAACATTATGCATATCTGCAAGGAGATGTGTTTTGCATTATGGGAGATAATGAGATAGAAGTGTTGGTAGCTTGCTCCACCTTTGCAAGGAGCGGCCCAGTGTTGTACCACCTTACCTCAGTTCTGAAGATGCTTTCAGGTGCAAACTTTGTTTGCACACACTTGGATATAGGATTAAACTAAATTTATTATAGTCTGACCAAGTGAAAAATAAACTTTCAATGTATTTCCATTGTAAGACAGGAGTTAGAATTCAAGGAAGTACAGGAAGATGGTTTAATGTTAAATGCAGTGTCAGACAAGGATGTACATTATCCTCTCTGTTATTCATTATCTATGCAGATCACATTATGAAGAAAAGTGTTATTAAACCTGATATCAAAATTGGAGATGGTAATCTCAACTCTTTGCTTTATGTGGATGATGTTATACTTCTAAATGAATCCGCTACAAGTCTGCAAGATTCCCTGACTAAATTGAATAACTGTTGTAAATAGGGTATGAAGGTCAGCATTAAAAAGACAACGACAATGAAAATAGGTAGAATTGTTGAAAATGTCAACTGGGTTGTGAACGGGGAACCTGTGGAACAAGTAAAACATTTCAGCTACTTAGGCATGATTTTTAGTGAAGATGGTAAATTAAATATGGAAATAGACAACAGAATCAACAAAGCTGGTATGGTGGGAAGTCAACTTAATAAATTTGTGTTGAATAAGAGAGAAATTAGCTGTATACAAGACGGTGTGTTCAAACCAATTTTAACTTATGCATCTGAGAGCTGGGTCAGAAGTAAAACATTTGACCATAGACTAGTGATCACAGATATGAAAGTGCTGAGAAAGATTAGGTGCATGAACAGATGGTGTCAATGGCAATATTATATTAAATACGAGGATATTAGGAAAAAACCTGACATTGTTAGCATCCAGGAATGTGTTAGCAGATCTAATCTCAGGTGCTATGGTCACTTAAACAGAATGGGAGAGGAAAGATTAGCAAATCAAGTGTTGTCTTCCAGGTTGACAGGAAAAAGACCCATAGAAGACCAAGATATAGGTGGATTGATATAGTAAAAAGTGCCTTAGAAGATAGAAATATAAGATCTGATAATATTGCAGGTAACAGACTGATTTGAGGAAAATAGGAAAATTGTAGATAGGAAGTTAGTAATAATATAAATTTTTCATCTAGTACTGTCATATCCTGTACACCCCTCGAGGGTATATATATATCAGGAATTTGATGATGACGATATATTTATGTAATGGATGATAACCCGAATATTTCTTTTCTTGTTCTATCTGTCAATGAATTTGTTTGTAGCATGTAGAATTGGTTATACTAAGAAATACTACAGATACATGAATAAGTAGGATTTCTAAGAAAAGTAATTCTCCTCTGTATTTATCCATAGTAAACTTATCCAGAGACAAAGATTATTAATTTTTGTAGAAAGTTTTTCTGCTTGGTTACAAAGCTTATGTTGAATTGGTTAAATCCAAAACCTAAGCTTCTCATTCAGCTTGCACTACAGCCCAAAACAGATGTAAAAAAGTTATTAACATTTCCAAAGTAGACTTCATAATTAGCAATAAGCTTGAGTCTTTCTCAATGGGCATTCAAGCCTTCTGGTCTCTCACTAATGCTTTTGGAGTTAATTTTTACCTTTCCTTGTTTCTGCTTTCTCACATCATGATGTAAATAACATCCAAGGATAAGAGGACCTCTGGTATCGGTCTTTTCTTCCAACCCTTTTTGACAACCAAGCAAATCACCTCCTGCACTACTACAAACTGCCAAGTGCATGCCTTCTCTTTTTGCCAGAAGGACATATGAGAACTCCTAATTAATCTTGATACTATTAGGTCTTCTGGGTCAGATGGTATTCTTCCAGTTGTGCTCTGGGATTAACTGATATGCCAACCTATTCAAGCACTTACTGACAATTTATTTATGTGAGAGTCATCATTATGCTTTTACAGAGTTGAACTAATGAATTCCTGATAGCTTTGAACAGTCAGAAATGACCACCTGGTAGACTTCCCTGTACACATCTCACAGATAAGCACGAAACTTGATGGGTATTACTTTAAGCTTACACGGTGATCTGAATGCATTTTTGAAAATTAGAGACAACTACCGTGTTTGAATAAAAACTTTAGTTTAATATATCTAAAATCTACATTCGACGTTTTGACCTTTATGTCAAGGTCATCTTCTGGAGAATACAACTATACACAGAAAACAAGCTACACTACAATCAAACTGGTTTGTTGAAGACACTGACCAACCTCTACAACAATTGTTGGCCTGACCTCTGGTGGGAAAAAAAAATTATACATCAATGCTAGAGTCCTATTATTAGTGTTATCTGTTGGTTGTAGAAAAAAAAGTCTGTCCTTCATGGTCTACCGAAAACCGACACACACTGGCCAATACATACATGCTAATTCGTACCATCACACATCACAAAAATATGGAGTCAATAACACCCGTAAAAACAGAGCTACAACAATTTGCTCTAACCAGCAAGCCCTGAAACAAGAACTAAAAATCATCAGCGACACATTCATAAATAATGGCTATAACAAAAATACTATTAATAAAATACTCCATAAAACAACAACAAAAACGAATCTAGATTACAGTAAAACTATAGCCATCCATCCCATACATTAAAGGGTTATCGGAAAAAATCAACAGAATCCTACAACATTATAACCTCAATGCCACCTTTAAACTACCCACTAAACTTAAAACCATATTCAACTCCTCTAAGGATCCTCTCCTCCCATTAGCACATCCTGGAGTCTATTGCATCCACTACACCTGTAACTTACTGTACATTGGCGAAACAGGACGGACAATCCCTATACGCAAGAAAGAACACATTAAATATAACCATTATGGTGAAGCAGGCCTCTCAGACCATGCACTCAACACCTTACACCAAATCAACTGGAAAAGCACCCGCTCTTTACACTGCACAAAAACCTGGTACGAAAGGAAATTTAAGGAAGGCTGCGAAATCCTGATAAACCACCCAAATATCAACAACAAAGATGTCATGAAAATTCCAAGGATCTGGATGGCACACATTCAGCCTACCTAATATATAAGATCCAACATAAGTCAGGACTCTAGCCAATCTTCAGCTAGTATTAGAAACCATTCCATACCAACTGGCTAGAATGTACATGATGTTAATATATGTATATAGATACCTGTTGTTGTGCCCAATGTATTTCTACAACCAACAGATAACACTAATAATTTTTTTTTTTTTTTTTTTTTTTTTTTTTTTTTTTTTTTTTTTAGAGTTTATTTTTCACTTGGTTAGACTATAATAAGTTTAGTTTAATCCTTTATCCAAGTGTGAGCAAACAAAGTTTGCACCTGAAAGTATCTTCAGGACTGGGGTAAGGTAGTGCAACACCAGGCAACCCATTGCAAAGGTGGAGAGAGCTTTCTCCACCTTTGCAATGAGTGAACTTTGTTTGCTCACACTTGGATAAAGGATTAAACTAAACTTATTATTAAACACTAATAATAGGACTCTAGCGTTGATATATAATTTTTTTTTCCCACCAGAGGTCAGGCCAACAATTGTTGTAGCGGTTGGTCAGTGTCTTCAACAAACCTGTTTGATTGTAGTGTAGCTTGTTTTCTGTGTATAGTTGTATGCTCCAGAAGATGACCTTGACATAAAGGTTAAAATGTCGAATGTAGATTTTAGTTACATTAAACTAAAGTTTTTATTCAAACATGGTAGTTGTCTCCATAATTTTCAAAAATGCATTGATAGGTAATAGTTCTTTTTAAATAAAAACTCAAACTCATGGTCTCCCAGTCAACATTATTTCTACGTCACCCTAGATAGCAATCATCATAGTCACCTACCTTTATTAGGCATATATTCTAAGGAATGGATAACCATTTCTGACTCCTATAGTTACTCTTTTTAAAGAATCAGCATTCTAGTTTTCATTATTCAGTAGAATTTAGTTCATTCCAGCCCTGCCTGTATTTTCTGTTATGTCACTGATTACCTCTTGTATGCAGGAAATGGCATCCATTATCTTAAAATAACTGGCGTTTGTTACAGCTAACCCTTTTTGTAAATGTGAGTTCCAAATTTGAAATATCCAGTTTATATGCAATTGGAAATGGGTGATCATCTTCCAAGAGAATATTTCTCTAGTTCAGTTTTTAGAAATGTTGATGAAGAGAGAGATGACACCATCAAAACTTACTATGATAAAGAATAAGTGTATTCTTTATCACTTATACCAGGTGTTCTGAATTCTTCACATATAACCCCCTCTTAATTCTCTTATTGTTAAGTGGTTTAAGCAACCTATGTAAATACATGGAAGGGTTTACATAAGAGAGTCCATTCCTTCACAAATTCTTTATGAAACTTAGAAATACTGTAAAGGCAATACATACTTTACTACATATTTTATTTATTATTCTAAAATACAGTAGCACCCCCCTCCCCATATCCACAGTTTTGGTATCTGCGGTTTCACTTATCTGCAATTCGAAAAAAGCACGCAACATGGTCTATTGCTGCGGCAGTTGAAACATGCATACGTGCAGATTGAAAACTTGTTGAAACATGTTTGTTTTGCTAGGTGTGGGGATTAAACTTGTGTGTTTGTTCATGTTTAGTTTTACTCGAATTGTCGAAGAAAGCAGTCAATTGTCTGTCATTGCAATTAGAAATTGCGTTTAAATTCAAACAAATAAATTGTGAAAAATTTAAAAATGGCTTCAAAACCGAAGAGAAGGCGTGAATGAAGTGCTCACTATTAGTGAAAAATTAAAGATTATCAATATGATTGAAGCAGAAAAAAAGTCAATTGGAACCGTTTCCAAGATCTATAATAAAAACAAATCTTCGATACATGAAGTGTTGAAGAACAAAGAAAAAATTTGTGCCAGTCTTTCCATTGCACCCAAATCTGCAAAAGTTATGGGTTGTTGTTGTTGTTGTCTTGTCCTTTGAAGAGTCTTAGATGTTTCCGTGCGCTCTTTGTACTGCTTTGGCTATGTCTGTGATTTTGTTTGTATAGAGCTGTTGTTCAGGATTAGGATCTATTTCTTGCAAGGCTGCTGTAATTGCTGGACAGGTAAAGATGTGAGTGGGTGTCAGTTCCGTATTGGGGCAGTTGTTGCAGTTTCTATATGTTCTCGTATCATCTGTATTGATCTTCATTCCTCTATAATGTCCTGTTCGTAGTCTTGCTATCGTAGTGGAGGTCCTTCTGTCAGCATTGATCTCGGGAATTTGATGTTGTATCACTGATTTCAATGGAATTAGTTTAGCTTTTGCTAGTGCATTGGCATCAGCAAGAGTTATCATATGAGTTTCTTGGTTGAGTTCTCTGGCCTCTTTTGCTAATTTATCAGCTGCTTCGTTGTGATCAATGCCTACATGAGCAGGAATCCATTGTAGAATGCAACTTTTGCCTAAACACTTTAGATGATTTAAGAGTTTATGGATGTCTTGTGTGAGCTTGGTATTGCCATTTTTGATTGCCTCCATAGCTGATCTTGAGTCACTGTAAATTATAATTCCTTCAGATTGTTGAGATGATGATAGATTTAAGTAGGCTTCTAGTGCTTTAATTATTGCGTAGAGTTCGCTGGTAAAATTGGAAGCGATTCTCCCAGATCCAACTTTTATTGAAAGTTTTTCACCTTTCGGGAGTAGAAGGAGAACACCAGCGCCTCCATTAATCATATTGGTGTCTGATGATCCATCGGTATAACAAATAACCTGTTTGGAGGATGAAAGAAGGTTGATGGTATTTAGGCCTTTTTCTTTAAGCATTTCTTTTGGTTCTTTTTTTGTACAGAGTTTGGTAAGGTTTAGATTTATGAAGGTATTTGAAGGTAAAGGACTGGAAAATAGAGGTTCTTTGTTTATGGGGACATTTAGCTGATCAAGACCTATTTCTTTCCTGATAGTGTCATCATATTGTAAAGTCGATGATCTGTGAAGTCTGCAAATTTGGTTCCAATGTTCATAGGTTTTTAGGGAGACATGATCACTTTGGTAGCTTCTGATATTATTTATGAATTTTATGGTGGCAAATTTTCGTCTGTCCTCCAGCAGGTCAAGCCCACATTCCTGTTGGGCTCTGATGTTGTTAGTGGATGAGACTGCACCAATGATAATCTTGGATGCTTTTGCTTGTATTTTGTCTAGGTTTTTCTTTACCGATGAAGCCGAAGGTGACCAGATAGGTGCTGCATATTCCATTATTGGCCTTATTAGTGTAGTGTAAGTAGTTTTGAGGATTTTTGGCTTTGCACCCCAATTTGTTCCACAAAGCCTTTTCAGTATATTTAATTTTTTTAGAGCTCTGTTGGAAGTGTTAGAGATGTGTTGTGCAAAACGTAATTCCTGATCAAGCGTAATACCAAGGTATTTTGGATTTGTGACTTTTTCAATTAGCTTGTTATTGATCATGACTTTGGGATTGTAGGAATGTCTATTTTTCCTGTCTGTACTAAATGTACTTAGTTTTGTTTTGTCTGGGTTGATTTTAAGTTTGAGTTCGTTTGACCATTTTTCTAATCCTCTCATGGATTTGTTTAGAATTTCCTCTGATTCTTTGATTTTAGCACTAGTGTGCCAGATGGCTATATCATCTGCATAGCAAGTTACTTTTGTGTCTTCTGTAAGGTAGGGATGAATATTATTGACATATAGAAGGAATAGTAAGGGACTGAGTACTGAGCCCTGGGGAACACCAGCCCAGGTTCTCCGCTCTTTTGATATTGCTGTATTGATTCACAAGTATAGTGCATGATAAGGCATTACTCAAGGTAGACAAAGCTTTGAATTTGTGCATGGAAGACATGATAAGAAAAGGATTCCCATTGATAGTAACACGTTAAGACAAAAAGCATTGATCCTATATGAAGACATGCAGCCAAAAGACGAAACAGAAGAGGAAGAAAAGTCATTTATAGCAAGCAAGCAAAGGCTGGTTGCATAGATTCAAAACTAGGTTTAATCTAAAAAACATAAAATTTATGGGAGAATTTGCATCGGCTGATGAGAAAGCTGCTGCATTGTTCCCAGCAGAATTTTTAAAAAAAAATATTGCAAAGAAACCGTGTCAAAAGGCTTATGTGTTCGTTGAACATGTTGATTGGATTTTAACTGTATAGATGCGAACACAGATTGATAAGAAAATAATTATTTATTAATTTAATCTCTAATATTTCGCTGGTATTATAACCAGCATCTTCAGAACATGCAAACAAAGTTTGATAGAGTAGCGAGACAACTGCAATCTGGTGTAACAGTGGGATTAGTATGAGTAATTGTAGCCTGTAACACAAAGACTAAAGTCCTAATTAGGCGCAATCTAAGTTTAAAAAAAAAAAAAAATGAGAGAGAAAAAACAGATCTTAATTTGGTCTTAGGATGACTGTCTCCCAAATCTATTGTAGATTTATACAGCCATACTTGTTGAGGTTTGGAGTATGTTTCAAGGCTTCTGTTGATTCAAGGAGCAACCGTTCTGACTTGTAAAAGCTTATGTGCAATAATTTTTTTTTTTTTTTTTTTTTTTTTTTTTTTTTTCTAATTGATCCTGTGTGCAGGGGTATCCAAAACATGATCTACCATGTTTTGGATACTTGTCATCCAAACTTGTTTTTTTTGCCCAACTTGTCATAGCAAAAGTGCCGGATGTATTTTTTGTGCTCGATGACATGAACAGGGCACTTCATAGACTCTTGGATGTGAAGGAGAGAATCTGTCTTTAGGTGAACGGATGAGTTGCCAATTTCACATAAGGTTTAAAGATGGTGCGTAGTTGGTTCTTGTTAAGCACTCTAGATATCTTTTCAGATGTGCTGCCTTTAATGTACAGGATGGTGATAGTTTTGTTGTAGTCTTCTGTGGTCGACAGGTGGGGGGGGATTATTGGGGAGCATTTAGTATTTTATCTATCTTATGGGAATTATAGCCATTGTCAGGAAGGTGTGATGCAGGTGAGAAAGTTCAGGAGTGAGAGCAATGTCATTGGAACAAATTGCTCTAGCTCTATGGGTTAGTGTTTTTAAGATACCATATTGTTGAGAAGGGTGATGGTGTGTTTGTTTGTGTAAATATCTCCCTGTATGCGTGGGTTTTCTATAAACCGAGAATGATAAGGAACCTTCTGGAAGATGTGTGATAAGTGTGTCCAGGAAGGGCAGACAATCATTGAGAAGTGTGATGGTGTGATTGTTTGTGTAAATAATTCTAGTTCCATTGTAAAGTGAATTTTAGGGTGCTGGCTATTTAGATTCACTAAAATTGTATTCAATGGGTCTGGGCCATGTTGCCAAATAGCAAACACATCATGAACATAGGGTAGCCAGAGACTAGGTTTAAAAGTGGCTGTGTTGATAGCTAGCTTTTCCAGATGTTCTATGTAGAAGTTGGCTGGTGGGGGATCCCATAGCTGTCCCATCTAATTGTTTGTACATTTTCCCTTTCCATGTAAAATAACCTGCCTGTACTGTGAATTTAAATAGCTGAAATATATCAGGGGAAAATTGTGAATTTAGTAAGTTAAGGGTTTCAGTTAATAGTACATTCGTGAATAACGAGGTGATATCAAAATTCACCATTAAGTCTGAACTTTTTAAGGTGTGGCTGTGTTGATAGCTTTAGGTGGGTAGAATTTTTAACAAAAGAGGCAGAATTGTTAGTGCAAGTGGCTAATAGTTTGGCTAAATGTTTAGCAAGTTTATATGTGGGACTGTTTATACTATCTACAATAGGATGTTAAAGGTGTACCTTGTTTGTGAATTTTTGGAGCTCCATATATCCTGGGTGTTTTAACATGGAAGGGCTTCAGTTTGTTGAATGTTTCTTTAGGCCAAGATGTGACTTTGTGCAATAATTTGCACACCTTATTCTTTTGTGAATTGTTGGGATCTCGATCTATAATTTGATATAATGATTGATCTTGAAGAAGAACGTGCATTTTACTTTCGTATTCTGTTGTATCCATCACTACAGTTGTGTTTCCTTTGTCTGATTTGGTTATGGTAATGTGGTTATTATTATGTAGCTCTTTTAAAGCCATGATTTCTTTATGTTGGATAAATGATTTCTTTATGTTTGGGAGGCTTAGAATGGATTAGGATTTTAGCCACGTCTAACCGAATATTATTGGCTATTTCTGGAGGCAGTTCGTATATCCCACGTTCAACGGAAGCCATTATTTTGGCTTTTGGAACTTCTTTAGGAATAACGGCAAAATGTGTCCCCGACTTAACGCACTCATGTCTTGTTTGGTTACCGATGATAAGTTCACAATGATGGCATCTTGATGCAGTTGTGGCATTGCATAGTAATGCATTGTTGAAGGATTTCAAATTTCTTCTAGTGCTGGTTTTTAACTTTGGCAAATTCTTTGTTGGCTGTAGAGTCGGAGATGCTATCCAGAATATCCCATAGCTCTGGGTTCATAATGTTAGATAGTATATCACGTAGTGCACTGATGAAAGAATTTATTTTTGACAGTTCTCGGTGAGTAGCGTATACATGTTCCTGTAATAGTGCTAAACTCGCATGTTTATAAATACGTTGGGCTTTGGCCGAGTGAAACTTGTTCTTAATTTTTATACGGTTTGGTATTAAATTGGTATCTCGTCACCTTTTTAAGAAGGCTAATCTGTTCAGTTGCCACGCCAATTTTACCTTCCACTTACTGCATTGTAGTGCCTTGCATACGATATCATCACCGTGAAGAATACTTAATATTTGGAAAGGCTTATGTGTTTGTCACACACTCACGTTGATTGGATTTTAACGATATAGATGCGAATACAGATTGATAAGAAAAACTATTTATTATATTAATTGCTAATATTTCGCTGGTATTATATCCAGCATCTTCAGAGCAGACAAACAAAGTTTGTTAAAATAGCAAGTCAACTGCAATCTGGTGTAATGGTGGGACTAGTATGAGTAATTGTAGCGTGCAACACAAAGACTAAAGTCCTAAGTATTAAAAAAAAAAAAAAAATATAGAGTGCTTAACAACCTCCAACTATGCACCGTATTTAAACCTTATGTGAAATTGGCAACTCCCATCCGTTCACCTAAAGGACAGATTCTCTCCTTTATCACATCCGGGAGTCTATGAAGTGTCCTGTTCATGTCATTGAGCCTATTATGGGCAGACAGGAAGAACTGTTGTAATCTGCCTTAAAACCTCAAGTGAACACAAAAAATATATCCGGCACTTTCGTTATGGCAAGTCAGGTCTGGCAGACCATGCTTCGGATACTCCTGCACAAAGGATCAATTGGAAAAAAACCAAAGTACTGCACAGAAGCTTTTACAAGTCAGAGAGGTTGTTCCTGAAATCAACAGAAGCCTTGAAACATACTCCAAACCTCAACAGGTATGGCTGTATAAATCTACCAAAGATTTGGGAGACAGTCATCGTAAGACCAAATTAATGTTTTTTGTCTCTCGTTTTTTATTTTTTTTATTTTATTTTGGAGCCTAATTAGGACTTTAGTCTTTGTTTTGCATGCTACAATTACTCACATTGTTACACCAGATTGCTGTTGTCTCACTACTGTAACAAACTTTGTTTGTGTGCATCTGAAGATGCTGGATATAATACCAGCAAAATATTAGTGATTAAGTTAATAAATAGTTATTTTCTTATAATTTTGTGTTCGCATCTATACTGTTAAAATCCAATCAACATATTGCAGAGAAAGTTTATCATCCTGAGCAGTTTTTTAATTGTGATGAAACCATCCTCGTTTGGAAGAAAATGCCCCAACGGACCTACATCCTTAAAACTATGAAGCAAGCACCAGGCTTTAAAGCATTTAAGGACAGATTGAAGCTGGTACTTTGTTGCAACATAGCTGGTCATGTAATTAAACCTGGCCTTGTTTTCCGAGCACAGAATCCACGTGCCCTTAAAAACAAAAACAAAAGTTGTCTGCTTGTTTTTTGGCAATCAAATCGGAAAGCGTGGGTCACAGCCTTGTTATTTATGGGATGGTTCCATTGATGTTTTATTCCAGAGGTAAAATAATACTTGGAGAGGGATGGATTACCATTTAAAGTTTTATTGATAACAGACAACGCTCCAGGACACCCCGAGTCACTAGGCACCGAAAATGAAAATGTTCAAGCAGTTTTCTTCCCACCTAATATGACCTCATTGCTTCAGCGACTCGATCCAGGTGTCATTAGATGCTTCAAAGCCTCATATGCTTGGCAGGTTTTTGATATGGTTTGTGCAATGGTTGACGATTCTGCTGATGTTGGAGTCATGGAATGCTGGAAATCATTCACAATCACAGATGCAATTGTAGTCATCAAGGGAGCAATGGACGGATTGAAGCCAGAAACTGTAACTGTATGCTGAAAGAATTTGTGGAGTGATGCCATTCATAATTCCCGAGATGCTCCTGATATTAATTCATAGATAACAGTGATAATTAACACAGCACAGAAATTAGGTGGAGAGGGATACGACAGAAGAAGAATTGAATGATTACATAGCTGTACATCGTGAGGTGCTCACTAACGAAGAGTTAAAAAATTGTTATTAACAATTACATTTTCATTAGCATATTTTCTCATTTAGTTCTACATAATTATTATGTGGGTTATATTTTATTTGTCTAAAGACGAAGTTTTATTGAATGAGGCAATTTTTTTGGTTTGCCACTTCACCCATACTACTCAGGAGTACTTTTTACCGCATTTGGGCATACATTCCATTGCTCCTTGTAGATTCTAAAGACGTAAAAATTGTTTCATGATAATTTTAAATAAATATGTAATATTATTCTCGAGGAGCAATAGAATGTGTGCCCAAATGTGGTAGATAGCATCCCTGGATAGTATGGGTGAAGTGGTAGTCTAGAAATTACCTCATTTAATAAAAAAAAAACTCTTTTTATTATTATTTATTTAGCCATACAATTTAGTGTATACGTTATATATTAACTACATAACATATTCACTAAAGATCCTACAATCCCAGCCTGTGAGACTAAGTCAATTTACTAATAACTTCCTGCTTCAATTTGTTATATATGTGCAAAAATCTGGGTCTCACTAGTGGTTTGCTACTATCTGCAGAAGACAATGTTATTACCAATGTTATTATCAAAGTTTTCCCATGACTTTTGTTTAGCTAGTTTTGCATATTATTTCAGTTTCTTGCAAGTTTCTCTGCAATCTCTCAGAGCATATGCAGACTTATTTGCCAAGAAGTTTTGTTATGCCTTCTTCTTTTCCTTGACTGCCTCTTTAACTTTCTAAGTCTACCATTAAGTTCTGACTTTTCTATCCTTGTCAACAACTTCACCACATGTCTCCCATGCTGAATCATTCAATGTTTTCTTCTGGGTCTGAATTTCCAAGGTATTGTTCTTGTTTTCAAAATCTTTCATTTTTTTGTCCAAATAATATTTGTGTATTCATTCTATTCAGTATAATATCCAGTTTTATCTTGCTCAAAACTAAATGGTGATCACTTCCAATTTCAAATTTAGTGTAAATTCTTTTGTCCTGAACCAGCATGAAGATGTCATTATCAACAATAACTTAGTAAGTTTTTCTTATTTTGTATCTTCTCTCCTTGTGAATTTGTGCACATCTTTATGTTGGAACATGGTGTTGTTCCCGGTTAGTCCATGTCCTGAACAGAAATCCAGCAGATAGTTCCCATTATTATTAGCTTTGCTGTTTTTTTTTTCAAAATTTTACCAAAACATTTCTATAGGTCTAGTAATCATTTCCTCCTCTGCTGTTTAGATCTCCAAACAGCAAGGAACAGATTAGAGAAGGCAGCTGACACAAAGTGTCAGCTGCCTTCTCTAATACCTCGAAAAATTCCTCCACTTTTTCCTTAGTAGTAAACAATAAGTACAAGTAGTAAAAATTGAGACATTTTTTTTTTTAATTATCATTACATATACAAAATTTGGATTCAAACTTAACATGTTTTATATATAGAGGCTGAGTGAAAAATTAAAAACTGTAGTTTGTCCAAGTCTTTATACTCATACCTGAAAAAATCCTAGTTAGGACTCTCTAGGATTTATATTTGTGTGTGTGTAGCAGATAGTTACCATTATTTATATTATATAATATATGCATTCAGGAACATTGACTCGGTTGTTCTGATATATTTTTATAAAGAGATTTAATGACTAAAACCGAGAATAATTGTGAGGCTTTAATGATATCAAAAACTACTAGTTTCGGCTTTCGACAGCCTTCTTCAGGTGTCTTCTAAAAATAGGAAACAGCAATAAAAACACTGAAGTTTAAAACTGAGAATCACAGGAAAATTGCAGTACATAATTGACATGAAAAAATGTTGTGAAACAATGTTTTTTCATGTCAATTATGTACTGCAATTTTCCTGCGCTTCTCAGTTTTTCAACTTCAGTGTTTTTATTGCTGTTTCCTATTTTTAGAAGACACCTGAAGAAGGCTGTCGAAAGCCGAAACTAGTAGTTTTTGATATCATTAAAGCCTTACAATTATTCTCGGTTTTAGTCATTAAATCTCTTTATAAAAAAAAAAATATATATATATATATATATATATATATATATATATAGTGATTTATGTGAGATCTTACCTTCTGATATTTGATGTAACTTCTGAAGACTTTTGAAAACTGATTATTTCAGTGTTGGTTATGTGCAATTAGCTGTTTTCTTAACATCAAACTTCAACTTTATTCAAAGAGTGAAAATTAGTTTTTCTGGTTTGTTTGCCTTTTCTCCTTAGAGTGTACCAAAAGTCAAGACCCATAAATAAATTATTATATAAATTACATTAAATGTTCAAATTGGTTGCCATTTTCTTCTGAACACTTTCTTATTTGTTTGACGCATGACCTTTAAATATTGCTAAGAATAGTAACATTTTCTCTGATGTTCAAAAATTCTAATATGATGATCTCCTTTAAGTCATCTATTGTTCTGAGTCATTTGACATAACTCACTGATTTGAAGTGGTCCCACAAACAGTAATCCAAAGAAGTGAATTGTGTGTGGATGTTGAACAGCAGCAGCTGCGTTTTAACATGCTTAGAGGAAGGTGGAGTAATAGTGATGGCCAGCGTAGTGGATCAGCACCTATGAAATTATCTATAGACAAGGCATAATGCAGAAACAGAGCACATACAAGAAAATGATTGGTGGGAATCTGTGAGCAAGGAGTTACCTGTTAAAGGATTGCACCCTTCTGGATAGCATTCAGCAGTTTAAGGGAGGTGTTTTCTGCACCATCCCAATGTGTGAACATTTTCACTTGCTGCATGCAGATTTTGATTTTATAGAGTGTTAGTAAATCTACAAGTGAGAAGTAGTCTCATGAATGAAGAGGAATACCAGCTTGTTTGTGAGGCAACAATGCAAGTTGTGTTTATGCTAGCAAAGGCTGAGAAGGTTTGAGGAGATGAAGCGATATCTTCGCTGTGAGAAATAACACAGAACTGTGTTTAGATTCTGTTAAAACATTGGTTATAGAAAATCTGGAAGCTTGAATGATTTGAGTAGTGCATGGTTTATTGAAAAGGAAGAGGGAAAAAAATGGAGATTTCAGCAAAACTGGAAAAGATTGTGGTCAGTAAGAAAACATTTGCTGATATATAAGAGAGTGTGAGTGAAAAAATAATGCTTTGGGGTACTCCAGCATTTAGAGAAATTCAAAGAGAGGAAACCATCCAGTGAAGCTCTCCTCACCCACCTCTGAACATAAGACATGGACACATTTGTAGAAACTCCTTTGGTCATTCTTGACATTTCCAAATTATTTATTGGAATGAGAAGGTGGGATACATATTGGTGAACACCAATTAATTGGTGGACCAATCAAAATACTAGGAATTCCTTTCACTTACTTTGGCCTACTAGAAAATGAAGAGGAAATTATTAAAAAAAATCACCTGGATAAAAAAAACAAAAAAAACTGGAAGTCTGTCACTAGAAAGGCACAGATTATTAAACTATTAATGATCTCTGTAATTAAATATTATAAATTTTCCTTTCCTATCAGCAAAGCAAAAATGAAGAGAATAGAATACATCATATACACATTCTTCTGGAACAATAAACAACCAAAGGTAAACAAAAATAAGTTAGCATTAAAGAAAGAATGAGGAGGTCTGACCATCCCAAGAATATAAGAAATATTATCTGCTTAAAAAATGCACCAGATTATAAAGATCTCAGAAACTAAACACTCTTCCAGGGCATTGTGTCATTACTGGCCAGGTACAAAGTCTTGACCAGACGAAACCACAGAGGAAAGAAAGCAAAAGTTGCAACAGAATACTACAAAAACATTTAGACAGGCAAAAAAAGATAATAAAAGAGAGGAACATAACATACCATAGCTACAAGGATGAAAAAAAGTAAGAAATAATTCAGGCACTCAAATGCTAGTCATTAGATGTACTTCCACAAGACAAAGAAAAATGCAAGAACGGCTATTTCAGGTATACATCTATCCCTCCAAGCACAATTTCAGCTGGAAAATACTGCATATTATCCTGCCAGTGAAAACAAAACTTTAAAAATGAAAAACATGACACTATAAATTGTGTCTTCTGCTCCCTGCATGGAACTAGTGACTATGTTTTTTATGAATGCACAGTAGCCAGCCAAATCCAGGTTGATATCAGTAACTATTATAACATGTCTACACTTATAAAGGAACAAGTACTATATTTATAAGATATACTTTTAAAAAGGAGCAAGAAAATCCAACTTCTATACCCTATTAATTGAATTCAGATACCACATATGGAAAATCAGAAACAGTGCCACTTTTCAGAAATAAAAGAAAACCATTGAAGATATCAAAAGAAGCATTGTGGACAAACCTTTTCAGGAAAAGATGGAGTTCACCACTAGACTATGCTACCAATCCCAAGTCAATATATTACTGAAGATTCCTTCTATGACATGGGGCCGAGTAAAGAAAAGAAAAAGAGGGGAGCCTATTGCTGTCCCATCTAATTGTTTGTATATTTTCCCTTTCCAAGATGGGACAGCAATGGGGGACCCCCCCTTAGCCAACTTCTACATAGAACACTTGGAAAAGCTACCTATCACAGCCACTCTCAAACCAAGGCTTTGGCTACACTATGTTGATAATACGCTTGCTATTCACAGATGCGTTGGATATATTCTTAGTGCATTTAAATAGCCAACACCCAAAAATCCACTTTACAATGGAACTGGAAGCTAATGATTGTTTGTCCTTCCTTGATACACTAATCGCACATCTTCGAGATGGTTCCTTATCATTCTCGGTTTATAGAAAACCCACATACAGGGTTTTCTATAAATCACACCATCACTCATCTCAGTAGTATGTTATCCTAAAAACACTAACCCATAGACCTAGAGCGAGTTGTTCCAGTGACATCGCATTCACTTCTGAACTCACTCATTTACATCACACCTTCTTGGCCAATGGCTATAAACCCCATAAGATAGACAAAATACTAAATGTTCCCCAGAAATTCTCCACTGTCTACCATAAAAGACTACATCAAAACTGTCACCATCTTATACATGAAAAGCACATCTGAAAAGATATCTGGAGTGCTTAATAAACATTACCTATGCACTATATTTAAACCATATGTGAAATTGGCAGCTGTCATCCGTTCACCCAAGGGCAGAATCTCTTCTTAATCACATCCAGGAGTCTATGAAGTGCCCTGTTTGTGTGATTGAGCTCACGATGGACAGACAGGAACAACTGTGAACATCCACCTCAGTGAACATAAAAAATACATCTGGCACTATCACTATGGCAAGTCAGGTCTAGCAGACCATGTTTCTTTTTTTTTTTTTGGAAGTTTTTCCCCACTTGGTTAGACTATAATAAATTTAGTTTAATCCTTTATCCAAGTGTAAGCAAACAAAGTTTGCACCTGCATTATCTTCAGGACTGAGGCAACTCGTGGTAAAGGTGGACCAAGCTCTCATCACTGCTTGTCTTAGTATCTCCCATAATGCAAAGCACATCTCCTTGCAGACATGTATAATGCTATGCATTAAGGCAAGAGCCACTACCCAGACCGGTTTCGACCTTTATTGAGGTCTCGTCAGTGGGAACCAGAACCAGGAAGTAATGGAGAAGTCATATTTACCTATACGAGTTGCCAAAAAGTGTCTCACCTTATTATTAAATTACTCTGGATTTAGAGAAAGATGTTGGAAGTTTTTTCCCACTTCGTTAGACTATAATAAATTTAGTTTAATCCTTTATCCAAGTGTAAGCAAAACTTTTGCTTACACTTGGCAACAAAAGGTGTAACACTTGGTTACACCTTTTGGCAACTCGTATAGGTAAATATGACTTCTCCATTACTTCCACCTTAGTAGATCTAGCTCCCACTAACGAGACTTCAGTAAAGGTCAAAAGCAGTCTGGGTAGCCCTTCCTTTAATGCATAGCTTTATACATATCTGCAAGGAGATGTGCTTTGCATTATGGGAGATACTAAGACAAGCAGTGAGGAGAGCTTGGTCCACCTTTACCACGAGCTGCCTCAGTCTTGAAGATACTTCAGGTGCAAACTTTGTTTGCTTACACTTGGATAAAGTATTAAACTAAATTTATTATAGATCATGTTTTAGATACCCCCGCACACAGGATCAATTGGAAAAAGACGAAAGTGTTGCACAGAAGCTTTTATAAGTCAGAGAGATTGGTCTTGGAATCAACGGAAGCCTTAAAACATGCTCCAAACCTCAACAAGTATGGCTGTATAAATTTGCCAAAGATTTGTACGACAGTCATCTTAACACCAAATTAACACCTGCTTTATCTCTCTCTCTCTCTCTTTTTTTTTTTTTTTCAAACATAGATGCCACCTAATTCGGGATGCACTAAACATGGCAGGAGCCATTTCAGACCTCTGACAGGTGGAGCAGTGGCATTTTAGTGGGTGTTGAAAGCAATATACAACCAAAGAATTTAGTTGGCATTTCCTCGGACCAGATAGAATCTAGTCTTATTTAGGTAAGCATTGGTAGCAGGCATTTCCTCCAATTTATAAAGCGACTATACTTGCCTGAGCTCTGTTTGTGGAAGCAGGCAACACCTTAGGAACTCCACGCCAGGTCTGGGTTGGGAGAGGCTTTATTTTGTCCATCACTACTCTGTTAGTGGTCCAGCATGTGAACAGCAAACTCTGATTAAATATCTTAAAAAGTCTGAAAATGGGTCATTCCATTATTGGTAATTTGTATTTTGCAGAGGTACTTAAGGGTCAAAGCCGTATAACTGAGAGGACACCTCCACATAGTGGAGGTGTCCTCTCAGTTATATCATGCAGAGAACCGACCAGGGCTTCTGACCGAATGTCCAATACTCACCTTCTCATGGTGCACCCTGTAAGGTATCTGGATACTGAACGAACAAGGATGGGCTGGCAATTTGGGATTTAGCCAACCAAATTGTATTCTTATTGACTTAAACCAAAATATAAAATGATGGAACAACATGACAGAATTTCATGCGCTGCTGGGGCATCGTCTGGTTAAACAAGGCCCCCCCCCCATTGTTTTTTGCCAGGGAATCAGGGCAAACAATGAAAAGTCAACTAATGGAACAAATCCTAAAACACACCCTAATTCAACATTGCCAGAGTTCAAGATCAGTACTATCACCATAAGCAGCCTGAATGGCAAAGAAATGGAACTAGCTGAGGAATTGGATAAGTACCATATTAACATAATAGGAGTAACTGAAACATTAAAGACAAAAACTGGTGAGATCTTTCTGAGCAATAAATACAAAATGGTATATTCAGGCAATGACAATCAAGGAAAAGAAGGAGTAGCCATAGTATTCAACACTAAATATGAGGCTGATCTTCTTGAATGGCTAGACTTTCCTATCAAGTAGAGTAATATGGGCAAATATCAGAATGGGGAACTGGACAATGGGACTTATTTGTTATGATCCTGCAGAAGGTTCTACTAAGGTAGAAATGGAGGAATTTTTTGAGGCGTTAGAGAACGCAATTGACAAAACGAAAAAGGAAAAGTTAGTCCTTGTTGGGAATATAAATAGCAGAGTAAGAAATGATTGTCAGACATATAAAAATATTTTGGGAAAATTTGGAGAAAAGAGCAAAGCTAATAATAATGGCAAATATCTGTTCGATTTCTGTTCAGGACATGGACTGGTTATTACCAACACCATGTTCCAACATAAAGATGTGCACAAATTCACATGGAGAGAAGAGGCAAGGAATAAGAAAAGTCTCGTTGACTGTGTCATTGTCGATGGTGATGTTTTCTCCCTGTTTCAGGACACCAGAGCGTACAGAGTTTGAAATTGGAAGTGATCACCATTTAATCTTCAGCAGGATAAAATTGAATTTCCTATTGAAAAGAAGAACATGTAAGAAAGTTTTAAAGCGAATAAAAGTTCAGCAGCTCAGAGATGTGAACTGTAGACTTAAATTCACAAACATTATTCAAGAAAAAATGAAAGAGTTTGAGAAAAGGAACCAAACCTTGGAGATTCATTGGCAAGCCCTGAAGAAAACACTGATTGATTCAGCCAGATAGGCATGTGACGAAGTTGTCTGCAAGGATAGAAAAATCAGAACTCCATGGTGGGAAGTTAAAGAGGCAGTGAAAGAAAAGAAGAGAGCATATCAAAAGTTCCTGGCAAATAAGTCGGCTTGTGCTATTAGAGAATACAGAATCAAATGTAAGAAAGCTAAACACTATAAAACTTGCTAAACAAATGTCATGGGAAGACTTTGGTAAGAACATAGAAAATAAATATCAAGAAGTTGGCAAGATCTTTTGGAGGTTGTTGAAGAAGCTCAGACATGGAAGGAAAGAGTGCTGTAAAAGGAATTATAGATGATAAAGGTGATATGAAAACTGGAGAAAAAGATATCCTTGAAGTATGGAGTAATTACTTCAAAAAATTGCTAAATGAAACAAACAGTGATGACAGCACAGTGGTAAAAAACAACTGACAAGGCATGCAGTCAGGAATACATATCCATGCTTGAAGTAGAAAAAGCCATCAAAGGCTTGAAATGTAGAAAGGCAGCAGGAGTAGATGATATTTGACTAGAAATGCTGAAGTATGGTGGTATAAGAGTCTTACAGTGGCTGCATTATTACTGCATAGTTCAGAAAGCCCGGACAGAGGGACAAATTCCCGATGATTGGAGTAGAGCTCTCATAACACCCATATATAAAAAGGGAAATAAAACTGAATGTGAGAATTACAGGGGTATTTCCCTACTAAGTGTACCTGACAAGATCTATGCAAGTATAATTGAGAAACGGTTGAGAAGAATTGTGGAAGAAATGCTTGGTGAAGAACAAGCTGGATTCAGGCTAAATAGAGGCTGTCAGGGTCAGATTTTCACTTTATGACAGTAGTTGATAAATTATGGAAATATAACAAATTAGGATCACTGCTTTTCAATTTGTTCATCAATGATATAGGAAAGGATTTGAGAGAAAGTGTTCACTTGTTTGCTGATGATGCAAATTTGGGTAGAGCAATTGTGAGTGCACAGGATGTCAAAATGTTACAGGATGATTTGGATAATTTGGAGGACTGGGCTAGGAAAAATGGATGTCAGTTTAATGTGGCAAAGTGTAAGGTTATGCACTTTGGGGTTGAAAAGAATAGCAGCAGTATATCGCATTGGTGGAACCATACTCCAGGAGATCGATGAGGCCAGGGATTTGGGAGTGTCGGTGGATAGGGAATTGAAGTTTAGGGGGCACATTGCAAAAGTGACTAAATCAGCTCATCAAATCACTTGGCTTCTGAAAAATACTTTAACATGCAGAGACAAACAACTTGTTGTTCCTCTGTATCAAGCCTTTATAAGAACCCATCTGGACTACTGTCCCCAGTTATGGGCACCAGAGTTTCTTCGTGATGGGGAGGAAGTGGAGAGGATCCAGAGACGAGTGACCAAGATGATAGAAGGTCTGTGGAATGAACCTTATGAGAATAGGTTGAAGATTTGTGGCTTGCAGAAATTGGTCGATAGGCAAAGGAGGGGTGATATGATTGAGACATTCAAATTACTGAAGGGTTTCTACAAGATTGATCTAGAAGATATTTTTGAAAATATGACTGGTGGTGGGAGGACTAGGGGCCATGCATGGAAGCTGGGCAAGAGCGTGGTTGACAAGGGTGTTAGAGCTAGGTTTTTTACTTGGAGAATGGTGAATGAGTGGAATAAGCTTCCAGAGTCTGTTGTGGGTGCTACGACCGTGAATGAGTTCAAGGCAAGGTATGATAGATACTGTGTCAATGTCGAATAGTTGTTCTTGACATGATGTTAGGGCCTCCCTCGATGAGTCTGTCGACTCCTTGGAGTTGCCCGGAAGAATAATAATAACAATAACAAAGCTCTCTCTGGAAAAGGCATATGACAAGCTGCCAAGAGAGAGAGAGAGAAGCTATTCAAAACGCTACAGTTATATGGGACATTATATCAAGCAATACTTAATATTTATTTAAGTTGTTAGTCAACAGTTAGAATTGAAGGATGTACAGGAAGATGGTTTAATGTTAAATCAGGTGTTAGACAAGAATATTCATTATCTATATGGATCACATTATGAAGGAAAGTGGTATTAAACCTGATATCAAAATTGGAGTTGTTAATCTGAGCTCTTTGCTTTATGCAGATGATGTTATACTTCTAAATAAATCCACTAGAAGTCTGCACAATTCCCTGATTAAATTGAATAACTGTTATATGGTATGAAGGTCAATAATAAGAAGACAAAGACAATGAAAATAAGCAGAAGCATTGAAAATAGCAACTGCATTGTGAATGGAGAGCCTATAGAAGAAGTAAAACATTTCAGCTACTTAAGGCCCCATTTTTAGTTTAGATGGTAAATTAAATTTGGAAATAGACAACAGAATCAACAAAACTGGTATGGTAAGAAGTCAACTGAATAAATTTATATGGAATAAGAGAGAAATTAGTCAAAACACTAAATTAGCTGTATACAATACAGTGTTCAAACCGATTTTAACATATGGATCTGAGAGCTGGGTCAGAAGTAAAGCCCTTGACCAAAAACTAGAGATCTATGAGATATGAGAGTGCTGAGAAAGATTAGGGGCATGAATAGATGGCATCAATGGCAGCAACATATTATAAATGATGATATTAGGAAGGAACTTGGCATTAGCAGAGCTAATTTCAGGTGGTATGGTCACTTAAACAGAATGGGGAGGAAAGATTAGCAAAACCAGTGTTCTCTGCCAGGTTGGCAGGAAAAAAAACTCAGAGGAAGATCAAGATATAGGCAGATTGATATGGTAAAAAGTGCCTTAGAAGATAGAATTATAAAACTGATAATGTTGGAGTCTTGACAGGTAATGGTCTGATTTGGAGGAAAATTGTAGATTGGAAGTTAGTAATGATGTAAATTTTTGACTGTCATGTCCTGATGATGATGATGGTATTTTGCAAACTGTGTTAATCAAACCTTGACCTCATGTCTGAAAACCAGTCATTCCACTGTTGGTTACTAAGAGTTTTGCATGTCATCTGAACATCCCAAACCTCGTCTATCTGAGCATATGATTATTCCAGATCAGATATTACGTAACTCACTGTATATTTAATTTGATCAATTTTCCTCTTCTAGCAAAATTTACTGTCCTTTTCCTAATAGGTATCCTTGAAAAAGAAATGGAAACTAGTAGGTAATAATATTTCTATAACGTAAGTCCCCATCTACAAAGCTTGTAAATCTATCTTGCATTGGTACTGTACTGTCGATAGGCTAAGAGTTAGAGACAATCCGAAAACTGCTCTAGAGACCAAAGACAACATTTTTTTCAAGCTAGTTTAGACATCCATTAAGCAGGATATAGTTCTCACACAAGGTGATACAACTCATTTACAATATTAGACATCCACAAACATTTGTGCCTATTAGTAGGATTTAAACTCATGACTTTTTTGATTGGTGAGCTGAGACACTATCCAATTGACCCTCTAGGCTGACAAATGGTACTGACACTGTACATTAAATTCCTCTTGCATTGAATTGCTAACCATGTAAGTATCATAGTATGTGTGTGTGTGGTGTGAGTGAGTGATCTCCCCCTTCTGTCAAAACACTAAATGTTCATTTTACTACTTTCAAGAAAACATAGTTAAAGTTTTAAACAAACCTTAAAATTTAGGAAATAAAATAATGTAAAACCTTCTTAACTGTTATACATTGATAACAGTGAACAGTATATTGATAATAATACATTGTGATGTTGTTTTCGCATAACTGAAAATTCAAATAAAATTAATTCATGGTACAAGAAAATAGGTTTCTCAGAAGAAAAAAAAAAATTATTTCTCATATATATATATATATATATATATATATACACTCATAATATTAGTTGCAGATAACAAAATCGAAATGAAATATATAAACCATGAAGACACTCATAAAAAATTCAAAAGTGTAATGCATCTCAAATAGTTTGTCATTCTTCAAAGAATGGTAATAGGTATGATCTTGTGGAACTATCAATTTTTTACACATTCTCAATGGATCTTTAAGGTTTAGTGCTGAGATGGGCTTTTGTTGTTGTTGTATGCCTTTGAAATAGGCATCTGTGATGAAGGTCAGCCTATTTTTCTTTTCATGAGTACTTCAGTCAAAAGGGCTCATCAAATTCAGTGTTGTAAAATAGTTTTTTTTTTTTTTTTTTCCCACAGTGAAGTTAACAGATGCTTTGCATCAGAATTTTTGATATGCTCTTCTAGCCAACTTTGGAATTGAGAAAATTATGTGTAGCATAGTGCAGATAACAAAAGGATGAGGGTTGGTATTACAGCTTTAAATCATACACCTCTACTTTAATTCTCTTTGTTTTCACATGTTTCTTTCACTTTCTAGCATCACAAATTCCTTTCTTTATTTCTATGAAATAAAAGATAAATTACTAAAATATTTAGCAGCATTATTGGGCATCTAAATTTTAGATAAAAAACCGGGTATTTCTACCTTGTTCTTCATCTGCATTTTTGTTCTCAGTCATTTTATCCAGCTCATTAATATTTACAACACCATCATCATAGTTGATATTATTAGTATTGTCAGCAATGTTACCATTTTCACTATTGCTTGTATCAGTACTTGTCGATGGCTAGTACTCATCAAATGAATTTTCGATATCATATAGAGGGTCATTTAAAACGGCTACTAGTCTTGAGCATCTAAAACTATGCTAATAATGATAATGATTTCATTTTTATTTAATGTAAGTAACCGATCTTTCTCACCAGTACAAACTTAGATTATTAGGGAAAATAGGAATTGAATAAATAAAATATCGTGGAGTAAAAAAAAAAAAAAAAAAAAAAAAAAAAAAAAATCATCTAACGCCTTTTTATTCCCGTATGCGGGGAGTAGGCGAGGCCGTTTAGCCCTATCTAACTTATGGAGACTGAGTGGGCAGTTCAATCTCCACTGGTACCAATCAGAGATAGATGGCCCAAGGCTATCACTAATTAAGCGGTACACAGTGAAGAGAGACGGCTCAAATGTGCCGCCATCTTGTGGTCCCTAACCTTAACACAATATATTTAATGTCTGAAATAACGTGGGTTCTACGGTCGATTTTCTTGAGTTTCCGGGAGGAAAAACCCGCTTGCCCGTGCCAGAGATCGACTAACTCGGGAACCGGTCGAAAAAAGGCTTAGAAAAATTTCCTCTAGTCGCCGACTAGACTCGAAACCAAGTCTTCCTTCGTGCGGCCAAGCGCCGTGGTTGGCAAACGCCACATCCACTGAGGTACACAGGCTCCGTGGTGTAAAATGAGTATTCAAATAAAACTTGTGATTACAACCATAATTATTTAAAAATAAAGATCACTCACCCAGCCAAACCCAAGTACCTTAAGCTTGTGGCGAGAATGAAAGGCTGTGTATTCAGCCTTTCATTCTCAGTCTTCATAGCCTATTATGAATTCTTCTAGTTCTTTCATTCGTTTTGTCAAAACAAGATACTATGACACTTGACTGATTTGTTAATTTCCCTTGATATTGATTACACTATCTACATCAAACAGTAATGTTTGTTGTGTATAATGTAAACCGTGAAGTCTGCAAGATTCACGAAAGGGGGACCATTCTTGGTTGATACTACCTTGCACAAGAATTTACCAAACTGTAAAATTCACAAATGTGCCACATTTGTGTCCTCTCTGGCAGTAGAAATTGCCAAATTCACAAATGTTCCACATTCATCGTCTAGGCATTACAAAGCAGGGAACACACATTTGTGAAGTTTAACATTGCATTATTTCTCATGTCATTCTGGCACAACACAAGTTGTTCAAAATTAAACTCAGATCATCACTTAGTCAAAATCATCATTTCTGCTCATTGTGATTTCGGAATAAGGGAATGATGTGTATCCACATGCACGTGTATGTATATATATATTCATTTTTCTAAATTAACTGACTTAAACCCGAGAATAATAACACAATGACATTTATTTGAAAAAAAAAAAAACGCAACATGTTTCATCAAGAATGACTTCTTCAGGCGATAAGAACATAGAAAAGATAATAAAAGGCACTTAAATTAACATTGACACACTCCAAAGCTATACAATTACAAAGTCATAATATTCGACTGTAAATTACAGTTATTATGAGCTTGAACTACAGTCCGAGTTAATGTTCTATTGTTGTGCACCTGTGCGTGTGTGGAATCACGCGATCTCCAGTATCTAATAATAGAGTTGAAAGAGTCAGCCAAATTATAGCTAAGATTATTATTCAAATGCAAAGGGTCTAAGGTGATTTCCCTTGACTCGACAATGCGGCGCTCTATTTCATCATGGCAGACGTGTAAGTTTGAAGTCAATGTCCAATTTATTTCATGTTGGTGGCCTTCGTTGTTCGTGTTTATTGAAAGCAGGACATGGCCCGACAGAGCAGTTGCTCTGGTTCTCTTATAAGCAATGTCTCTCTGATGCTCTTCGAGATGTAGTAAGATAGATTTCTCTGTCTGCCCATAGTAAGGCTTTCCGCATTCACAAGTGACCTTGTATACACCTGGGAATTGTAGAAGGTTGTGAGATTGTTTATAGTTCTTGAAGCGTGATATTATTTTTGGCAGAGTCGAGAAGCACGTTTTTATGTTAAACTTCTTTAGAATTCTGCTCAGCTTTTTGGATAGTGTGCTGATATATGGCAAGACGATATGACCTTTGGAGTCGTCCTGTGTCTCTACGTTGTTACGTTGACGTCGGGATAATTGGTTGTTAATACTTTTTAGAGAGTAGCCATTGTTTTTAAAGGTCCATTTAAGATGTTGTAGTTACTTTTTCAGTTCTTCTTCATCTGATAGTACAGATCTTGCACGATTCGCTAGAGTTGATATAATACCCAACTTTTGCGCTGGATGGTGATGGGAGGACGCATGCAAATATCTGTCTGTGTGTGTTGGCTTTCTAAAAATAGAGACTTTAATTGATTCAGGCGTCTTGGTGAGTTTAACATCTAGGAAGCAGATGGAACTATTTTCTTCAATCTCCATAGTCAATTTTATATCTTGATGGCGGTTGTTTAAGTGGTCGAGAAACTTGTGAAGATTCTCAGTACCATGCTCCCATATGAGGAATATATCGTTCACATATCGAAGCCAAATTTTTGGTTTTAAAGTAAAAGAGGAGATCGCCTTTTCTTCAAAGTCCTCGAAAAAAATGTTGGCTAACACAGGAGAGAGAGGGCTTCCCATAGCTAATCCTTTGACCTGTTTGTATAGTTTTCCTTCGAATTCAAAATAGCCAGAGTTTACACAGTGAGATAACAGAGAGAACATTTTATTTGAAATCTTGTTTTTTAAAATATGGAGAACGTCCTGTGTCGGAACGTTGGTAAAGAGTGCTACCACGTCAAAGCTCACCATGATATCAGAAGATTTTAGTTTTAGGTCCTTTATTTTAGAGACAAAATCTGTTGAGTTTTTAATATAAGAAGAAAATTTTCCCGCATAAGCTTTTAATGATGACACCAAATATTTGGATAACCTGTATGTGGGTGAGTCAATGCTGTCTACTATAGGTCTCAGTGGATAGTTTTCTTTGTGTACCTTCGGGAGGCCATATAACCTTGGAATGAGTGGGTGTAAAGAGCAGATGGAGAGCCGTGTATTCCGTGGAATTTCTGTGGTCTTTTGTATATATATATTTCTATTTTGATGTCTCTGATCTTCTAGTCATTAAATTTCTTCTTTTATATATATATATATATATATATATATGTAATTATTTTTTCAAGGCCAGAATCACCCAAGAAAGAGAATCTTCTTGGCAGCTCACTGAATAATTCCCAAGGTGTAGTATTCAAAGGTAAATAAAAAATTTATTTATTATTTTGCTGTAAATCATTATTTGTCAATAATTTTTACTTATATACTTTGAGCATTGGTACCTTTTTTTTGGTACCAGTGCTCATTGGTACATTTTTCACTAAAGGTTTCAGTACTAATTATCACACTTAATGGTATTTTTCATCATACTTTGAATGCTTTACATTTTGCTCTTTTGTTACAAGATAAACTTACAAATGTTTGAATGCTGACTGACAATGTATTATTAACTGTGTAGTTTGTGTACCATTTAATGAAGTAGTCGGATGTGTGCAATCCATAACCCTAGGTTTTCAGATCATATTGTATATCAGATATACTTTTTATAGATTAGGATTAATGAAATTTCATTCTCAGAATTTTTTTTGCACTTTTCAGATATGGTATTTCAGCACATTTACTAGGAAAATTAAGAATTTCTGCATTTTTCGAACAGGTGGCAGGAACTGTAAATACATGAATTCCGCAAAGGTCAGCATGGGATGCCTAGTATGTTAATGAGTCTTCGCCATATATGCTGAGTGGGGGGACAGAAATAGAAGAAATGTCCCACCGTTTCAACATTGTGCGATCCCTTCTGTGATGTTTGCCAGAACATTGAAACAGTGGGACATTTCTTATACTTCTGTCCCCATACTGAGCGTATCTGGTGAAGACTCAGTAATGTAATAGGCATCCCAATGCTGACCTTTGCGGAAGTCATGCATTTACAGTTCCCTCCACCTGTTCGAAAAACACAGAAATTCTTAATTTTCCTAGTAAATGTGCTGAAATACCATATCTGGAAATTACTTGCCTAGGTTTTTGGCACAGGAGAGATACCTGCTAGGGGATAGAAGGTTCTTCAACAAATAGTGCAAACCACCTATTATCTGTTTTATGACACAGGGACAAGTTAAACCTTGTCTATTTTTATAAAATAATTCTTTGGTTTTATAGTTCACAAATAGGAGGGGTTTGATCTGATTAAACCCGAGCTGCAAAGGCCAACATCAAGGCGGATTATCAGCTCCCGGAGAGCTGTACCACTCGGGCCAGTTTTTTCCCCATTTTTCTTTTCATTTAGTTCTGTAATCAATGGTTATTACATTATTTTTGTGATCATTTTGCCTCTTTAGTTTATTATTTTGTATAATTTCTGTTTATATTTCATTTTTAGCTTGTTTTTTAGGACAGGTGTGATGAGAGTGATGTCTAAAGGCCTTTTAGCCACAACCTCACACTAATATAGCTAAATTAGTCGACCGAGGCCTCTTTATAACCTACCTACTATCATATTCCAATCTCTCTTACCTTCT
The DNA here is from genome assembly GCF_054136105.1 of Typopeltis vanoorti. NCBI lineage: Eukaryota > Metazoa > Arthropoda > Arachnida > Uropygi > Thelyphonidae > Typopeltis > Typopeltis vanoorti. The sequence continues at coordinate 109,750,573 of NC_143560.1, read as the reverse complement.
CACTACTTACTGACCCTTTGTCAAATAAAATCATTTTCTAATACATCTCTTTTAAGGTACATGTTAGGAATTGTTCATTTATTTTTGTGCTTTTTTTTGCTATTGGACTTTTGTGATATGTGACTGAGCTTTCTTTCTGCATTGAAAGGTACATATCATTGTTGTAATATTTAACTTGCATTATTCTTAATTTATATTTATACAGTAAAGCCCACTATATGATTTCCCTGCTTTCACGACTGGTAACAAATTTCTCATCATGACTGTACGAAATACTATGTTGTAGATACCTAAATGTTGGTGCTGATCTGGATGTCTATACGATAGATTCCAGTTAATTGGTCCACCTGTTAATTGAGGCAGTCATTTTATTGGAACAATTCTGAAAGAACAAAACAAATTGAGAATACGACAAGAATTTGCTTTGGTTATTTGGGACACAATGCATGTTAATTGGACCAGCCAGTAACCTTGGCCACATGGAGTGTTAGAAAAATTATGAAATCTTGACTCAAAAATTTATGCTGATGATGACTGCAGTTTTGATGAAACAGGGATATTTTATCATGCCACATTGAATAGTTCTCTGTGTTATAAACTTTCTGCACTTTTTGCATCAACAAAAGCAGTCAATCATGTAACAGTGTTGTTCTGTTCAAATATGACCGAAAGTAATGAATGCATAGATGACATCTGATTAAAATTTGGTAAGAATTGGCTTATGTATTGACATAGAATTAAACTGAAATCAAGAAAAATAGGGTTCTTACCATTTGCTATGGAGGTCAGTACAAAAGTTTAATCTTTTACAAGCAATATGTTTATGGCCAGTAATTGGCAAGGAATAGACAATAAGATCATTCAAAACTGTTTTAAGGATATGCCAGATATGGCTGATGATGAAAATGATGTCCCATTAGATGTGAACCACATCAGAAACTGTGAACCCTTTTGCATCCATTGGTTGTCATCTTCAATACTGTAATGAGAAGGAAGATTTTGAGGAAGAAATTGAAACAAAACATCAAAAGAATAAACAAAAAGGACAAAAATAACAAAATCTTGTCTAAACTTATATTTTGTCTTATGTAAATACAGTTTTTAAACTCTTGACTTGTAACTTAATTTAATTGTGCCAAATTATGCTATTCCTGATGTGGCCCAGTAACTGGAATCCATTATACTTCCATTGCAGGTTATTGCCTGACTAAGACCACAGCATACACTTAGAATAAAATATTTTAATTCGACTTTTAGATTCGGAATATTGAAACATTTTGTCTTATATAAATACAATTTTTAAACTCTTGAACAAGTTTTGGTCTAAGAGGAAATCTCCTGTTTATCGAGAACTTCCTATCTAACCGAATCTTCCAAATCTGAGTAGGAATGCTCTCTCTCTTTACCATATAACCAAGAGGAGTCCAGCAAGATTCAGTTCTAAATGTCACTTTTTTTTTACAATCAGGTTCAACTCAATAATAGAACAACTTCCTCCAGTGGTAAGTAATGCCATCTATTTGGATGACTTCATCATCTTCTGTCATGCATGAATGAGGGTCATAGAAAGACAACTGCAACAAGCCATTGACCACCTGTCAAAATGGGCACTTGCAAATTGGTTCAAATTTTTACAGCAAAAGACAGTTTGTCTGTGCTTTTGCTGTGGACATGGCTTTCATCCTGACCCAGAAATCCAACTTGAACAAACATTAATACCAGTTGCACCAGAAGCTAAGTTCTTGGGACTCATATTTGACAGCAAACTCAGTTTCCTCCTTCACATAGGTTCATGTAGGAAAATTTTAAAGCGAATAAAAGTTGAGCAGCTCTCAGATGTGAATTGTAGACTAAAATACACAAAGATTATTGAAGGAAAAATGAAAGAGTTTGAGAGCAGGAACCAAACCTTGGGGATTCAGTGGCAAGCCTTGAAGAAAACCCTGATTGATTCAGGTAGAGATGCACGTGATGAAGTTGTCTGCAAGGATAGAAAAACTAGAACTCCATGGAGGACACAGGAAGCTAAAGAGGCAGTGAAGGAAAAGAAGAAAGCATATCAAAAGTTCCTGGCAAATAAGCCAGCTTTTGCTCTTATAGAATACTGAGACAAATGTAAGAAAGCTAAACACTGGGTAAAACTAGCTAAACAAAAGTCATGGGAGGACTTTGGCAAGAACATAGAAAATAAATATCAAGAAGGTGGCAAAACATTCTGGAGGTTGTTGAGCTTAGAAATGGAGGAAAGAGTGCTGTAAAAGGAGTTAGAGATGATAAAGGTGAAATCAAAACGGGAGAAAAAGATATCCTTGAAGTATGGAGTAATTACTTTGAAAAACTGTTAAATGAAATAAGCAGTGATGACAGCACAGTGGTAAAAAACACTCAACAGGCATGCAGTCAGGAATATATATCCATACTTGAAGTAGAAAAAGCCACCAAAGGCTTGAAATGTTGAAAGGCAGCAGGGGTAGATGATATTCAACCAGAAATGCTGAAGTATGGTGGTATAAGAGTCTTACAGTGGCTGCACTGCATAGTCCAGAAAGCCTGGACAGATTGACGAATTCCCAATGATTGGAGTAGAGCTCTAATAGTACCCATATATAAAAAGGGAAATAAAACTGAATGTGAGAATTACAGAGGTATTTCCCTACTGAGTGTTCCTGGCAAGATCTATGCAAGTATACTTGAGAAACGGTTGAGAAGAATTGTGAAAGAAAAGCTTGTTGAAGAACAAGCTGGATTCAGGCCAAATAGAGGCTGTCAGGATCAGATCTTCACTTTACGACAAATAGTAAAGAAATCATGGGAATATAACAAAGATCTGTATTTATGTTTTGTTGATTTGGGAAAGGGATATGACAAGGTGCCAAGAGAGAAGCTAATCAATACGCTACAGTTATATGGTGTCAATGAGGCATTATATTAAGCAATACTTAGTCTTTATTTGAGTTGTATGTCCGCAGTTAGAATTGAAGGAAGTACAGGAAGATGGTTTAATGTTAAATCTGGTAATGAGACATAGATGTATATTATCCCCTCTGTTATTCATTATCTATATGGATCACATTATGAAGGAAAGTGGTATTTAACATGATATCAAAATTGGAGATGTTAATGTCAGCTCTTTGCTTTATGCGGACGATGTTATACTTCTAAATAAATCCGCTACAAGTCTGCAAGATTTTCTGACTAAATGGAATTACTGTTGTAATAGATATGGTATGAAGGTCAGCAATATAAAGACAAAGACAATAGGCAGAATTATTGAACATGTCAACTGTGTTGTGAATGGAGAACCTGTGGAACAAGTAAAACATTTCAGCTACTTAGGCACAATCTTTAGTGAAGATGGTAAATTAAATATGGAAATAGAGAACAGAATCAACAAAGCTGGTATGGTAGGAAGTCAATTGAAGAAATTCATATGGAATAAGAGAGAAATTAGTCGGAACACTAAATTAGCTGTATACAAGACAGTGTTCAAACCAGTTTTAACTTATGGATCTGAGAGCTGGATCAGAAGTAAAACACTTGACCAAAGACTAGAGACCGCAGATATGAGAGTCCTGAGAAAGATTAGGGGTGTGAACAGATGGCATCAATGGCAATATCATATTAAAAATGAGAATTTTAGGAAACAACTTGACATTGTCTGCATCCAGGAATGCGTTAGCAGAGCTAATCTCAGGTGGTATGGTCACTTAAACAGAATGGGCAAGGAAAGATTAGCAAAACAAATGTTCTTTGCCAAGTTGGCTGGAAAACGACCCAAAGGAAGACCAAGATATAGGTGGATTGATACAGTACAAAGTGCCTTGGACGATAGAAATATAAGATCTGGTAATGTTGGAGTCTTGACATGTAACAGACTTATTTGGAGGAAAATTGTAGATAGGAAGTTAGTAATGATGTAAATTTTTCATGTAGTACTATCATATCCTGTACATCCCTTGAGGGTACATGGCAGGAATTTGATGATGATGAAGAATTATTTGTGAGGGAGGTTAGATTAGCTAAATGTTTAGCAAGTTTGTATGTGGGTGTGTTTATACTATCCACAATTGGGAGTAAGAGTGTACCTTGTTTGTGAATTTTTGATTCTCCATATTATTCTGGATGTTTTAACAGGAAAAGGCCCGAGTTTGTTAACTGTTTCTTTTGGCCAGGAAGTGACTTTCTTTAATAATTTGCAAACTTTATTCTTTTGAGAGTTAGTAAGAGCACGATCTGTGATTTGGTATGTTGACCGATCTTATAAAAGTACGTACATTTTGCTTTCATATTCTGCTAAATAAATTCATCACCATATTTGCATTACCTTTGTCTGTCTTAATTATTACAATATTGTTGTTACTGTATAGCTCTTTTAAAGTACTGATTTTTTTTTTTTGGCATATTGTTTTTGTGTGGTTTGGATTGGATTGAGGTTTATTTTGGCTACATCCAAACCAATGTTATTATTGGTTATCACTGGAGGAAGATCATATATTTCTTGTTCACACAGTACTACACAAAGTACTGTGTGATATTTTAAAACCTGGAACTGTTGGCTATCCTTGCCTGCATCTCCAACTCAACAGCAGATAAAGAATTCATTAAAGTCAAAAGCTGGCACCAGAAAAAATTTGAAATCCTCCAACATTGCAATGTTGTGGAATGACTGCAATTACAACAAGGTCGTGTTGTTGTCAATTTATCATTGGTAGTAGTAGCCCTAATAGATGACACTGTTAGCACATTAAGTTCAGAACATAACTTTGCCATTACATCCAGACAAGTTTCAAAAGTAAAATAATTGCTTCAGTTGAATGGGGAATATATGACCTGCCTACAAAATTTTTTTATTTTTTTTAAATAGCGAGAAGTTCTTGTAAGCTTGTGGGGAGAGGAGCACATATTATGTGCTCTATTAATTAAAAACTTGATTAACACCAATTTTATCAGAACTTTAATGGAATTAAATGGTTACTACCCTCATCACATCCAGCAGATAATTGACTCCTATGTTCCAACAATTAAGGATTTTTCAACAGATTGCAGATTCTAGTCACATATATTTCTGATATCTCTGAACGTATTGGTTGAAGTTTGAAGAACTATCCATATATTTTCCTATCAACAAAATTTCTCATCTGTTACCATCTACAAGACAAATTGTCACCTTTATCTTTAGCTGGTGTTACACAATATGTATTACTGGTCGACCAGTAATACATATTGTGAATTGTATTGACTCTCTCACCTATAGAATTGCTAAATTTCTTTCACATTTTTAACTGCCCATATTCCAGATCATTTATCAAGAATTTCACACATTTTCTTGAAAAAATCAAGAATATTCAAATACAAGAGTTGGATATGATAGTCAGCTTTGATATTGTTTCTCTATTTACCACATTCCATTATCTGATACTATCATCATCATCATCAAATTCCTGCCATGTACCCTCAAGGGGTGTACAGGATATGATAGTACTACATGAAAAAAATACATCATTACTAACTTCCTATCTACAATTTTCCTCAAATCAGTCTGTTACTTGTCAAGACTCCAACATTATCAGATCTTATATTTCTATCATCTAAGGCACTTTGTACTGTATCAATCCACTTATATCTTGGTCTTCCTATGGGTCATTTTGCTGCCAACCTGGCAAAGAACACTTGTTTTGGTAATCTTTCCTTGCCCATTCTGTTTAAGTGACCATACCACCTGAGATTAGCTCTGCTAACGCATTCCTGGATGCTGACAATGTCAAGTTCTTTCCTAATATCCTCGTTTTTAATATGATATTGCCATTGATGCCATCTGTTCACGCCTATAATCTTTCTCAGGACTCTCATATATCTGCAGTCTCTAGTCTTTGGTCAAGTGTTTTACTTCTGACCCAGATCTCAGATCCATAAGTTAAAACTGGTTTGAACACTGTCTTGTATACAGCTAATTTAGTGTTCCGACTAATTTCTCTCTTATTCCATATGAATTTATTTAATTGACTTCCTACCATACCAGCTTTGCTGATTCTGTTGTCTATTTCTATATTTAATTTACCATCTTCAGTAAAAATCGTGCCTAAGTAGCTGAAATGTTTTATTTGTTCCACAGGTTCTCCATTCACAACACAGTTGACATTTTCAATGATTCTGCATATTTTCATTGTCTTTGTCTTTTTATTGCTGACCTTCATACCATATCTTTTACAACAGTTATTCAATTTAGTCAGAGAATCTTGCAGACTTGTAGCGGATTTATTTAGAAGTCTAACATCATCCGCATAAAGCAAAGAGCTAACATTAACATCTCCAATTTTGATATAATGTTTAATACCACTTTCCTTCATAATGTGATCCATATAGATAATGAATAACAGAGGGGATAATGTGCATCCTTGTCTCACACCAGATTTAACATTAAACCATCTTTCTGTACTTCCTTGAATTCTAACTGCTGACTTACAACTCAAATAAAGACTAAGTATAGCTCAATATAATGCCCCATTGACACCATATAACTGCAGCGTATTGAATAGCTTCTCTTTTGGCACCTTGTCATATGCCTTTTCCAAATCAACAAAACTTAAATACAGATCTTTGTTATATTCCCATGCTTTCTCGACTATTTGTCATAAAGTGAAAATCTGATCCTGACAGCCTCTGTTTGGCCTGAATCCAGCTAGTTCTTCACCAAGCTTTTCTTCCACAATTCTTCTCAACCGTTTCTCAAGTATACTTGCATAGATCTTGCCAGGAACACTCAGTAGGGAAATACCTCTGTAATTCTCACATTCAGTTTTATTTCCCTTTTTATATATGGGTACTATTAGAGTTCTACTTCTATCATTGGGAATTCGTCAATCTGTCCAGGCTTTCTGGACTATGCAGTGCAGCCACTGTAAGACTCTTATACCACCATACTTCAGCATTTCTGGTCGAATATCATCTACCCCTGCTGCCTTTCAACATTTCAAGCCTTTGATGGCTTTTTCTACTTCAAGTATGGATATGTATTCCTGCCTGCATGCCTGTTGAGTGTTTTTTACCACTGTGCTGTCATCACTGCTTGTTTCATTTAACAGTTTTTCAAAGTAATTACTCCATACTTCAAGGATATCTTTCTCTTCCGTTTTCATGCCACCTTTATCATCTCTAACTCCTTTTACAGCACTCTTTCCTCCATTTTTAAGCTTCTTCAACAACCTCCAGAATATCTTAACACCTTCTTGATATTTATTTTCTATGTTCTTGCCAAAGTCCTCCCATGACTTTTGTTTAGCTAGTTTTACACAGTGTTTAGCATTCTTGCATTTGTCTCGATATTCTCCAAGAGCACAAGGTGATTTATTTGACAAGAACTTTTGATATGCTTTCTTCTTTTCCTTCACTGCCTCTTTAACTTCCTGTGTCCACCATTGAGTTCTCATTTTTTTATTCTTGCAGACAATCTCACCACATGCCTCTCTGTCAGAATCAATGAATGTTTTCTTCAGAGTTTGCCACTGCATCTCCAAGGTTTGGTTACTGTTCTCGAACTCTTTCATTTTTTCTTCAATAGTCTTTGTGTATTTTAGTCTGCAGTCCATATCTGAGAGCTGCTCAACTTTTATTCGCTTTAAAACTTTCTTACATGTTATTCTTTTCAATATGAAATTCAATTTAATCCTGCTCAAGACTAAATAGTGATCACTTCCAATTTCAAATCCTCTGTACACTCTGGTGTCCTGCTCCAGGGAGAAAACATCACTATCAACAATAACATAGTCAATGAGACTTTTCTTATTCCTAGCCTCTTCTCTCCATGTGAATTTGTGCACATTTTTATGTTGGAACATGGTGTTAGTAATAACCAGTCCATGTCCTGAGCAGAAATCTAACAGATATTTGCCATTATTATTAGCTTTGCTCTTTTCTCCAAATTTTCCCAAAATATTTTTGTATGTCTCACAATCATTTCCTACTCTGCTATTTAGATCCCCAACAAGGACCAACTTTTCCTTTTTCATTGTGTCAGTTGCTTTTTCTAAAGCCTCAAAAAATTCCTCCACGTCTACCTTAGTAGAACCTTCTGTGGGACCACAGGCACAAATAAGTCTCATTGTCCAGTTCCCCATTCTCATATTTGCCCACATCACTCTACTTGAGACTGACTGCCATTCAAAAAGATTAGCCTCGTATTTTGTGTTGAATACTATGGCTACTCCTTCTTTTTCTTATCTGATACTATTAGTTTACTATATGTGATTTTCCTCCTGATGTTGTGAAGATTTTTGAATTTGTTATACAATCAGGTTATTTCAACTGGAAAAACAAGATCTATAGACAAGTTGAAGACACTGCTGTGGGTAGCCCTCTGTCTCCACCTTTGGCAAGCTATTTTTTGAACCAGCTGGAAGATACCTTATTCTCATCCATTCATCTCCCAACCCTCTTTTTGGTTTCATTATGTCAGTGATGTTTTTGCTGTGTGGCCTCATTCTGAAAATGAACTTACCACTTTCTTACAACAGATCAATAGCCTTCACCCACATATTCAATTCACCATGGAAAAAGAAAACGCTGGTAGTTGACCATTCTTCGACATCCTTCTTACTTACACAGCCTCCAGTGCTTTGTCAGCCTGTGTTTGTCAAAAACCTACCTTTACTGGCAGATACATTCATCAATAATCTGCTCGTCACACCTCTCAAAATATTGGCGTTATCAAGTCTTTAATTCATAGAGTACATAATATGTGCTGCTCTCCCTCAAGCTTACAACTAGAATTTCTTGCTATCAAAATTTTAATGGAATTAAATGGTTACAACCCTCATCAAGTCCAACAGATAATTGATTCCTGTGTTCCAACACCTAAGAATTCTTCAGCAAACCACAATTCCAATTCCTTATATTTGTGGTATCTCTGAACCTATTGGTAGAATTTTGAAGAAGTACCACCTTCTTCCCACATATTTTCCTATCAACAAAATGTCTAATCTCTTACCATCTGGAAAAGACAAACTGTCACCTCTGTCATTAGCTGGTGTTTACCAGATTCCTTATGAATGTAATTTGACATACAGGCTGTTCTGTGGAAAAAATAATTATCAGGCATCAGTATTACATCAAATACATGAAACCTCAAAAGTAGTCTCTGGCACAGCATAGTATTGACACTAAACACAGCATCTGGTAGGATGACATTTGTCTTCTCCATAGAAGCAGTTTTAAATATGAATGCCTTTTCACAGAAAGTTGTGAAGCCCTTTTACTTCAGCTTAACCTGAATTGGAATGATTGTCTCTCTCCTGAAAGTTTGGGTGATTCTCATTTTATGTGATCAGCAAAAATAGTTTTAATATTATTTATTAATATTAATTTCTAGCTTGCAACAACCATTTTTAATTGGTAAACCAGTTGTTGTGTGTATTTTCATTACTGTGGTTACCGTGTAATTTGTAGTTCACTGATTAGTTTTTGTTTCGATGAATGGCTGTACAATCTCCTCCTACCCAGCCACTTTGCCCACCAATACACACTGCCACCCTCATTCAAATGTAGCCATCTGCAATAAGCGTCTCTCTCTCCTGCATTCAAATTTATCCCATACATACTCAAGTTTTCTCATCCTTCATATTTTAGCTAGTATTCAAGTCATGATCTTTGCTCTTTTCCTCAACGCTCAGCTATCATACCTTTGGTAACACGCTCACAGTTCTCCCTCTCACACGTTTCTGCTTCACTATCTATCGTAATACTCTCAAAATCCATTCTACCTCACAAATTATTTGCTCCACTGAGCACAGTCAACTCCTCTGCTCCTCTCCATTCCACAACCTCAGTTACTCTCTCTCTCTATCATTTCTCCTCCCAGACATGCTTTTGACATTTGCTCCATTTAAAGAGTCCTTATGCAGCACTACACTACTTTCCACAATTCCACTGCAATCATTCATCTTTGACTCATCTACCACTGGCATGTTCCTTCTCACAACTTTCAACTACCAATCTCTTATCTAAATATCTCATCTCACTCTTCGCATGCCTCAGTTCATTCCTTAACTTCACCAATTCTTTTATAATATTCTCACTTGTATTCATACCTTTCATGCTCACTTCTTCACCAGTTATGAATGTTTTTTCAGGTTAAATAATAAAAATGTAATTTTTTATGTTTAAGTCACTTATGAAGTGAATATTGCAAAGAAATAAATTCTCAATGTTACAAAAATTATCAATTATGAATGGTATTATTCTGAGTTTTTCCTTCCTACAACTACCAATGTCACCTCACTCTGCACTTGTCTCACTTCATCCTTCAATCTTACTAATTGTTTTCTGATATCCTTACACGCTTTGCAACCTTTTGTTTCTTACTAGCTTCTTTAGCATTGTTTGAAAATATTTACATTTTTGAAGACAGCTCAAAAAAGTTCTACCATTCCATTATTTCTTTGAAATATTCACTTCATAAGTGACTTAAACATAAAAAATTATATTTAACTATATTGTATTTATATATATTGTATGTATTGTATAACTGTATATTGTATTTAACTGTATTTAACTATAAGTATTTATCTGTTTGTCAGTCCCCTATACAGACTACAGACACTTAATAAAAGCAGAGTTAATTAATCAGTGGCATTCCTCCTGACAGGAAGCACTGACAAATAAATTACATGAGATAAAACTCAAAATTAAGCAGTGGCACTCCAGTCTGTAGAAACAGTTGTTTTTGCCCTGCATTGTTCAGTCATCGTACACATTCTTATCTATCGATGGCATGTGACTTACCTATGTGTGAATACTGTGATACTCTCCTTACATATGTCATCTTCTCTAGCTCTTTCCGTAGCCATTTCAGTGACTGGTCACTGATGATGAGCTAACAGTCAGTCCCGTTGTTCAGTAATCAGTCAGCACAGGTGAGTGCTTTGTAGTAACTCACCTGTGCTTTGAACTGCTGGATGTTATGTGATTTTCTGGTGGAGTGCCAACATTTTACTCAGAAGTGGAATTCATGCGTTACTACTTTGACTGAGTCATATTACACTTGAAGATTTTGTCAGGCACAGACAACTTTCATGAAACTTCTAACTTTTTACAAGGAATAAATTCATACACATGCATCTGATCATGAAATGTCTTTTATATGTATATAGGTGTTGTTCAAATTTTAAAATATCTTCTATGTAAGATATTTTACAGAATACAGTACTATACCTACATTAGCTGTGTATCTTTTATTGCCTTTTATGCTGCTGTAACCTTTGTAATGTTACAGTGTGACCTTTGCTATCCTTGCACAGTAAATCCCAAACTAACCAACCAGTGTTCATATTTGGGATTAACACTTAGAAGAAAGATTTGATGAAACAGGTGAGTATCTGTGTAGAATGTAAGGATTTTTGAAGCTCATGTTTCAAGTTTTATTTTTCAAGATCAAATTCCCCAGTAATTGCTGTAACATTTTGATGTTTGAAAGTCAGTCTCTTAATGAGCCATTCATCATGCTGACTATGCCATGAAGTTGTCCATATGTTTCCTTATTCAGTTACTGAAGTGTTAATAAGTATCTCTTTTCTGTATTAAAATGTAATCTTATTATATTTTGTACTTATGTTTGCTTAATTAAAACTTTTTCCATTACAGGTGAAGGTAGTGATGTTGTTGATGAAGAAGGCGATTATTCAACTCCAGTCGGTATGCCTCTTGATTATACATCTACCATTAAATCTATGTTGCACAATGTATACCCTTGGCATTTAATATGTCATTATAAATTAAATATAATTGCTAGCTGATCATTTTTTTTTCTTTTGTTCAAATTTCAAGTTAATAGAATTACTTTCCCCTTGGTATTTATTTATTTTTGTTTCATTCTCTACCATATCTTACAGGGTTTTTTCCTAATCATCTTTCCCTTCCTCTTGCAAATTTTGTTACTTGTCTTTAATTATTGATACTGATATCCCCTTCTGATTGAAGGATCAGTTGATATATGTATATAGCTGGATACATTCTGTATCCAGGTAGACAGCTGATTGAGTATAGATAACCCTCGTATAACGTGGTCTCGATATGATGCGGTCTACAAATTGTGGTAACCCTTGTTCAGTGCGGTTTCAATATAACATTGTCAACAAATTGTAGTAGTCCTTTATCTTTTCATATATTCTTCGACATGCGACTTAAAAATCAAATTTTATCTTCGTTAAATTTGTGTCTTCCAGTATTGTGCACATAGTTATAAGTAGTGAATTTATATTAGGGGAAATACTTTTTAGCAAGCATGTATGTAAATTGTTTACTGTATAAAGCATTTATTGTTAAATTGTCTTCATTTTCTGCCAGGAAAGCGCATTAAAAATCATAAATGTGTTAATCTCAAGCTGTGCACTTTATTTTCTGGTGAGTTACATACATAATTAATATGTATTTCTTTATTTAAACCTTTTTTCTTTATGTAAACCTTTTTTTTTTAATAATAATATCCACTAAAACTGCAACGAAAGGGAAAAAACCAACATTGAAAAGAAAATTCGTTTCTCTCGAAGAAAAAATTAAAATCTTGGATTGGTTGAAAAACGAAGAAAAACCAGGAGTTGTTGCAAGGACTTTGAATTTAAATGAATCAATAATTCAAACAATCAAACAAAATGAACATAAAATCCAAGAAAGTGTTATTGCTAGGTCAAATGTAAGTGCAAAGTACTTTTCTCATGTATGCGATATTCTAATGGCAAAAATGGAGATTTCTCTAATGATTTGTATAGAATATTGCACTCAAAAGAAAATTCCTTTGGATGGAAATCTTATTAAACAAAAAGTTCTCAAAGTTTATAAACATTTAAAAGAACTTGATCAAGATTTTTCAGAAGAAAGCTTTCAGCAAGGAGTTTGTGCCAGTTATATTTTCCACCGTATTGTGTCTCGCGTATTGTGACAAACAGTGTTTTTGTGCTCTGAAGATGCTGGTTATAACACCAGCGAAATATCAGCATCAAGTTAATAAATTAATTATTTACTTAGTTTCTGTGTTCTATTATACCGTTAAAATAATAAACAACATTTTCCAATATAACCCTGATTCATCCGGGTTATATTTTCCAAATGTTTATTAACCGATCCTCAAATCCTCATGCTATGAAAGGGCTCGATAAGTCCACCCTACCTGTTTATTGGCGGACCAATAAAAAGGCATGTTTGAAAATTGGTTTTTCAAGTGTTTTGTACCCAATGTAGACAGTTACACAAAGCAAAAGAATATCGACTTCAAAATTCTACTAATTATAGATAACGCACCAGGCCACCCAACAAATTTAAGACATCCGAATATTAAAATAACTTTTATGCAGCCTAATACTACTTCACTTATTCAACTACTCGACCAAGGAATAATATCAACATTTAAATCATATTATATTCATTGAACATTCCAATTGATTTTGGAAAAAATGGAATCTAATCCAAACATAACACTGTCCCAATGGATTAGATTCCATTTTGGAATCTAATCCAAACATAACACTGTTTCAATATTGAATTGTGTGAAAATTATTTCTCTATTCATTAAGGAATTACAACCCACTACACTGAATGCTTGCTGGCAAAAATATGGCCTGAAGCCGTTCTTGAATAAAATTTTGTACCTCCAGTGAATGCCGAGCTAAGTCATATAATAAACGCACACATTTTTGGTGGAGAGGGCTTTTGCGATATGGTTGCAAATGAAATTAGTGAATTAATTGATAGGGAAACAGAAATTGTACCAGTTCCTCCCCATTTAAATGAAGAGGAACTGATACAATTAATAGATGATGTCGAACCAAATGGCAGGAAAGTTCTGCCAAAGATTCTGATTATGATGAATCCGTTAAATCATCCATTTTAAAGAAAGTAGCAGAAGGATTGGACTTGGAAAGAAAGTTAGGAAATTATTTTACGGATAATGATCCCTCGCTGGAGCGCTCCTGAAAATTCACGAGACAATTAGATATTTGTTTAGCTCCATATTATGAACTCAATAAAAAATTGCAGCATAGTGGTAAGCAAGGTCTTATTACTGACTTCTTGATAACTAAACCAGTTGAAGTATGCAATGAGAATTATACAAATGATGTCCAAAAGATTTTAAGTGATGAAGACGTCCAACCACTTGTAAATGAAGAACATCTACGAAATGTTATTTTAAAGACGGTGATGACGATTAAAATATGCACTTTTTTATTTTGCCTAAAACATTTATTGCATTATGTGCAATGAAGTTTACGTACAATTTGTAATTTTTATAATCTTATACTATGTATTTGTTTCATAGTTTACATGTTTTCTTAACTTACATGAATTGCCTGAATTAAATAAAAATATATATTATATTGTTGTTTATATAATTATTTTAAAAAAACGATTTTGGAACATAGCCCTACTTTTTCTATGTGATCTGAGTGTCGCATAACATGATTTATATAACGCGGCATTTCTATGGAACCTAACATCCGCGTTGTATGAGAGTTACCTGTATACTGAGAAATTGGACATTAGGACAGAAGTCCTAGTAGATTCTTTGCATTCCTTAAAAGGCTATGCAGGTCTCCTCCCAATTATTCAACTTTGATCCTTAAGCACCCCAGTGTATAAATAACAGAATAATAATAATGTTACCTATATAACTTGTGTATCACTTGTGATTCCATAAAGCTTACATAGTTAACATAGAAATTGATGAGAGTCTGCTCATTTCATAAGAGTGTAGGGGACTTGAAAAGATTGTAAGTTACACGAATTTTGGTCTTATTTGCATTTTATGATATGCAGGAATTATTTTAATATATTGTAAAAATCATTATTTGGTTTTAAGAAATAAATTATTTAAACATTCTTTTGAAAAATGTTCTATTCAGATAAAATTTTACATTATGCCTAACCTTTCTGCTATCAATATGTTTTTTTTTTCTTCTTTTTCTTCTTTAATTTTTTTTCAGCACGTGACTACGAACTCTGTCAAACAGATATAACATTAGAAGAGATCATAGGAGAGGGCCAGTTTGGAGATGTCCACAAAGGAACTTACAGGTGTAAGGTAGGAACAGTTTTAAGTTTATTATTCAGAATTTATTATAATTGTTGGATTTTACTTATTGATTTAATAAAAAATATGAAAGATTTAAGCAATCTACAAAGATAATATGATAAATCTGGACTAAATTTACATTTTGATAAAGTTATGTTGACATCCCAAGATCCCAGGAAGTAATTGGCTAATTAACCAGTCCATAAAAAATCAAGTACAAGAAATAAAATATGTCACTAACAGGATTGCAAAACTGTAGCCCTAAAATAAATAGGCATTATAAATTAAGTAGAATTACATAAGTTTATGCACTAATCTTCGACCACACAGAGGAAAAAATAGATCATCATCAAATTTCTGCCATGTATCCTCAAGAGGTGTACAGGATATGATAGTACTACATGGGAAATTTACATCATTACTAACTTCCTATCTACAATTTTCCTCCAAATCAGTCTGTTACTTGTCAAGACTCCAACATTATCAGATCTTATATTTCTGTCATCTAAGGCACTTTGTACAGTATCAATCCACCTATATCTTGGTCTTCCTCTGGGTCGTTTTCCTGCCGACCTGGCAGAGAACACTTGTTTTGCTAATCTTTCCTTGCCCATTCTGTTTAAGTGACCATACCACCTGAGATTAGCTCTGCTAACGCATTCCTGGATGGTGACAATGTCAAGATTTTCCTAATATCCTCGTTTTTAATATGATATTACCATTGATGATATCTGTTCACACCACTAATCTTTCTCAGGACTCTCATATCTGCGGTCTTCAGTCAAGTGTTTTACTTCTGACGCAACTCTCGGATACATAAGTTAAAACTTCAATTGACTTCCTACCATACCAGCTTTGTTGATTCTGTTGTCTATTTACATATTTAATTTACCATCTTCATTAAAAATCGTGCCTAAGTAGCTGAAATGTTTTACTTGTTCCACAGGTTCTTCGTTCACAACACAGTTGACATTTTCAACGATTCTGCCTATTTTCATTGTCTTTGTCTTTTGATTGCTGACCTTCATTCCTATCTATTACAACAGTTATTCAATTTAGTCAGGAAATCTTGCAGACTTGTAGCAGATTTATTTAGAAGTATAACATCATCTGCATAAAGCAAAGAGCTGACATTAACATCTCCAATTTTGATATCATGTTTAATACCACTTTCCTTCATAATGTGATCCATATTGAATAGCTTCTCTTTTGGCGCCTTGTCATATGCCTTTTCCTGATCGACAAAACTTAAATCCAGATCTTTGTTACATTCCCATGATTTTTCAACTATCTGTTGTAAAGTGAAGATCTGAACCTGACAGCCTCTATTTCACCTGAATCCAGCTTGTTCTTCACCAAGCTTTTCTTCCACAATTCTTCTGAATCGTTTCTCAAGTATACTTGCATAAACCTTACCAGAAACACTCAGTAGGGAAATACCTCTTTAATTCTCACATTCAGTTTTATTGCCCTTTTAATATATGGGTACTGTGAGAGCTCTACTCCAATCATTGGGAATTTGTTCCTCTCTCCAGGCCTTCTGAAGTATGCAGTACAGTCACTGTAAGACTTATACCATCATACTTCACCATTTCTGGTCAAATATCATCTACTCCTGCTGCCTTTCCATATTCCTTTAATGGCTATCTTTTCCTCCTGTTTTCATGTCTAACTCCTTTTACAGCACTCTTTCCTCAATTTCTAAGCTTCTTCAACAATCTTCAGAATATTTTGCCACATTCTTGATATTTATTTTCTATGTTCTTGCCAAAGTCCTCCCATGGCTTTTGTTAAGCTAGTTTTACAGTGTTTAGCTTTCTTACATATGTCTCTGTATTTTCTAAGAGCACGAGCAGACTTATTTGCCAGGAACTTTTGATATGCTTTCTTCTTTTCCTTCACTGCCTCTTTAACTTCCTGTGTCCTCCATGGAGTTCTGATTTTTCTATCCTTGCAGATAACCTCGCCACATGCCTCTCTGGCTGAATCAATTAGGGTTTTCTTCAAGGCTTGCCACTGAATCTCCAAGGTTTGGTTCCTGTTGTCAAACTCTTTCATTTTTTCTTCAATAATCTTTGTGTATTTTAGTCTACAGTTCACATCTGACAGCTGCTCAACTTTTATTCGCTTTAAAACTTTCTTACATGTTATTCTTTTCAATATGAAATTCAGTTTTATCCTGCTCAAGACTAAATAGTGATCACTTCCAATGTCAAATCCTCTGTACACTCTGGTGTACTGCCCCTGGGAGAAGACATCACTATCAACAATAATCAGACTTTTCTTATTCCTTGCCTCTTCTCTCCGTGTGAATTTGTGCACATTTTTATGTTGGAACATGGTGTTAGTAATAACCAGTCCATGTCCTGAGCAGAAATCGAACAGATATTTGCCATTATTGTTAGCTTTGCTCTTTTCTCCAAATTTTTCCAAATTATTTTTGTATATCTGACAATCATTTCTTACTCTGCTATTTAGATCCCCAACAAGGACCAACTTTTCCTATTTCATTGTGTCAGTTGCTTTCTCTAAAGCCTCAAAAAATTCCTCCACTTCTACCTTAGTAGAACCTTCTGTGGGACCATAGGCACAAATAAGTCTCATTGTCCAGTTCTTCATCCTGATATTTGTCCTGACTCTACTTGAGATTGCCTGCCATTCAAGAAGATTACCCTCATATTTAATGTTGAATACTATGGCTACTTCTTTTCCTTGATTGTCATCTCCTGAATATAACATTTTGTATTTATTGCTTAGAAAGATCTCACCAATTTTTGTATTTTTTGTTTCAGTCACCCCTATTATGTCGATCTGGTACTTATCTAATTCCTCAGCTAGCTCCATTTCTTTGCCATTCAGGCTTCGTATGTTGATAGTACCGATCTTTAACTGTGGTGATGTTGAGTTGGGATGTGTTTTCAGATTTGTTCCATTAGCTGACTTTTCATTGTTCGCCCTGGTTCCCTGGCGAAAACAACGTGGGCCTTATTTAACCTGGTGTTGCCCCCGCCAGCTTGAAACTCTGTCATGTTGCACCATAATTTTGTAATTTGGTTTAAGCCAATAAGAATACAATATGGTCGGCTAAATCCCAAAATGCCAGCCCGTCCTCGTTCGTTCAGTATCCTGGTAGATACTCAACAGTTTGCACCATGAGAAGATGAGGATTGGACATTAGGTCAATAGCCCTGGTCGGTTTTCCGCATTCCTTTAAAGACTATGTGGAGGTCTCCTCTCTGTTATACAGCTTTGACCCTTAAGCACCCTGGAAAGAAGAAATAGATGCAATTTTATAATATTAATGGGAGACTTCAGTGCTAAAGTAGATGTAAGAGATGCACATCTAGCAGCAATTGGAAAATATGGACTGGGTCAGAGGAATGAAAATGGAGTATTTTTCTGAAAGTATGAATTCTCTTCATAATGAATTCCTTATTAAAAAAAAATTTTGCTTTTTATTTAAAATAAAAAGCAAAAGACCATCTATCAATTTGCTAAATCTGGAAAGCAAATGATTCTTCCAGAATGCTGCTTTAATATTGATATGCAAGTTGACATATTTAGAAAAATTAAACATGGAAACTAAAACCTCCATAAAATAAATTTATTAGCAATAAATTTTTACCTATGTATCATAGGCATCCTCAGTACATTGAAAATGGAACACAGTATAAAATTACAATTAAAAAATCATTTTCACAAACACCACTATAGTATTAATAAGAACAACAGAAGGTCATTAAAATTCCCAATTATTGAAAGAAAAGAAGAAATTAAATAATATAATAATCAGGAATTTGCATAGAAATGATGTAAGATTTCTTATAAAGGGGATAACTGAAGGCTATTAAATCTGTTTGTTATGTCGATGTATATAGATTTCACGACTCTCTTGGTATAAGCACACTATAAGGAAGCTACTTCTATACAAAAGCTTAGTTTTCTTCCATGAGGTTTTCTTAGTTTTCTTTCTTGACCAAACACAGAGTTTGATCGGGAGAGAAAACTGGAAGCCTGAAGGGAAAAAGCTTGTCTTTAGCTGAAGAAAGGAAGGTAGAAATCTTCCTGATAAGACGAAAGGACACTACAATATTTAAATTTTAAAATTTTAGCTATACGTTCATAAATCCCTTTAATATATATGAAGTGGAATCTGAGTACTATTTTCAGTTCTAGAGACTGGGTGTCTAAAGATTTTAGAGGCTTTTTTAATAAAATATTCATTAAAGCCATTTTTCATAAAAGCAGATTTGATATAATTCAATTTGCTGTAAAAGGTCTTCAGTGGAACAAATATGAGTACAATGTAACATGGTTATTAAGATGATAATTCTCATTATTATTTTTGACTAAGATGATAGTGAAAATTAGAATGGATATATTGATCAGTATGAGATTCTTTTCTAAAAATAGAACATTGTAAACTAACTACTGGTTGACGAAGAATTAAAATGTCTAAAAAAAAAAAAAGAAGTAGAAAAGAACTTTTTTTCTTCTAAAGTAAACTGAATTCTCAGATGGATCATATTTATTTTTTGAAATTAATAGTTTTAAATCTGATAATTTAAGGAGATGACCTTCAAATTGCTCCATTTAGTAATTTGCAAGGGTAGGAGAGAGAAAAAGCACCTACCCATGGCTGTTCGTTCTTCATGTTAGTGTAATTTGTCTTGTACACTGAAATAACCTGAGTGGATTACAGAGTCAAACAGTGATTATATCAAGAAAAAAAATCTTGTTTGAGTAATTAATAGTATCTGTCAAAGGAATATTTGTGAAAAATATACTATATCAAGACCAAATAAAATATCTGAAGGTTCTAGATGTAGATTACAAACTTTTGTTTTAAAATCTAGAGAGTTCTTGCTGTGAGAAGTAGATTTTCCAGTAAATGAAGATAATAACATAGATAAGTATTTAGAAACTTTATATGTGGGACACCAGTACAATGTACTACTGGTCTTAATTGAACACCTGGTTTGTGAATCTTGAAAAGGCCATATAATTTAGTTGGATGAACATAAAAAGTAAAAAAAAAATTTCTTGAATTCTTCATCTCAGCTGGAAATATTATCAGTCACGTTATTGACTGTTAACTTGGTTACAATTCATATCAGATGAGAGTTGACAGTAAGTAGAGAAATCAGTAAGCATTAAGGAAATTTTTTGAAAATATTCTTTCTTATCCTGTGTGGCTTCTGCTTTGCCCTTGTCTGCATGAGTAATGACAATATTATTCTTTTTTAGAGAATTAAGTACTCTGAATTCTGATAGAGTTAGGTTAGAGGGTGATAGTTTTGCTTTGAAAAGAATACTTGAAGTGATTTCTGAACATAATAGTTAAAGTTCTAAAATCTCTTAATATTGTAGTGTCCTTTTGTCCTGCCAGGAAGATTTCTACCTTCATTTCTCCTCCTGTAGACAATCTTTCTCCACTTAATCTTCCAGACATTTATCAGATCCCATGCTCCTGTGGTTTATCTTACTTTGAACAGTTTGGCAGATCTGCAGCCATCCATCTTTGAAAAACACAAATCTTACATCCTTTAGCATGAGCCGGAACTCTGGCCTAGCAGAACATGCTATCTCAACCAAATGTAGAGTTTTTCGGAAGCAAACTAAGCTTTTGTTTAGAAGTAGATTCTTTATAGAGCATTAATATAAAAAACGCGAGACCTAACTTAAACAGATCTGATGGCTTTCGGTAATTGCCTGTATCCCTGGTTATTATATTATTGAATTTTTTCTTTTTCTTTCTTTTTTTTTTTTTTTAAATAATTTGGAATATTGCTGACCTTCTGTTGTCCTATTAACGCTATAGTAGCACTTTTTGAAAACGATTCTTTAATTGTAATTTTATGTTGTGTCCCATTTTCAAAAAATTTTACATCTAACAAATTTATTTCACATAAGTTTTAGTTTTGTGTTTAATTTTTCTAAGTTCTTCCAGAAAGAAATAGAAGAAAGGTTTTAAAAAAAAAAAAAAGAAAGAAAAAGAAAAAATTCAATAATATAATAACCAGGGATACAGGCAATTACCGAAAGCCATCAGATCTGTTTAAGTGTCTAAAGACTGCCACGAACCTAGGATATAGCACACGTGAACCACAGAATGCGACAACAACTAGCAATGTTCCACCATGCATACAGTAATAAATATATCATTTATTCTGATATATCAATTTGTTTAACAGTTGAAGTTATAATATGTGTAATTAATCATCAATAAGCTTTTGTTGTGTAAAACCTTATCTACCATTACCCTGATGATGTAAGTCTTACAACTTAGAAACTTGTCGAGTTGATTAAAAATATAATAAACTCTTTATATTACAATGTGGTCTCAGTACCAAAAACTACTTACAGAAAAGCAGAATAATTTTAATACAGAAACTGATGTTAATGGAATTGTTGTTAAACTTGATAGAGTTCATATTGACAGACATCATATGCATGCTTCATTGTTGATCTTTGCTGTATAACTCCTATAGAACCTGGTGTCATAGATCAGTTGGTTTAAGATAAGGCTTTGGTTTTTATCGCTCTGCCTTGGACATTGTATCATTTTGAAAGCTACTTTAAATTTTCAAATGTAGCATAAAATTTAATATTTGCCATTTTTGTTAGTTCCCAAATTACCTGATGCTTTTCCTTAGCAGTATGATGAGCCAGGCCTGATTTCTCTGCTTTTTTTGACATGTTTGTTGATGAGAATTTCTCCCAAACATCCCATTTATCCAGTGTAACACATGCGACATATACAGAAAATTTTATAAACACCTGGTTTCTCAACAGGTGAATGTTGTTTTGAGAACCAAGCACCATGAAGCTTTTTTTCATAGGTGTGAAGACAACTTTGATTTCATACTGTTTTAATGTGACAGTGCTTATTTTCCATGTTTGCAGTGATGGTTAATAGGTGGTTAATTTTAGAATGCTAATAGTTTTTAGAAGCACAAATCTTAATTCCTGGGCAGGATGTCATATCTACCAGTAGGAAATTTTTTTCCTATATGCCGAGAAGGTAATCTGTTTGGTTTGAGTGAGTTGTACATATCCAAGAAAGGAAGAGTTTTGTTTTCTTTAATTTCTGTTGTAAAACTTATTTAAACTTTGCTTAAATCCTAAACAAGGTCTAATTTGTATCTCTAATCTTTTGAAAAGATAACCATTAAAAAATTCCACACTAAGCCTAAAATATAGCTTGTCAGTGATATTTTCTTCATCTGGCTAGGGTTTAAAAAGAAACACTTAATAGTTTCAGCAACTTCTTGAAAAGTTTAAATCTAAAATATGTTTTACATAGAACTTGAATTAAGTGGCACCTTTGCATTTATGTACTCATCTTAGTCATTGAAGAAAACAATTATCTTTCTCAGTATATTACATCAGGAAAAAATTAAACACTTGTAGGTATTTACATTCTTCTCATCACCATCACTTCCAGGAAACAGATTGTCACTAAAGCCTCTGAAGATTGCACCTTATTCTAGTGTCAATAACAAAAATGGATTGTTTAAGATTTGTGCTTGTAAAGAATGGCCATAACCTGAAAACTTAACAACATTATTAAAAGTTTTTTTTGCAAACATGTAAGAAAACAAGGACCATGAACAAGCTGTCACATTATTATGCATCAAAAATGTCACAGATAAAATAGCTAGCATATAAGTTTTGGATAGTAAGTAAAGGATGATGTGTAAGGAATACCGTGTGCATAAGGATGATGTCCATTATGAAAATTTTAACCGGAATGGGCCAGAAGAGTCACAACTGTTGTACAGAAATGTCAATAAATGTAAAGTCATGCAGTTTAGTGTGATTAGGTATCCAATTTCATATTATATTGTT
Organism: Typopeltis vanoorti; assembly: GCF_054136105.1. Lineage (NCBI taxonomy): Eukaryota > Metazoa > Arthropoda > Arachnida > Uropygi > Thelyphonidae > Typopeltis > Typopeltis vanoorti. The sequence goes on along the minus strand of NC_143560.1, from coordinate 109,727,667 downwards.
GTGATTATGCTGGAAGAAACTGATCAGTCTAGGGATCTTGGAGTTTTAATAGATAGGAAGTTGAAGTTCAGGGGCCATGTAGCAAAGATTGCAAATACAATCTTTGCTACAAAGATTGCAAATACAACTCAAAAGATAATTGCAATGCTGAAACAAACTTTGACATGTAAAGATAAGGATGTCATGCCTTGATAAGACTTTGCTTGGACTATTGTGTGCAGGTCTGGTCTCCTGGTTTCCATCGTAATTCTGATATGGTCCAGAGACAGTTCAAAGGATTTTGTTAAAAATATCAGGATTGTGGAATACTGATTATGAAGACAGATTGAGAATTTGTAGACTGCAAACAGGGGAAAGAAGGATGACATGATTGAGATTTACAAACTTCTGAAAGGGTCATATAGGATTTCAGTTGATGGAATTTTTTATTTTATGGAGGATGAGGAAAGGACAAGAGGGCATCCTTCAAAGCTGAGAATGAATGCTGTTAAGAAGTGGGTGAGATGTAGATTTTTCTCTTATAGAGGGGGTGTGCTGGGAATGGATTGCCATGGAATGTTGTGTGTGCGGGCAGTGTGAATGAATGCCAGAATAAGTATGATAGCTGGTGCATGTAGTATGTGGTCTCCCTCGAGTCCCTGGCTCCCCAGGGGTCTTCTTAATAGTAATAATAATAATAATAATATCAAAACAGTATGAGTTGAAAGTTGCCTTCATACCTATGGAAAACATCTATGGTACTTGGGTCCTTAAAACAACTACATTCAGTCATAAGAAACTAGATGTTTATATGATTCCTGCATATTGTTCATGTGTTATATTGAAGAAACAGCTTGTTATGGAGAAATTTACATGAAGAAACTTGTCGAAGACATTGATTTAAAAAAATAAAAATAAATATATAAGGCTTCGCTTATCATACTATTGAGAAAACATTTTTGGTGGGAAATGAATTTCTTCACATAGTGTGCGACCATTTTTCTTCCACTTATTAAGGCCTTTAGTGTTTTGAAAAAATTTTGTATTTGGTCTTTGTGGTTGGGTTTCTGGATTATGTAAAAAAATAATATAAAATTAATAAAAATAGAAAAACATTCCTTTACATGGCTGTCGTGCTATTGTACCAAGTTTGCAACCTTTTGTGGGTGGGTCATAATTATCCTAAAGTAGCTTGTTGTCTGCATATCTGAAGGACCTAAAAATTGCAGAACTTAGTTTTGATAGAAGTTATGCAGCACTAATTAACTGTGAAGCATTTGCATGGCATCTAAAGATGATGTGCCCTATCAGTTTAACAATTTTGTCAATTTTTGTATTAAAAATATCATTCTGCTTTTATGTTTTTAAATTTATATTTAATTTTATTCCTGATGAAGTACATTTTGATAATCCTGAAAGCAGTATCTACCCTTTTAAGCTATATATCAAAATATAAATTTATTTTGAGGCTATTCTCTCAACTTGAAAAAAAATAATCATAGGGATGACTCTGACTTATTTCCTTGCTATATCACTGGCTCTCAGAAAATGTATGTAAATGTTGTCTTCATTTTCAGGATAATGAGACTTTTTTCTGTCAAATTTTCCACACATGCAGTACATTGAACTATAGCATAGGCTGTGTGCATGAACAAGTGGTTAAGGAAAAGGAATCTTGTTTCTTGAAAAGGTAGCTGTTGCAATCCTTAAAAAGACTTTCAAAAAAGACAGAGGTGGATGGAATGAAAGAGTAGAATGAGATGGCTCAGTCAGTTTGAAGCTGAACTTTTTGGATGTTGAAATCAAAAAATCAGATTTTATTAAATGCCGTTTTATATTCATTCCTTATTTAACTCTTTATTAGTTACTCATATTTCAATAATTAATTATTGAAATTTGAAAATTAAATCAAGACTTTACAAGGTTTTAAATAATCATTTGAAATAAAAAATAATAGATCATATTGGTTGATATATTAAATAAGTTAATCATCCTTTATTTTTTCTGGATATCATATTTTTCTGCACATTGTTTGAATGTGTTTTTTTTAATATTATTTTAAAAAATGAAAAATTTTTATTAAGCCATTAAGTAAATCGGAATAGAATAAGTTATAAAATACTTACATTTTTAGGATGACCAGGTGATACCTGTAGCAGTGAAAACCTGCAAACTGGAAAGTGAAGAATCAATGGGAGAAAAGTTTTTAGAAGAGGCATGTAAGTGTGTGGGGAAATGTGGATGCACATGTGTGTGCATGTGTAAATACACACACACACATGCAAACTGTATTTTTTAAAAGTAATTTGATGACTAGTTTTAGACTTGATATGTTAAAACCCTTTCTGACCTGAATTTTTTTTCCAAGTGAAAAAAATTTTTATTTCTATTTATTTTGTCTTTAGGTCTAAAAAAGCAAGAGTATCAAGTATTTTTCTGAAAAATACATTTCAGGATAGGAATTCTGACTGACTGATTCCATATGGAATCATTATATTCTGGTAGCAAATATTCAACTTCTGCACATATACTCTATAATCCAATATATGCATATTATTCTACTAAGTCATAAAAACCGATATAAGATTTATACATACAATACATACCTGTTATTATATTAAAAGAATGGAACTACGACGTACGATACCAATTGGAATCACTCGCCACGTAATATGGGCTACAAAAGCCAAGACAGTTAGTGATTCCAATTGGAATCACTAGGACAGAAAGGGTTAAGGTCTTAAAAAAAAAAAAAGTAAGATATGTCTGATTTATTCTGTTGAAGCCTATAACTCTTGTATTATATGGTATTTATGAAATTATTTTACAAAGTTGATCAAAAATCTTGTGACTTCATATATCATCATCACTGTCATTTCCTGAAATATCACCATCAATTTCTTAATATCTGTCCTCGAGAAGCGTATAGGCTACTATGACAGTACTACATTATTATTAATCCCCTATCAATAATTTTCCTCCAAATTAGTATATTACTTGTCAACACTCCAGTATTGTCATATATAACATTTTGGTCTTCTGAGGCACTTTTGACTAAATCAATCCACTCAGATCTTGGGCTTCCTGCAATCTTGGCAGGAGAAATGCATGTTCTGCTCACCTTTCCTCTCCCATTCTGTTTAAGTTACCATACCACCTCAGATCTGCCCTGCTCACACATTCTTGAATGCTAACAGTATCAATTCCTGAAGTATTCAGGGTACTATTATATCATCAAATTCTTGATATATGCAGTTAGTAAGTGTAGAGGATATTTTGATAGTACACTGATTAATAGTAAGTTTAGGTCATTAATTTCCTGTTGACAGTTTTCCTAAAAATTAATCTGTTACCTGTCAGAACTGCAATATAGTTAAATCTTATATTTTTATCTTTTAAAGCACCTTTTACTAGATCTTCCTTTGGATATTTTTTCTGCCATCTTGGCAAAAAAAAAAAAAAAAGCACTTGTTTTTTAGGTGATCACACTGCACCACCTTAGATTAGTTGTGTTTACTTATTCCTGAATGCCACAATGTGTCAAGTTCCTTCTATTCCTCATTTCTTGATGTGGTTCTGCCAGTGATGCCACATGTTGACTCATCTGATTTTTCAATGCTCATATCTGTTGATTTCCAGTCTTTGATCAAATATGTTATTTCTAACCAAGTGCTCAGATCCATAAGTTAAAATTGCTTTGAATAATGCTTTGTATACAGCTATTTGTATATTTAATTTGCTGTCTACACTAAAACTTTTGCCTAAAATAGCTGAAATGTTTTGCTTTTTTTTTTTTCAATATCATTACACATGAGAGGTCCAAGCACCTATAACACAGCAGTGCCATCTGTGGTAAAGGTTAGAAGAAGGAAAGGAGTTTTTTTGTGCATTTCTCAAAGACCTGAAAGTTGTGATCATTGGGAGAAAACAGTATGAGAAAGACTTCCAAAGAGTAGAAGGGTAAGGAATGAAGGAAGAGGATGAGAAGTTGGTTTAATAAGTTTGTAGCACAACTGTATAATGTTGTTGACCAACAACAGTATGTTTTTATATATGACTAGAGGAAAGTGGAAGCATGGTAGTTCAGTGGAGCAGTGCTCATGGAAATATTTATAGAAAAAGACATAATGTAGCAACTCAGAGTCTTTGAGAAAACAACTAGGGAGTCAGTGAGAGAAAGGTCATCATTTAAGTGCATTGCTCTCTTCAGAATAGTCAGTCATTCTGAGGAATGAAGGTGGCAGATTTTAACTTGATAAAGTATCAAGAGTTGAGCAGGAGAAAAGTATTGTCTAGAAAAAAAAAAAAGAATACCAAGCAGTTTGGAGGCTGCTGAAGAAGTTATGGATCTTGATGTGCTTGTGCCAGTATAGGCTAGATGTTAAAGTCAACCCAGGAAGAGAAATTTGATCTTGGTTGGTGAGCTGAATATTGTCAAATGTGAGGATGAGTAAATTGTGGTTTTTTCTTCAGGAAATGAGAAAGGATTGCATTTTGGCACCTTCAAAACTAGCTGGATTACGCTCTTCCCACTTGAAAAGAGCAAGGAAATCAGTGTATGAGGCATTGTATAAAGAAGATCTTGAAGCATGAATTATCTGAGCACTACAAGTTTTTGAAAATGAAAAAAAGTAGAAAGAGAGTACTGGTGACAATATAGGATTGGATGTCAGAGAAAGAAGTTTATTGATATATATGAGCAAGAGTGTACGTGAAGGCATAGAGCCCTCAAATACCAGTGCTGATTGAAAAATCTGATGAAAGGATTATTTAATATAAATCATCCACCATGACCTACAGTGAATGATCAGAAAGAAAGCTGGTAATCCATACACAAAGGGAATGTAGAATACTGTAATTGTTAGCTTGGTAAGAAGGCCACAATTTCAGACTTAATCATATGCCTTTAAGATATCATGAGCAGCCACATGGGTTTCTGCAAACTTTTTTCCATGACTTGTATCCAAAGGTGATTGAGATTGGCTAAAGAGATCTGCAATGGAATGAGAATGGTGGAATCCAAAATGGTGATCACTAAGCAATCAGTGAGTCTCCAAATAGCCAAGCATAAGGCTGTTGATTACATTTTCCTTTATTTTTGAGAGTATTGAAGTCAGGGCAATTGGGTGATAGTTTGATGATTGATTTGTATCTCCCTTTTTGGGAACAGGCTTGATGAAAACTCAATTACAAGCTGTTGGATAGGTGCCAGATGAGTATGATAGCTTAAAGAGATGATACAAGGTGAGTGTTTTGAAGCACAAGCTTTTAGTACCACTCAAGAATCTTTTTGGCTTGGGCTGTTTTGACACAGTTGATGAAGAACTAAGATCAAAGGGCAAGGATTTTGAGTAGAGCGAGGAATAAAAGCACTCATTCCAGTGAGGATAATTTCTGTTATTATTTCAAAGCAAGTCCTAGGATCAGAAGAGTGGAAGCAGTAACAAAATCATGAAAACCAGACATATAAATTTGGAGGAAGAGCTGGTTAAGAAAAGATCCAGAATGTTTGCGAATGATAAAGATTTTCTGGAATTCTTGTGAATTGGTGAACAATTTATATTGTATGATTATAGATAGCGAATACTTCCAGCTTGTCTGTAAAGTTGGAGAAAGGGAACCAATCTGAATTGTAATGTTGAAATCACCAAGGAAGATTATCTGTTAGGGTAATTAGACTGTGTCTGATCAACTTTAAGAAATGAGTAATCAAATAGGTTGGTGAAGTCATCAGAGTTAGGAGAATAGCAGCGCATCAAATGAAGGCAACAAAGTAAGATAAGGAAGTCTTGAGCTAAAGAGGATTACAGGTCCAATTAACCTTTGGCATGTGATATTGGATCTGACAAATATGCAAGTGCTTTCTTAAGAGAAAGGCATAGAAGATGCAATAAGGAAAGTTGAGATGTTGTCACAGAGGATTCCAGTTATGGATCAGTGATATATAATATCCATTTTGTATTTCTGTAGGTAGTGGTGGTGGTGTACATCATTGATTTTATTATTGTTATGTTACACCTCCAAGGAGTCGAAAGACTCGTCGAAGGAGGGCACCTACTCAACAACTCTGCCAATTACAATGAACTGCAACTACCATGATCATATATACCAATACCATCTATTGCCCACGAACTCCAGTGTTTTCACAGACAATCACAAACATCTGTGCCCACGGTGGAATTCAAACCTACATCTTTTTGGCTGGAGGCAGATACACTAAACACTCGGCCAACCAGGCGAGCATTAGAATGGAGACCTTGCATGTTGGTAAAGTTAGTCTGGATATTTCTTTTATTACATGCTATTCTGATATTCTGTTGGATTTTGGGGGGGGGGAGTGGGGGTGTGGTTGTGTGTGTGTGTGCATGCATGCTCACATTCTTTCAATTTTTTGATATTTCTTGAGATATTTTGATAGTTTTTGTGGGGTATACTTTTTTAACGACAGTGACTATAATTTTTTATCCTGTCTATATCATCATCATCAAAAATTCTTGATATGTACCCTCGAGGTGTACAGAATATTATGATTGTACTACATGAAGAACTTACATCATTACTAACTTCCTGTCAACAATTTTTCTCCAAATCAATCTGTTATCTGTCAATATGCCAACATCATCAGATCTTATATTTCTGTCTTTGAAGCACTTTTTACTGTATCAATCCACCTACGTCTTGGTCTTGGTCTTCCTCTGAGTCTTTTTCTTGTCAGCCTGGCAAAGAACACTTGTATTACTAATCTTTCCTCTCCCATTCTGTTTAAGTGACCATACCACCTGAGATTAACTCTGCTAACACATTCCTGGATGCTAATATCATCAAGTTCTTTCCTAATATCCTTGTTTTTAATATGATATTGCCATTGATGCCATCTGCTCAAGCCCTTAATCTTTCTCAGGACTCGCATATTTGTTGGTTCTTTGGTCTAGTGTGACTAATTTCTCTCTTATTCCATATAAATTTATTCTGTTGACTTCCTACCATACTGGCTTTGTTGATTCTGTTGTCTTCACCAATAATCGTGCCTAAGTAGCTGAAATGTTTTACTTGTTCTGTAGATTCTCTTCACAATGCAGTTGATATTTTCAATGCTTCTGCCTATTTCATTGTATTTGTCTTGTTATTGCTGACCTTCATACCAAATTTATTACCAGTTATATAATTTAGTTAGGGAATCTTACAGACTTGTACTGGATTTATTTAAAAGTATAACATCATTTGCATAAATTAAAGAGCTGAGATTAACATCTCCAATTTTGATATCATGTTTAATACTGCTTTCCTTCATAATGTGATCCATATACATAATTAATAACAGAGGGGATAATATTGTTGGATCGTACTTCTTTGTTTTTGATCCCCCATCTTGTTTTAACTCTGTTCTTAAACAAGTAATATGTTGCTGGTTAATTACTAATTTAAATATAGAGAAATTTATATTTTTAGACTGCACCACTCTATATCTAGATTAGTCAAATGAAATGTAGTGAAACCAAGCATCAACTAATTTTATATCAATATTATTTCTTACGTAGACCGAGTTTATCTCTTATTTTTGAAGCTCCTGCTAGGTCCGATAATTTCATGAACGGTGCAGTAAAAGAGATACAGGCAAACACAGTTTTAAATCAATAAAACAAAACATTTAATTCTGGGCTAAATATTATACATATAAACTCATCTGAGAACAAGATAATATAATTGTCAAAGCTTAACTGGTCACATCTTACAGACTCAGTCTATAGGCAATCTGCTATCAGACTTATAGCTTTCACAATATTAAAATAACTTTTAATAGAGTTCAATAACACAAAATCTCTTGGTAACAAATTTTACTATTATCATACAGTCAGTAAAGTCTCAATACATTAATGGTGGCAACAACTGCTTCATGAGTATACACTTTCATACCTCATACTCCAGCTGATTTCAGCAAAAAAAAAAACGTAATAGTTAATGTGGGGAATAACAGGAGGAATTACACATATATCGCTGCACTAAAATAACACAAAATTGGACAGTTCTTACTGGATAAATCCCTTGCTCATCAATTTCACTATGGGCACACTTTATAACTATATTTACTTAGCACACTATGGCAACACTAATTAGAATAAATCTTCTCAATGATAACTGTACTATTAATGGTCGCACTTCACGTGTATAGACGTACTTGGATAAAGGAAAATGCTCATTCCTTCTTTAACACTATTCAACCAATTCAGCTCTCTGTTAAAGTTCCATGAAACTAATGGAACACGTAGTAATTCTTTAACTTCTAGAATTATTCCCAGTTGCCTATTACTTTCCCACTCCTTAAATAGTCCAATTACAGCACTCTAGTTCTAGAAACAGCAATCCTTTGCATTCACTTTGCTGCCTCTCCGTATTCTCATCGTCTCTCTGTGCTATACTCAATGCTCTCGTATCCCTGAATGGTCGGTCCTTTAAAAGAGAAGTGCCTCTCGGTTTTCTCCGCTCTCAGCTTATATACCTCCCTTCTTTTTCCCGCCAAAATTGTTTCTCACACTCTAACTTATGTCAATTCCTTCTCTCCGTTGAATACTATATATCTCGCGATCCAAGCACGCGCTAGCTATTTCCAGCCCGTCTCCATAGTAACAAACAAAATAAAAAATAAAAACAGAAATATTGCATAACATTATACCTTTACATGCTGGTAGTGATAAATAAAAAATTAAAATATTATAATTCACATAAGGCATATTAAACTTATATATACAATTCCTCATAATAATAAATTAGGAATAATCAAAATAAACAGAATAATATTTCAATACAAGGTCCTTGTATTGAATTTTTAATTATTTTATTTTGCATGTTTGCAGAAGATAAAAATGAATTTCATGTGTGTGAAAATGAAATAAATTATCTGTTTTTAAATATCATCAGAGACTTCCAGAAAGTTAAGGACTCATTGAGTATGGCCATATATCAACTAACTGTCATATCTTTTCTTTAACCCATTTACGTTAGATGCGCACACACACACACACACACACACACACACACACACACACACACACACACACACACACACACACACACACACACACACACACACACACACACCACTTGAAATGGCAAACTATTCCACTAACTTGCTGTTCTCTGAAACAAAATTAGCTCTTACCCCTTAACTGCACAGAAACTTACATAAATAACCCTTGGTCCTCTGCACACATTCCATATAATGAAAAATTCCATCAAACCTGGTATCCTATAATTTTCTTTCAGAAGTTTATAGGCTTCTGTCATATCATCCCTCTTTCTTCTGTTTACATGCTCTCAACCTGTCCTCATGATCTATATTCTATAATCTGATATAAACTTCATAATTCTTATTTGCATCATCTCCAGAACTTCTTTATCACCTTTCAACCCAGGAGACCAAATTTGTGCATGCTAGTTCAGGTGCAATCTTATGAAGGCATCAAGGCCTTGTAAATAGGCAAAATAGATTCTTATTCTTACATATCAGTGTTTATTTCAGCATTGCAATTATCCAGAGATGCATTCACAATTTTTGCTATGTGACCTTTGAATTTCAATTTCCATGCCTCATTAGTTTCTGCATGTGTAATCCACATCCACTGTATATAATATGCCTTTGGAAATATTATCTCTCCAAAGTGCATAACTTGACACTTATATTAACATTGTTTTGACAGCTGACTATTTAGACTGTATCATTGAACTCACGATGAGGTTGAATGGAATAAATACAGCACATATAAATAATTAAATAATATGTTTAATCACTCCTATATTTCATCTCCATCACTGAAACATCATCAAGGAAACAATATTAAAATTGCAAAAATACACACAAATTTGTACAAACAATAATTGGAAAAGATTAGACTGAAAGTCTCAAGTCCCATGGGGAGCACTGTCTATTATGGGTGCTGTTGGCACCAATTGTTTCTAATATCCCTTTTTCTGAAACTTTAAATTTACTAAAAAATGCTTTCCCACCAGATGTAATTGATCTTTTTAATTTTACCATTCATTCTAGCTACCTCACTTGGAAAGATACTATTTATGAACTGATTGAAACAGCCATGAGCTCTTTCCCTCTAGCCAATTATTATTATTATTATATGCAAGATTTTGAAAAATTTAATCTTGATACTGCTATTCCGAAACCTTCTATCTGGCTAAGATGCATTGATGATGTGTTCTCTGTTTGACAACATGACTCAGACACGTTAGACTCATTCCTCCTCCATCTCAACAGACTGTACCCCAGAATCCAGTTCACTATAGAAAAGGAAAATAATAATAATAGTCTGTCTTTCCTAGATACTCTCATCATATGCCTTCCCAATGGTACCCTTTCTTTCTCAGTTTACAGACATCCCACCCATACAGGTAGATACATACACAAACTTTCCCATCATCTCTCCCTCTCAACAATATGGGATTATCAAAACTTTTGTTAATAAAGCCTCCAATCTCAGTTCTACCAAGGCTGAACTTACTGCTGAAATCTCCTTTATCTGCCAGACTTTCCTGTCCAATGGCTACAATGCCAAAACGATCAAAAAATTAATTTTGGCTAACCTCATTTGCTCTCCCAATGATCCTCTGCCTTATGTTTTAGTTCCAGGTGTTTACAAAGTTCTTTGTTCCTGCAACTTATTTTATTATGGTCAGACTGGGAGATCTGCCTAGAAGAACATAAAAAAAAATGCATTTGTTGCCATAAGTCTGGTCACTCAGGGCTTGCTGACCATGCCTTGGATTCCTTGCGCAGAATCAAATGAAAAAACTACTATGCTTCACCACATAAAATACAAATTTAAAAGAACTTTTTTTTTTTTTTTTAGAATCAGCAGCCGATTTAAAAAATCAACCTAATCTTAATAAATATGGTTGTATTAAAGATTTGGGAAACTTTACTTCTTGCTGAACACAACTAAGGCTAGCCAACAGTACCCATATAGGGGACCCCTCATAGGACTTTAGGCTTTCAGTCTAATCTTTTCCACTTGTTTGTGCAAATTTGTGTGTTTTTAATTCTAATATTGTTTCCCTGATGATGTCAGTGACAGAGATGAAATATAGGAGTGATAAAATGTGTTGTTTAATCATTTATGTGTGCTGTATTTATTATATTAAACCTCATCACGAGATTTTACAGCTACTATTATTTGCCCACAGTTCTGGCCTATTCAATTTATTCTGTAACTTCTGCAAATAGTTGAACATCTCCTTTCAGGTCCTTCCTGATATCATTAATGGATAAATTAAACAGTATTGGTGAAGACTGATCCCTGGTATACATCACTGAGCAACCTGAAATCTGGCAGATTCATAATCTCCTTATACCACTTTGTGATACCTGTCAACCAGCCATCCTTTTGTCTTTCAATTTATTCAACAACTTTTCATGTAGTATCCTGTCAGATGCTTTAGCAAAGTTCATCGGTATGATAGTGTTTCATTCCCATTTTCTAAGTAAGCCTTAATATTATTATAAAGGGCCTAACCAGTTTAGCTGGATATTCCTTTAGCATATGTTCTGATATCCCAAGAATGAGGTTTTGTTGCATAATGTTATATTCTTATCAGCATTATGCAACAGCTCTAGAACCTCATTCTTGTACACCTCCTTTCATCGAGTGTGGTGGTGGCACTATACACTATATTGAATACACCAGGTTGATAAATTTTGATGAAGTATTGAGCAATTGCATCTGCTTTTTAAACATACCATCAGCATTCATTACAATTATTCTTTCACATTCATTCTTCCTTCACTTGCATATAAAATTATTTTTGGTTGCCTTTAGCATGCGCAGCCAATATTTCTTTTAAAACTCCAACTTTGCTTTTTGTATAATACTCATAACTTTTCTAACCTGCATTTTATATATTTCAGTAGTAATTATTATTCTCATGATATTCCTTCTGCATCAACTACTACTTATAGATAGCTTACCTAATAAGGATGCATATCCATTTTATTCTGCTTTGTTTGTTTGTGGAACTATAGGGATAACGTTCAGCTACTGAATCAGTTAAACATTTTCCAAAGCTGATATTTTTCTCATTTAATAACTGATATCACGAGACCTAACATAGCATTCCCTTGAGTTTTTCATAATTTCTGGCTTTGTAGTTCAGCCTGTAATCTTTTCTAATTGGAAAATCCATATACATAGCCACTTCGTAGGTCAGTATAACAAGACCTTGTCACCAACTGGTCTTGTTATGCAATCTTTGACCTCTAGTTCCTTTCATGTTGCTTGAGAAAGTTGTCTTTCCATCTCAAAATCCTTTCATCTTATAGATTGCAATAATGATTATTTCCTATATAGATTCTGAACACCTTAGAAATTAGCCAGAATTTTAAAGAAATATAATCTCCATACTACTCTCATACTTTATATCAAGCTGACTATCCTTATCTGCTCCCAAAAGACTGGTCCTATCCTTCTCAGTTCCTGGTTTATACAAAGCTCCTTGCACTTGTATGTCAGCCAGTCTGTTTCAAAGAATATGTGAAGTACATCACTTGCCACAGGACTGTCAGGTTTAGCAGACCACCCACAAATGTTGGGGGGGGGGGGACTATTATGCCTGATTGTTACAAGAACAGACATGAGAGAATGTTTTTTAGAATCAACAGTTGATCTTAAAACCAACCTAGCCTGTACAAATATAGTTCTGTGAAATTTCCTAGAAACCATAATGCTTATATCTAGTTGACAAGTTTTGGTGTTGGACATTATTCATAACTTAGTTTAACATTATTACAATACCACAAAACTAATTTATAAAATTTTGGATGTTTATTAATTTGATTGTAACAGACAGAATATCTAAAGTAATATACCAAAGAATGAAAGCTGCTTTAAAAAAAAAAGATAAAAATAATGTGATTATTAAACCTGATTTTGTTGAAATCAGGTTTAATAATCACAATAATTAATAAAAATGAGTATTACAACAAAAAAAAATGCAAGGTCTCCTAGATGACAGTTCTGCTTACCAAATAATTGATAGAGATCCCACTGTGTCTCAAAAGAAAAACGCTCATAATTCATTAAAAATAGTTTCTTCTTGGCCCAAAGAAATCATTAACAAAATAAAACTTGTTCATGTAAAACCACCTCGTATTTATGGGATACCTAAAATCCATAAATCCAACATTTCCTGACACCTTGTAGTTGATAGTATAGACAGTCCAACTTATAAACTTTAACTCACTTGTCTCCCCCCCCCCCCCCCTCCTCACACCACCACTACTAACTTCTCTACTTTTATAGTAAAAAGTCTGTCCATTTCAAATTGCTAGTTAAAAATGACATCCTTAAAAATTCAGATATAATGTTTAATTTTGATGTCACTTCCTTATTTACTAATGTACCACTAACAAACACTCTTGATTTAATATTCTAACCCCCACCCCAAATATCTATGAGTTATTCAAATTTGCTATGTTTGCAAGTTACTTTACCTAGCAAGGAAAAATCTACAGATAAATGATACTGTAATGGGTTTTTCCTCCCATTTAGTTAACTTTTACATGTGAAGAACAAAGTACTCACCACAGCTACTTTCAGACCGTATGGTTATGCTTCATTGATTATGTGTTTGCCTGGCCCTATAGACAATATATTTTAGATTCTTTTATAATTTACCTTAACGGCCAATGCTCCAAAATTCACTTCACCGTAAAAAAAAAAAAAAAAAAAAAAAAAAGAGACTCAAATAACTGCCTTCACATCATCATCCAGTTTAATAGTATGGAATTCTAAAAACATTTACATAATTTTTCCTATGGCTATTTACCTAGGAGTATTTGTTCTAATGATGCAGCTCTTTCCACAGAACTCAACTATCTTTACCATACTTTCTTGGTCAATGGCTATAACTGACACAAAATAGATAAAATACTACATAGACCTCCCATTTTCCCCTCCTTGAACACCAGAACAAAATACCACCATTCCTATATTCAAAGTACGCCACATTTCAAATCACATGTTAAGTTCAAACACAAGATTTCATTGTCATATGAAAAGGTCATGATCCACATCCCATCAGTGATGGGAAGAACTTTTTAATTGATTTTTTATGCACTGGGAAGTTCATTTTTCTTTTAATTTCTGCAAAGCAGTATACATTTTTTTGTCTTCATGCCTCCAGATAACTCAAATAAAATCCAGTCTAGTCTAAAATTCCATTACTGTTGTTTGGCAGCAGGAGCTAGTTTTATTGATCAGTTATACGAGGCGTGTTCAAAAAAACGACCTAACTTTTTAAAGCCAACCGGCACAGAGAGCATGCTGCAGCTACTGAGCATACCTAACAGCAGGTTTGACAACTGCCACTTGCTCCATTCTGCTATGAGCATTAGTTGTTGAATTACATCCACTGAGGTGAGCATGTGTGCAAGTTGTTCATTGAATTAGTGACAGAGTGACTGATTCATTGTCACTCTGTCACTAATTTAATTCTGAACGAAGTGTGTGTGTGAAATTTTGCTGCAAGCTTGGTAAAAATTTTTACAAAGTTTAAAATTTATTGTTGCAGTGGGTGGGGAAGAATCTCATTAAACAAAAAAAGCATGAATGACTTGGTCAAAGATCAGGGTGATGTTAGTTGTGTTTTTTGATTGGAAAGACATTGTTCATTATGAATTTGTACCACGTGGTCAGATGTTAAATAAAGAGTTGTACCAGGAAGCTTTAGCAAGTTTGAGGGATGCTGTGTGCAGAAAGAGGCCTGAATTATGGGAAAGCCAGACCTGGATGTTTCACCACAGCAGTCCAGTGCAAAACATCAGACATCCATTGTGCCCATTCACCCTATTTTCCGGACTTAGCCCTAGCAGACTTTTTCCTGTTTCCCAAACTTAAGACCACTTTGAAAGGACATTGTTTCCAAACTTTACAGGAGATTCAGGAAAATGTGAGAAGAGAACTGCACGCCATCACAGAAAGCACATTCCAGGAAGCATTCCAACAATGGAAGAAATGTTGGGAACGGTGTGTCGTTACTAGAGGGGGGGGGGACTACTTTGAAGGGGACAGTGCTTAAAATATTGTAAAATGAGCATAAAGTCTTTATAGCAAAAGTTTGTTTTTTTTTTGAACATGCCTTATATGAGATTGAAATACTATTTATAAAATTAAATCCTAACTACCACTTAATCAGTGCTATTTTGAGCTTAACATTACATTTGAAGAACCATATTCAGTGATGCATGAACATATGCTTAATTTTTTTATCCTGCAAATTCCATGATAGCTATAGTAATGTACTTGGTAGCTATGCAGTCAATATTTAGTAACAGATTGAAATGTAATTTCATATTAATTGTGTGTGTGAGAGAGAGAGAGAGAGAGATCCTCATATTTTTGATCATATTTAAAGAGAATTGAGAGAGTATGTATTTTTTTCCTGTAGATGAATATCATTTTGGTTTATGATTTTTTAGAATCTTTGAATATTTCTTTCATTGGATGTAACTAATATTTTGTTTTCTTTGTCAGATATAATGCAACAGTTTGATCATCCTCATATAATTAAATTAATTGGTATCTGTTCTGAGTCACCTATTTGGATAGTGATGGAACTGGCCAAGTATGGAGAGGTAAGGAACATTTTTAAAAATGTTCAGCCATTATTATGTCCAGTCATCTAAAATACAATGACTTCTATTATCTGATTACCTTGGGAAATGACCTTTTCGGATCATGGATTTTTTCATATACTAAAGCCCCTAGAATGACACTTCCAGTGATGCATGAACATGTGCTTAAAGTGGCTCCATTGTGTGTCACATGTGTGAATTTTTCCATCATACATTACTGTTGCTCTTAGTCATATGATGAATTTCATTGTGGGAGCAAGGGAAACAATTTATAATTCATACAGATAAACAAAATTATTGATGAAAAAAAGACACCTAAACTGTACTTTTGTTTGGAATAAGGAATATTAGCTTTTTAAAATTAATGTACCATGCTTACAACATCGGATATACACATTACAAAGGAAACTGAGGTGCAGAAAATATCGTTTTCATCTTCTTACATTTAGTGAAGTAATCGCAAATCAAAGTTTGCTCTATAAAATCTGAAGTTTTTTCACATAGTGCAAATGATAGTTACCACTGGCATCTTGCTGTTTTTGTGCAACTTAATATATTTTTTGCAAATTAAATGCAGTTTAATTTATGCAATTAAAGGAAGTTTATAGAAGAAGAATAAATATATTAACAAAACCTGAACAAACAACAAATTGTACCTAAGAGCTCAGCAGAACAAATGTTCTGATATAGAAATGAACATTGTGATGATTTGTTGATTTATGTCAATTTTACAAAAAACTGGTTGGTGAAAATAGCAATTTCATCACAGCCATATTTTTGCCATACCAGTGAAAAAGTGCATTGTTCCAAATGCAGGAATCGGTTTATTTATTTCAGTGAGTAGTTTCTGCAAAGTCAACAAATTCACTCTATTTTATTTTTTTCTATCTTTATTCCATTTGCATTGATTGGTAATAAAGATGATAAACAATTCACATATATGTTATAATAGATTAGAAATTATATTCTTGTTTTCATCTTGTACCTCAACCATATGCATGGAGTAACTTCATAAATATTCCACTTATAATATAGAGGTTGTTGACTACACATCAATTACCTTAGTATCCCATATTGCAAAAACATGGGGGGGGGGTCACTATCCAGACTGATTTCAAACTTTGTTGAGGTCTCATCAGTGGAAGCCATACCCAAGAAGATACCAATGTTGGAAAACCAAGGCTTTAAATAAGGACATTTCATAAGCATAAGTTTGACTTAAGCTTAGTCAAACATATATAGAATTTCACTCATGTCCTCTGCCCAGTGTGAGAGAGCAGGCCTTAAAGTGGCTTTATACTCTGTTTCTAGAGTAGAAATCCTGTAATATTAAATGCACTATGAGTTTTCACCCTTTTATGGGTGTCATCCACATAAATAATTGCTCTAACCTTCAGAGCATCTTAGTGACCAGAAGTGAAATCTTGGATAAAGTGTTTTTGACTTATTTTGTTGTCATAAACTACTAGACCTTCAAAGTGATAAATGTTGGCATGTTTTATCATACCAAAATAAATAAATAAACCTAATAAATTGATTTAATAAATGTGTTTGCCATATGATTTTAAAGGTATTTCTTGATTTATATTTATTTTTTGTTAGATGAGGGCTTATCTTCAGAATAATCAACACCGATTAGATTTATCAACTTTAATTCTCTATGCCTACCAGCTTAGTACTGCTTTATCTTATCTAGAAAGCAGAAAATTTGTTCACAGGTTAGTGTTTATATCATTATTATTTTGTTTAGGCTAATTATTTACAAACTATTTATTGTTGCTGAGCCTATACTTGATATATTTTACAAATTCTTGTAAAGTATTTGTAAAATATATCAAGTATAGGCTGCAAATATTTGTAAAGAAATAAATCTGCCTACCTCCACAAATCACATATGATGTAACAACAATTGTTACATCTGTATGTGATTCTGAAAGGCTTTAACAGCCCAATGCTATGGTATATTAGATTCAGATCTCACTATAGCAAATATCACTCACTCACTCACTCACTATAATTACAAAACTTCCAGAATGTCCAAAACTTCCATAAAAACAAAACAATTATTTTTTAAAACATGTGTATACTTTGTAACTAATATATTCTGGAACCTGGAGTATACCAATGAATGCCCAGAGTACGATATTTTCCCAAGATGTTAAACAGAATACCCAGCTCTGAATATACTTAAAATCCTTTCTATAATACCTACAAACTCGTTCCTAGTTTAGCATCTCCCAGTTTTTTTAATCTTGTTGTGAGTAGTTTCTTTGCAGTGTTTTCCAATATGTTGCCCATTTCCATAAGAATGTTAAAATTGTAGATAATAGTTCTAGAATTCCTAATAAATATGAACTACGCACAGTATTTAGACCGTGTGTCAAATTAGCGACTCTCATCCGTTCACCCAAGGACAGCATCTCTCCTTTATCACATCCAGGCGTCTACAAAGTACCCTGCTTGTGTGATCAAGCTTACTATGGTCAAACAGGAAGAACTATGAACATCCACATCAGTGAACATAAAAGGTACATCCAGCATTATCACTATGGCAAGTCTGGCCTAGCAGACCATGCTTTGGATACCCCTGCACACAGTATTATCAACTGGAAGAAAACAAAAGTACTGCACAGAAGCTCTTACAAGTCGGAGAGATTGTTCTTAGAAGCAACAGAAGCCCTGAAACATACTTCAAATCTCAACAAATATGGCTGTATAAATTTTCCTAGGATCTGGGAGACAGTCATCTTAAGACATAATTAATACTGGCTTTTTCTCTCTGTTTTTTTTAGGACTTTAGTCTTTGTGTAATAGCTGCAATTCTTTCTTTTTTTTTTTTTTTTTTTTCAGATAGAGGGTGCCTAATTAGGACTTTAGTCTTTGTTGCTGCTACAATTTTGTTAAACTAGTCCGTTGATTACACCATGTTGTTGTTGTAGTCTCGCATATTGTGACAAACTGTGTTTTTGTACTCTGAAAATGCTGGTTATAACACCAGCGAAATATCAGCAATAAGTCAATAAATAATTATTTACTTACAATTCTGTTTTGATATATACTGTCAAAAATAAAACAGCACATGTAACAAATTTGGCATGAAGATCAGCAGTAAAATGATCAGAAAAAAAAAAAAAAATTAAATGAAAATAAGCAGGAAAATAGAAAACTTCAGTTACGTTCTTGTTGGAGAACCTAAAAAACAGGTAGAATATTTCAGCTATTTATGCCCAGTTTTTAGTGGAGATGGTAAATTAAATATGGAAATAAACAGAATAAGCAAATCCATATGGTGAAGTGACATTTGAATAAATTTATATGGAATAAGAGAGAAATTAATAAAAACACTAAACTAGCAAATACTGAGAGTACTCAAACCAGTTTTAAGTTATGGATCTGAGAGTTGCATTACAAATAAAGCACTTGATCAAAAACCAGAGACCACAGATATGAGAGTAATGAGAAAAATTAGGGGAGTGAACAGATGGCATTAATGGCAGAATCATATAAAAGTGAAGATGTTAGAAAGGAACTTGACATTATTAGCATTCAAGAATATGTGGGCAAGGCTAATCTAAAGTGTTATGGTCACTTGGGAGAGGAAAGTTTAGCAAACGGGTGTTTGATGCCAAGCACGAAAAAGACTCATACAGAAACCGAGGTCTGGGTGGATTGATTCAGTCAGAAGTACCCTGTAAGACTGATATATTAGATCTGACAATACTGGAGTGCTGACAAGTAACAGACTAATTCGAAGGAAAATTGTTGATATGAGATAATTAATAATATGAAATAAATCATGCAATACTGCCATAGTATTCTGTACTCTCCTTGGAGGTACATATCAGGAAATTGATGATGGTGATAAAATATATGGCTAGTCTTGGCTGTTAAATGCATTTTTTGAGCTACTGTACCTCTGAACATTACCAGTGAAAAATGAAATGTAAGTTAGCTACTGACAGAGAATACTATGCCAAACTTAGTCATTACAAAATTTACATGCAAAATGCTAACATCTGGTTAACCACGATTTTCATTGCAAAGAACTATAATGAAACACACAGGGAGTTACTGTCCTTTTGACTCCATGTGTATTCTCTCTCTCTCTCTCTCACTCACTCACTCACTCACTGGTTAAAAAGTGGCAGTGCTATCCCCTCCACTTGATCAACCAGACTGTTAATTTGGCCAGTAGTCACAAATAAGGTTCTCTGTTTTTCTATTTCCTAAAATGCTATAAGTGTTCTTCAAACTACACTGTTTCAACGTAAAATATGGCCAACTCTTACTGTGACAAACTGCTATAACAAACTTCCAAAAAAGTTGGAACTAAATTTGACTTGTGAGTCTTGCGGTCTCCCATGAGTTTACTATAGTGAAAATTAATGTCATTTCCTCCAAAAATAAATGATAATAGTGGTGTCTAATATCATTAAAGTAGCAAATATCTAGCAGAAGCAAGCACAGTAAAATGCTAAAATTGCATTAAACTCTAATGATTTAATACTCTGTTTCACATATTACCTACATACTGTGAAGGAGCATCAGCTGGTGATAGCATAACCATGTTTTACTAATGACTTTTATCACAATCTATCCTTTTTTTTATCCCTGGAGAAACTTGGCTGACACCCTCAGGAAATACCGAATTCTGAGTAATCAAACAAAAATATTATTATTATTGTATGGGCACCTCCATGGAGTCCTGAAACTCATCCTGGGAGACCCAAACTATCAACACAGTATCTATTGCACCTCTCCTCAAAACCATTAACAGACAAAGCACTCACAAATGACTTAGGCAACCCATTACATTCATTCATCACTCTCTAAGCGAAAAATCTATTCCTTTACACCCTAGCTGACCACAATCTTACCAACTTTCTCGGATGACCTCTTGTTCTGTCCCCAGAAGCTATGTGCTGAAACATTTTCCCTGAATCAATCCTGTAAAATCTTTTAAGTAACTTAAATGTTTCCATCATATCTCCCCTTTTTCACCTATTGACAAACTTTTACAATTCACAAACCCTCAATCTATCCTCATAGGGAGCATTCCACAGACCACTCACCATCTTGGTCACTTGCCTCTGGATCTTCTTTATCACTTCCTCATCCCCAAGTGTTAATGTGTTCTTCAATAACCAAGTAATCCTGTGAGCTATCCAAGCTACTTTAGCAATATGTCCTCTAAACTTTAACTCTCTGTATACACTATTCCCAAATTCCTGGCTTCATCAGTTTCTTGGAGTGCAGTTCCCTCAATGGGGTACACAGTTTGTAATCTTTGTATCCCAAAATGCATAACTTCACTTTTCCGCATTAACTTGACATCCATTATGCTGTAAACTGTGAGCCTATTTAAATCATCCTGCAAGCTCAAACTCTCTACTTCACCTTAACTATTACCCTTCCCAACTTTACATCATAAAAAATGAAAAAACCAAAATAAAAAATGATGGTACTGTTAATAATTGGTGGCTTTTTATATTGAGGAGATTATTCATAGATATTATCATAATATTATTAATCCTACCATAGAGATGATCTCTGTTTCTAACAATTATTTTTTTATTCCAAGTGTACCTATATGTTATATGCACAAGGGTTCACTCCAATTGGTGCAATGATCTTAACTCTTTCAGAATCCAAATAATCACTGACTCAAGACCAAAATACAAAATAAACACATTTAATAAAACAAAAACAATATATATACACTTCAAACAACCTTACATAACTAATTACAAATTAATTGGATCCAAGGCCTTTTAAAAATAAACTTGCACTTAAGACTAGACTAAACACTTTGTTTGCACAATCACAAAGTGTTCATAGCCAGTTTCTTTCTCTGTCAAGGCCCTTTTCTGAAGATATATAACTCCATTCTTCATTTACACAGGATCCTTTTCATCACTTATGTAGCACACATAAAATCTTCCTGACTTAATTCTGTCTCTTTTTAGTAGAATAATAGTCAGATCAGGCGTCCTTAATACTGATGAAACTTCTTAATCAAAGTTTTCTCAAACATTCCTTTAGAACGTAAATAGCAAATTCTTCTTTTATTCACTATACTTAATGACAGTCTTAACTTTTCCACTTTAAAAAAAACTTACAGTTCTACGATTTCCTTTTGGAATTTACTATAAATCTTCCAATTAGCGTTTCCTCCAATAATCCTTTTAAAACGATCTATAGCAATATTTCCCTTTTATTTATCCACATTAAAACTTAATAGTTCCGTGATTCCTTTTTCGAAATATACTATTAATTTTCTTCCGACTGTCACAATAAAACTTAAGCTTCTCTGAACCTAAAAAATCCGCCGGCCTGTATTCTAAATTCCTTCCGAACGCTATCTTGTTTACAACCGTTACCCAGATACCGAACGCTCTCTTGTCAGCTGTCAATCACTCCATAAAACTTCTCCGCGAGCATGCGCACTCCACGAAAGTCAGAAACTAAGTACTGTAATAAAAATGGCTTTCTCTTGTCGCTAACGGACACGTTGTATCCGTTAGCGACAAGAGAATGTCTTCATAAAACACAAAACTTAATATTTCAAACCACAATCAAATTCTTTTAAGTAATACAAAGATCAAATCTAGTAAGTACATCAATTTTTTAACTTCTTTACATATCATACTAACATAAACAATACGTAAAAATATTCAGAATTTTAATTATGATTATTTTTACAGTATGGTCACTTAAACAGAATGGGCGAAGAAAGATTAGCAAAACAAGTGTTCTCTGCCAGGTAGGCAGCAAAACAACCCAGAGGAAGACCAAGATGTAGGTGGATTGATACAGTTCAAAGTGCCTTAGATGATAGAAATATGAGATCTGATAATATTGGAGTCTTGACAAGTAACTAATTTGGAGGAAAATTGTAGATAGGAAGTTAATAATGATGTAATTTTTTTCATGTAGTACTGTCATATCCTGTACACCCCCCCCCCTTGAGGGTACATGGCAGGAATTTGATGATGATGATGACTTTATCAGCAAACAATCAAACAAACAAACAGACATCATCAGCAAACAACTGAATATCTCCCTTCAAATTAGTTCCTATATCATTTATATGCAAACAGCAATGGTCCAAACACAGAGCCTTGCAGAACTCTACTAGTCACCTGCTTTCTCCTTTATTGTCCTCCTCTTCCATATATTACTTTTTTGGTATCAGTCTATCAGCCACCCTTGAATAGCAAATAACAATTTAATACCAAACTACTAACTGCGATTTGAATAAACTGTGAAATACTCATATTGTCAATCATGCCAAGAGGAAATCTGTTCAAAACACTTCAGTTATATGGTGTAAATGGGACATTATATTAAGCATTACATAATGTCCCATTTACACAATATAAGTGAAACATTTCAAACAGCTTTTCTCTTGGCATGAGTACATTTACAACTCTATTTGAGTTGTAAATCAGCAGTTAGAATTGAAGGAGGTAGAGGAAGATGGTTTGATGTTAAGTCATGTGCAAAACAAGGGTGTGCATTATCTCCCCTCTTATTCATCATTTATATGGGTCATATTATGAAAGAAAGCAGTATTAAACCTGATATCAAAATTGGAGATATTAATGTCAGCTCTGTACTTTATGCAGGTGATGTTATAATTTTAAATAAATCCAGTACAATGCTGCAGGATTTATTAACTATATTGAATAACTGATGTAATAAATTTGATACGAAAATCAGCAATAAAAAAATAGACAATGAAAATAGGCACAAACATTGAAAACATAAATATTTACAGAGGCTAAAATTGCCTCAGTATCCCATAATATACAACACAGTAGTCTGGGTAGTGCCCCTTCCTACAATGTATTCCAAAGTTCCTTAGTATTCCAAAATGCATTGCATTTTGGAATACTAAGGCATTTGATGTGAAGTCATTAGCCACTATATATGTAAGTATCCCAGTCTTGAAGTGACTTCATGCGCAAACTCTTTGTTTGCTTACAAAAGAATGTAACCGAGAATATAATTTCTTGGCATCTTTAATTTTTAGTATAACCAGTTGAAAAAACTTTCATCTATCTCTAATCCAGAGTATTTTATTAATATGATGTGACACTTTTAGGCTACTTGTATTATTTCCTTATGCATTTGGTTTGCTTATTTTCAGGGCATTATAGAGTAGAGGGAGTAGAAGCTCTACTTGGTGGCAGGTTTTTGCCTGTTACTGGGTGGAACCACCACTGGGCTTCCTGTTCTGGAGTGATTCAGGTCAGAAGTAATGAGTTTAGTAGTGATCCTTTAGGATCACTCAGTGAGATTTAGAATGATCTTGTAGATCAGTGCTTCCCAAACTTCTGGATGTCAGGGCCCCCTTTGCAAAAATTAAAATATTTCACGGGCCCCCCTCGGAAAAAAAATCATAATAGAGAGATATATTATAATAATATTTATTGTATTTATATTCAATACAAAACATACACAGCAGATATTGCAAAAATCAAATGCATATGTTACACTTTTTGCCTCTTACCGTTTGGTTCTGAAGACGATGCGGGCTGTTCTGGTAAAATATGAAATATTGTCCTTTTTTTAAGTCTGTTTCTGCTTCTTCTGATTGTTCGTGGGGATTTTTTTTATATTTTTTATCAGCCACTTATCCATCTCAGGATTAATTTTTTTTAACGTAGAATAGATCAAATAATATCACCACTTACTGATACTGGCACACCACAGACTGATAACATGAAATGAGTGAATATTACCTGAATAAGGGATCCCCGCACCAGGAACATTTTTCTCTTTTGTGACTTTTCTCCCTTTACGGTAATTAAGCCTAACGTGAAACAGACAGCAAAGGCAGGTTATTAAAACATGCATATGATTGGTGCGGTATTAACAAAAGATCGCGCAACCGAAAGATAAAAGCACAGCTGACAATTGAGTTGAAATGCTAACTCTCTTCAACCGAATTCCATATGTGAAACTGCCATAACATTCGTTATATATATATATATATATATATATATATATATATATATATATATATTACTTAGTTTTAACACTCACGAATTTTAACACGTTCGGTTGAATTTTATTGCTGCCTTGGGAAATCGAACTCACACACATCTAATTAATAACAATAGTTTTTAGTTAGATACTGTGTTTGCCCATGCAATATATGGTTTTGTTTCAGTCTATACAGCATAGTTTCTGTATGAGGGGACATGTGATTCATTAATTAGTGTGTTTTTATCCCAGTTGTCTCTAATTGCACTATTTGTTGAGAAATATATTACATAGACTCCTCATACCTTATTCACTGGCATAATAAAAGTACTTATTTTTATTGCCTCTGCAGGCTGTTAGGGAGGGTGTTGTTTACCGCTGCAAGCAAGTTACTATCTCCCCACATGAACTTGTTTAAGCTTTTTTTCATGTGTGAAGTATATGCGAAACTTTTATTGGTAACAGAAAACTAGCTTGGATGACAGTGATAATATAAAACGAGTTTTGATATGTATATAAAGTCAATATCAACACTCCCTGATTACGAATGCGTGATGAAAGGGACAGGAAGATTTGGAGCTTTCCTGGAGAGCATTCGAAGTAAATACAATTAACCACTGCTTTGAAATGAAATATATGAATAAGCAATATTTACTAATATTCATTAAGCGCCGAAATACGCAGGAAGCAAAGTTTGTGAACCAACACCAATGTGTGAATTTTTCCATTAAAATATAAAAAAATAATAAAAAAGAAATGATAAATAATAAAAGTTAAATACGTTTCTTTTAAAATAAAAAAAAATCTACTTAGTCTTAAAACATTTTAAATTTCTTTTCATTATTTCAACCCCCCCCTCAACAAAACCTACGGCCCCAAGGGGGCCGCGGCCCACAGTTTGGGAAGCACTGTTGTAGATCACTCAGAATTTTTGGAGAGGTATCCCTTACACTTAAATATACCTCAGTTAAGGTCAAAACTTGTCTGAGTAGTGACCCTTCCCACAATGCATAGCATTATCCATAAGGATGTGTGCATTGCATTATGTAATGCTAAGGCAACTGATGTGAAGTCATTAGCTTCTAAATACAAGTAACTCACTTGTGAAGTGACTTCATGTGCAAACTTCGTTTGCCTACACTTGGATCAAGGATAAAACCGAGAATACAATTTCTTGGCATCTTTAATTTATTTTAAAACATTGATGTCTGCAAGGAACATGGCATCGTTTCACAAATACCCCCTAAAAGAAGCTGTAATTCTAATTCTTCTCCCCCCCCCCTCCACTCTAGAACAGATACTATGCCAAATGTATTACCATCCCATATATATTCATGACACTAAAGAAAAATTGATAAAAATCCTCAAAAGATCTTATAACCACTTAAAGACCATATAAAAAAATTTGGCATCCCTTATCCTCTCTTCCAGAGATCATCCCCAGATCCTAGACCTGCCTGGTATGTAGCTGTAAGCTGTTCTATTGCAGCCAACATACAGATTACTGAATACAAAGACTACGTTCATTTCAACCACTACAGCCACTCAGGACTTGCAGACCATACCTTAGACACCTGCCATAAGATACCATGGGAAAAGCCCATGTGACTCCACAGTAGCAAATTTAGATATGAATGACTTTTCTTAGAATCTGCCTAGACCTTAAGGAACTACCAGACACAAACTACTAGATATTAAATGGATAAGATTGAAATAAAAAGCCTTTTGGCTTTTTATTTTAATTAGACACAAACTACCTCAAATCTGGGAAGCACTCATCCTTTGACTTCAGCCCAACAGCCAAGACCACCTTTCCCAACCCACTAGGAGACACTGTTAAGGACTTTAGACGTACTGTTGTTGTTGTTGCTGTTGCTCTGCTTTGGCAATAGTTACCTTATGTAGTGCCTGTGTGCACATATTCATTTGTTCTTTATTTCCTGGTGATGGCATTTTGACTATCCCGAAATATTGGGAATATTAATTAAAAGTTATTCTAATTAATACAGAGTGTATGTTGTAACTTCTTAAAGTAATAACATTATGAATAACCAACATATATGCCTTGCTGTCAGAATTAAGTGCTGCTCATGGGATAACAAAGATGACATGCCACAGCATTCACTGTAATTGAGATAATATTCTACTTAGTTGTAACTTTGTCTTACAAATCGAAATGTGTGGTTTATCTCATTATTACAGTACCATCTAAGCTACAATCAATATACACAATTTCATATAGGTTACTTCTTTTCATTTTAGACTTTAATTTTAATAACATCTAATAACATACTATGATATTGTCATTATGCATTATGCCTGGTGACACAATCTTGGATGACACAGTAATGTATGATTCAATGGATAAAAATATGTTGTTTTGAAGAATTATTTCAGAACTCCTAACTGAAATGTGTATTGTTATTGTGTAACTCTTAAGCATGATATTAAAAAATAGATCCATTATGAACAAATATCGTGTGAAATACAGACGTTACCCAACTTCCTGAGCAGCTCACACAGGTAGGGTGTGACCCGACTTCTTAGAAGGTGATTCATACAGTAGCTCTTTTTATTGATCAAAAACACTCATTATCCCACTCCACCGGTTGTAATTTCTTTTTATCTAAACTTATCAATTAGTCTTGTAAAAACTGAAATCTTTTTCTCCCTCTCCCCTTCAGCTTTTTAGTAGTATTTTCATATTCAAGTAGCCATCCTTTTAACTTAAGAAAAAGAAACATGCAAAAAGAAAAGAAAACTATAAGTATGAAATATTTTTGTTTTTGCAACATTTAAGCCACCCTTCATGTTACTGTTTACTACTTTACTACTTCAGTCAGTATTATTCATCCACTTATATTAAATATCCTGATACATTTATTTTGTTAGAGATATAGCTGCAAGGAATGTTTTGGTGTCTGCTCAAGACTGTGTGAAATTAGGCGATTTTGGTTTATCTCGTTGGGTTGAAGACCAATCTTATTATAAAGCTTCCAAAGGCAAGTTACCTATCAAATGGATGGCTCCAGAATCGATCAATTTTCGAAGATTTACCACTGCCAGTGATGCTTGGATGTTTGGTAAGTTCAGAAAATTAAATTTTATGATTTCTATGCTAGCAGTTCTATCAACTATTCTTCTGTTTTTATTGGTACAGGGCATTGCAGGAAGCCTAGTCTAGCTGTCATTTCTCTCATCATATCTTCTGTTAATTTAATATTAGTTCATCCATCCTTATCTCTAAAAATGAATTCACTACTGCTCATTGTACAAAAAAAAATCATCTTATTGCTTTCCATACTTTTAGTCATCTTTCAGAGACAACCAGTTTTATCTGTACTTATCCAATAAGCTCTAACATTCTATAACATTGTTGACTGATTTAGTTACTTGCCTCGTGTTTATTTATTTATTTTTATCACAATGAGAAAAATAATTAATTTTTCTCTATCACGTCAGGTTTTTCCTCTATGGCATTTTCTTTTTGCTAATTTGTAAGTTTTTGATAGTTTTAAGGAGACAGTACTATTTAGAGGATCAAAAAAATCGATTTTTTAATATTATTTTCTGAAAGTATGTACTTTTAAAATCTGTTCCTAACTTTTTATCAAGAAATTCTATCACTTTTTTGTTTCCAAGAAAATTATTCGCAACCATCGTAAATGAAGTCCAGGCCTCTTTCTCAATTTCTTTCATAGAGTTGATGAAATTTGGATCTCTCATTAAAGTTCTAATTTGCGGTCCATCAAATACACCGGCTTTAATTTTTTCATAACTAAGTTGTGGAAATTTTTCACATATGTATTGGAAACAGTCACCTTATAAATCTAAAGCTTTAACATACTGCTTCATAAGACCTAGTTTGTGTAGAGGTGGAAAAATGATTTTTTTCTCTGTCGATTAAAGTTTGATTTATAACATTCTGTTCTCCAACATTTAAGGATATTCTAAGAGGCCAATGATTCTGACTCCAGTGTTGGTTTCTAGCTCGACTATCCCAGAAGCATAGAAAACACAGAAACTTTGTATATCCTCTTTGAAAGCCAAGTAAAAAGTTCACCATTTTAAGATCCACACAGATGATCCAGTTATGGTCTCTATATTTTAATAACTTCGGAACCTTTTTAATGTCCTCATATGTTTCCTTTAAGTGGACTGAATAGCCAATAGGAATTGAACCATATACATTCCCATTGTGTAGTAAGACAAACTTGAGACTTCTGCTTGAACTGTCGATAAATAAACACCACTCATTTGGATGATATTGTACAACACTCATTTCAGTTAGTAAACCTGACACACTGTTACAGTAAACAAACCCACACTCATGTTTAAAATATTGTACAAGATTACTTTCCCTGCTACGATAAAAAGTTATCTTCGTATCTTGCTCCAGTAAGTTTTTTTTTTTTTTTTTTCATTTAATCTTGAAGCTGACAATTCCGATGATTCCTTTGATAGACCCAAATCTCTTACTAAGTCATTCGATTCCGCTTGAGTAAAACGTTGCAGTCCAGAACTAGAAATTAAATTTTCATTGTCTAAATCACATCCGGGTCTTGCTCCTCAAGAACATCTGGCATATCCCGATCATGCTCGTTCTCAAGTAAAGGAAAGTCCTTTATAAATTGGCATGGCTATTTCATTGGAATGAGCAACTGGCCAAATTGCTGAGTCAAGATTTGGATACACAATTTTTTTCTTATTCTTCTTATTATAACCAGAAGTCTGAACTAAACAAAAATAGTAATCATCTACGTGATTTTTCGGTTCACGCCAAATCATTGGATTGCCAAAAGCTAATTTTTGGCGTTTTCCCTTGCTCCACTGTCGTAAATTTTCTACACATGACTTGCACTTGCACACTTTATTTGGAGCCCATGAATTGTCCTGATCTGCAAGTTTTACGTCAAAGTATGCAAAGTACACTTTCTTAACGAAATCAGTGATATTTGTCCTTTGACTGGGAATAGTAAAGCTGCCACAAATGTAGCAGAAGGAATCTACGCTATTGACACATTTTCGGGTAGTAGACATGATGTATTTTCTTCACTGCCGACTAACATGCAATTAACAAGACAAAAAAAAACAGAGACTTTATTGAAACGTTATAAGCGCTCATCATACTTTCACGATCGATTAACAATTGACCGATTTCGATCATTCTTTGCCCACTATGACGCATATAGCATTCATTTGTTTTAGGCAGTTGTCATCGCCTACTTTTCATCACCTAAATGTATTAGGTCGGTTATCGGCCTCTCTTGCATTCAAAGCGCCAGTACGTGCCATTGCAGGTTCTTACGTATTTATTCGTTTACTAACAAGCGAGAGTAGTGAGCGCTCCGATTCTGATCTGCGCACCGCTTTGAATAATAGGCTATATCTTCGGGGATTTTTCGAATTTCTTGATAAAAAGTTAGGAACAGATTTTTAAAAGTACATACTTTGAGAAAATAATATTAAAAAATCGATTTTTTTGATCCTCTAAATAGTACTGC
Organism: Typopeltis vanoorti; assembly: GCF_054136105.1. Classification (NCBI taxonomy): domain Eukaryota; kingdom Metazoa; phylum Arthropoda; class Arachnida; order Uropygi; family Thelyphonidae; genus Typopeltis; species Typopeltis vanoorti. The sequence goes on along the minus strand of NC_143560.1, from coordinate 109,697,559 downwards.
CTCCTTAAAACTATCAAAAACTTACAAATTAGCAAAAAGAAAATGCCATAGAGGAAAAACCTGACGTGATAGAGAAAAATGAGTTTGATATTTGAAATCAGTGCACCCAAATTAGTAAAAAAACAAGTGTCAGATCATAATCAGCAGAAAAAAAAAATTTTTTTTGTTGGCCAGTGTAATCGCCATTGCTTGTGTGCAATGGCGATTACACTGTGTGCAGCATTTAACGAAGACTGTTCCCAACCCATATCTCACCGAATTATATACGGAATTAAAGATGATTGGTTTAGCTTTTGACAGGATATTGCATGGAAGACTGTTGTATAAATTGAAGAATATGGGAGTAGATTTTAAAGTATTAGCATAGATTAGCTGACTGACAGATATCAAAAAGTGTATATGGTGGATGTGATTCTGCTAGATTGACTAGTGGTATATCACAGGGATCAGTCCTTGGTCCATTAAGTGTTCAGTCTTTACATTGGTAAGGATTTGACAGGCAACATATAGCTTTTTTACTGATGATGATGCAAAGATAAGCAATTTAATGAGGAATGCAACTACCATGCAGTACTTGCAGAATGATTTGAATAAGCTGGGAAAATGGCTCATTGTTAGTAAATGTAAAGTTATGCACTTTGGTGTAATAAGTTATCTGATGTCATATTATATTGGTGTGATTATACTAGAAGAAACTAATCAGGCCAGAGATGTTGGAGTTAGCATAGATAGGAAGTTGAAGTTCATATAGAAAAAACTGCAATGGAGAGAGAGAGAGAGAGAGAGCAAATAGTGTGAAGGATATCAGGATTTTGTGGACTGCAGACACTAGTAAACAGGAAAGATGGTAGTGATATGATTGAGACTTACAAACTTCTGAAAAAGGTTATACAGGTTGCCACTGGGTATAATTTTTCATTTTATGGAGAGTGTAGAGAGGAACTAGAGGATATCTGTGGAAGTTGAGAATGAATGCAGTTAAGAAGGGAATGATAGCTAGATTTATCTATCATGGACCGAGATCTAGGTAAATGGATTCAGTCACAAGTGTCTTAAAGGACCGAAATGTTAGATACATAATAATTAGTAATAATTTCCAATCTGAAAATTATTAAAGTTTCTCAACTTTGATTAGTTTTAAAATTTTCTTACACAAGTCTTTTTGATAAGATATTCGATTTTATCCTACTCAAAACTAAATGGTAATCACGTCTGATTTCAAAACCTCTGTATACTCTTATGTCCTGAACCAGCATGAAGATATCACTATCAACAATAATATAGTCAATAAGACTTTCCTTATTTCTTACATCTTCTCTTCATGTGAATTCGTGGATATCTTTATGTTGGAACATAGTGTTAGTTATAACTACTCTGTGTCCTGAACAGTAAGTAGAAGTGGAAGAAATCCAGCAAGTTCTTATCACTATTATTATTATTAGCTTTGCACTTTCATCAAATTTTCCCAAATCATTTCATGCTCTGTTGTTTAGATCTCTAGCAAAAGATCAACTTTTTTCTTTGAGTCAGCTGCATTCTCTAATGCCTTGAAAATCTCTTCTATTTCTTTATTAGTAGAATCTTCTGTTGGTCTGTAGGCTGAATATGTCTCAAAGGATCAAAGCTGGATAAGTGAGAGGAGATCTCCACATTGTCTTTTAAGAAATGTTGAGAACAGACCAAGGCATTTCTGACTTAATGTCCTCTCCTTCTCGTGGTGCATCCGATTAGTAGATATCTACCTGGATACTGCAACTGCACAAATAAGTATAGGTTATAATTTTAAGATTTAGCCGACCAAATTGTATTCTTATTAGTTTGAGCCAAAATAATGTGATGGTACAACATACTAGAGTTTCATGCTGGATGGGGCATCACCCAGATAAACAAAGCCCTTATTGTTTTTGTCAGGGAACCAAGGTGGATAGCAAAAAGTCAGCTATTGGAACAAATTCCAACCTAACATCCCCAGAGCTCGAGATTGGCACCATACCAGTAACCATCAACAGAAAAGAAATGGAACTAGCAAAAGAATTGGATGAGTACAGATTGATATAATAGTTTTTACTGAAACAAAGAAGACAAAAACAGATAAGGATTTTCTGAGCAACAAATACATGATATTATCTATATAATCTTGGTTTCTTTTTAGCAAGTACCTTTGCATCTCTTTCAAATCACTGGAAGCAGAGAAAATTGGGGAATTTCTCTGTAGGAGAGTAGATTTCAAGATTAGAATAAAGGAAAACAAGTAGCTCTGAACAGGTTGAGTTAGGAAATTAGTAGAGAACAACATAAAGATTAAGCCAGAAATGATAAAAAAAGAGGTGATTTTGTGTAGGTCACAAAACACACATCCCCTTTTACTAAAAAAACAATGTGATAATTCATTGTATGATACAATGTCAGTTTCTACATGAGAATTGAGTGACAAATTCTCCTCACCTTAAAGTTGGAGTAAAATTGTGATAAATAGTACATTGAGAAGCTAAGATGGTTGATTGATAAGGATGTTGATAGTTAAATTTCTTTAGAGAAGAGTATTTGGGAATTTGAGGATTGAAGATAAAGTTGGAACTTGGTAGGGTCAGAATTTAAGACATATATATGACAAGTATACATGTTGTTAAAAAGCCATTTAATTTTGCAGTGTTTGAGGGAATTTTTTTTAGATTTCTTGTTAGTTCATTTTTATTAGTTTATATAAGCAAGAAATATGTATGTTTCTCATTTTGGAAATTATTACCTGACGATTGAGAAGATTATATTGTATTAAATAGGAACTTTAGTACTCTCTTTTAAGATAAGCCTTATAAACTCAAGGAATTATACAAACTCCATACAGAGCAGGCTTTTGCAAACATATCTTAACATGGGGTTTGAACCTGCAGCTTTTGTAGTAAGAAGGCAGTAGCTTTTGTCAGCTTTACCAGGCAGGCTGTTCAAACAACAGGAAAAGATGATCAGGTTATGTCTAAATGTGACATCAGCTGTTTTTCTTTGTTCTCTTCTCCCCATACTACCTCTCAAATTATATCCTTACAGACCAGATGTCACTAAATTATTCATTAATTGATGCAAAGCTGATCATTACAATTATGTTCAGTAGGAGCCATTTCACTAGCCCTCACTCATCGTGCATAATAGTGAGAGAGAGGGAGAAATTGTGTCCATGAAAAGGGAAACAGAGAAAATAAGCATTGAATCCTCTTCTTCTGTCCAGGCATAGTGGTGCTACACATCATTGAAAAATTATCTATAATTTACAAAGGCTAGCTGTTATTTCTTCAACTAAGCTGTCTTTTTACGCACAAATAGCAGTTTTAGGTGGCTTCCACCCACAAAAGGTTGTTGTGTAAACCTATAGTACAATCATCTCTTGAGTTGGCTAAGAATTTTTTTTCCCTGTCTATTTTATTAATTTATATATATCTTCTGTACTTTTATTTTTATTTTTTACATGGAAACTGCTCTAGACTAAACATGAAACTTTTTCAGGCCTTCAGTAGGTGGGATGGTAGTGTCTTACACTGGGCTATGAAAATTATCTCCAACTTAAAGACAATTGCAAACATTGATGACCATTGATGCAGGATTTGAATCCATATCCTGTTGGTTGGAGAGTAGATATGGTCATCATGCCAGCAGTTACCTATTTTTTTTTTTTTTCCACCAAAATCTCATTGGTATAAAAACACAGGTCATATTAATGAGAAGGTCAATAAACTAAAGATGTATATTAGGGGTACTGTTCACTGATTTCAATGGGTGTCTCACAGAGATTGTTTAACAACTCCTTATCTAAGGAAAGAGAACAGATTGTTCCCTTTATATAAGAAAAACTCACTTTTTGTTCACCTGTTAGTCAACTAAATTTATTCTTTCAGTGTTATCATTAATTGGCATTTCTTTCTGCAGATGAAGATTCTAGTACATGCTTAGTGATGTCCAGTCTATTCTTGAGTATTTTGCTTTCATGCTTTTTTTATTTTCAGTGAGTTGTTTCCAAAATGGATTATTTCATTTCTTGACATTTATATTTTGGTTATTGATTTTGTGTGATGGTATTAAGTTAGTTAAAATCACCTTAGCTACATCCATAACATTAATAATCTTATGTAGATTTTACATAAGATTTTTAATTTTATTGTTTTACCTCCTATTTGTGACCCAAACTGAGAGTTCATCCAGTACCTCTTACAATTAAATAATTAGATATAAATATTTGTAAATAATTTTGTTGTTAATTGTTTCAAAACACACATCTCTTTTTACTAAAAAAATGTGATAATTCATTCTGTGGCACACTGTCAGGATAGCTAATTCAAGCCACTCAGTATTATTCTGTTCCTTCAATATCAGGATTGGCATTAGCCAATTCCAGGTCAGCAAGCTACAAAGTAAGTTTTCATGGCATTTAGGCAAAGAACAAGTAGAATTATTAAAGAAATTACCTAGAAAAAGTGGGTATAATAATTTAATTTAAATTTGTTTTTCATTGTAATTATATATGACAACATTTTTATCATTCACATGAATTAGAGCTTTAGCCAAAGTTCAGACATTCTTTATTCAGACATGCTGATCCAATCACTTTCATAGTGATTGGATCAGCATGTCTGAATAAAGATAATCACCTTTATATAATAAAACTATTCTCTTTCATATTGTTCTGTTTTTAATTTTCAATTTACAATGTAAGATTTCATTTCAGGTGTTTGCATGTGGGAAATTTTGATGATGGGAGTAAAACCATTTCAAGGTGTAAAAAATAATGATGTTATAGGAAGGATAGAAAATGGAGAAAGACTTCCTCTCCCATCTAATTGTCCTCCTCGACTATATAGTCTTATGTCTCAGTGCTGGTCTTATGAACCTTCGAAAAGACCTAGTTTTAAAGAGATTAAATATGTATTAAGGTATTTATAAAAAATTTGCATGTTTTTTTTTTACAATCATTAAGGTATAATTATTCATTAAAATTGTTTTAAAATTGTTAAGTACAAAATCACTAAGCTATAAAATGATTGAAATATAAAATCATTAAGGCATGAGAAATAGGGAGTTCTTGCAGGTCACAACAAAAAGGCAGAAGGAATTGTAGTAAAAATATTATAGCCTGTATCTATTTTATTGAATCAATACATTTATGTTTGTCAGTTGCAAATACAAAAATCTTTTTTGTGTATATGAGATATATGTCCTTCTCTCCAAGGCCCAAAGAGCCTTGGAGAGAAGAATTCACCAAATAACAAAAAAGGGATAGAATAAGAAATACTAGAATTAGAGAGATGACTGGTGGGAGATATGGTGAAGTGCTGTAAATGGAGATGGACTGACAATATTAGTAGGCTGTCAGATGAAAGATTGATAAAATTAAACACTGTGTGGATACCAAGAGAAGGAAAAGGTTGGCAAGGAACAAGATGGAGGGATGATCTCCACAAGTTTGATATGAGATGGTGGACATTGGCTAAAAATGGAATTAGAAATTTAAGGGGAGGCCTATATCCTGCAGTGGATGGAAAGAGCCCAACCCTCCGAGTTCCAGGCTGGTAAGCCGGAGACAAAAAAGTGACATAAAAAACATTTCAAATTTCGACTTATATAGAGTAGATATATATATATATATATATATATATATATATATACAGGGTGTTCGGGATAAATTTGACAGTTTCGTAAGGAAAAAGAAAATCTTCTTTGTATCTATTAAATTTAATGAATTGACAAAAAAACATTACAGGCAGAGTTAATTACAATACTATCAACAAGATTTACTCAAAATAACCACCATTAGCATCGATCACAGCTTCAATTCTGCTTCGGAACCTCGAACAAGCTGATGCTACAGTCTCCCTGGGAAGGGCCGCAAAAACTGTTTTAATTTTATCCATTAACTGGGCTTTTGTATTACTGGAAGTGCGATTGGTGTCTTTTTCAACTGCGCCCCATACAAAATAATCCATGGGGTTAAGGTCTGGGGAGTTTGGAGGCCAAACATTTGGACTGGTGAAGTCGTAGAAATTTTCAGACAACCATTTTTGACTTTTCCCAGAGGTGTGGCAAGGGGCCGAATCCTGCTGCCATACATACGGCCTACCATTGGCTACCCTTGTTATCCAGGGCTTGACTACAGTTAGCAACTCCACGAACAAAGCCCGAATTCCAATGCCAGGGTTCTTCAACACCTGTTCCTGCAGATTTGCGAGGAATTCTGCTGTACGAACGCAATCAGATCGTCTGCTAGGGATCTTTCTTCTTGCTACATCCTCGTAGTCACCATTGCAAGTCTCTAGTTCATGCCTGATTGTTTTTACTGTATTCAGGGAGCATTGGGCAGCAGTCGTAATATCCTTATTTTGATGGCAGGCACGAATCATCATGATACAAGTTATTCTCTTCCATGATTCAGGTGGGTTCCAGCTATCCATCCTTTCTGACATCTTGTATATGAATGAAGAAGGGTCCAAACTTTTAAATGAAGAGAAGTGTGTGTTAATACATGTAACTTACGGAAAAATATAATTAATTATAAATATGTCAAATTTATCCCGAACACCCTGTATATATATATGGAAGAATTTTTAAGTGATTCTTCTGTTTCAAAAATGACAAATATCTGATGCAAGGGAAGACCAGCTGGATTTTTTTTTCTTTTATATATTAACCCAGCACTCTATAAGTTGTAGAACCTATGGTGCAGGAACTTTTTTTTTGTTGAAAATCTGGAGTTGTATTTAATAGGGAATAGATGCTTTATTAGAATGTCTGTTCCTAAAATTAGAAGCAAATAGAATGAAAGAGGAAGAAGTTTGATTTCGTAGCTGGACTGGTGGATATTAGTTCAGTAGAGCATCTTCTGTTGGAAAGGCATCAAGCAAGAGGCTGTCTGAAATAGTGTATTCAAGATTAAAGTACTGGTTTGAGCTCATGAATGGAATAAAGACAGCTGACATAATAATTTATGTGATGAAGTTTCTTGCAAGGATGGAAAAAAATTGGAACTTCACAGTGGGCTCAAGAAGTTCTAGAAGTAGTCCAAGAAAAGAAGAAATTGTATTGAAAGTTCCTGGCAAGTAAATTAACATTCACTATTAGACAATACAGAGATGATGTAAAAAAAGTGAAGTAGTGTTGGTGTGTGAAATTAGCTGAGCTAAAAACATGAGAAGGCTGGAAAACAGATTGGCCATCATTAAAGTTTTAAAATATTCTATTGGGGGGTGGGGACTTAGAAATGGAGTAAAGAGTACTGCAGGTATCATAGGTCATAATAAATGATAAAAAAAAAAACTAAGAATAAGGATATTCTAGATGTCTAGAATATTTTTTTGAAAAATTATTACATTATATAAGCAGCAACTGAACAGCAGCAGAAATTATCCAGCAGGAGGAATATATAGTTAAGTATATTTCAGTATTGAGGTTGAAAAGGTTATCAGAAATGCAGAAAGACAATTATGGTTGATGGTATTCAACTAGAGATGTTTACATAAAAAAGGTATAAATATTTTACAGTGGATATACTGCATAATTCAAATGCTTAGTCAGAAGGTTGAATTCTAGATAATTGGAATAGAGCTATCATAATACCCATTTATAAAAAAAGGAAATAAAATCTGAATGTAAGAATTGGAATTTTCATATTGAGTGTTCTAGGTAAGCTTTTATGAAATTACACTTGAAAAAATAAGAAAAGACTAAGAAAAATTATACACAAACTTGGAGAAGAACAATCTGAGTTCAGGCTAAACAGGAGTTGTACAGATCAGATATTTACTTTTAAAAAAAATAGTCAAGAATAAAACAAGGATCTGAGTTTTCAAAATGTAGAGAAAGCATATGATAACATACTAAGAGAAAAGTTATTATTATTATTATTATTGTTCTGGGCAACTCCAAGGAGTCGACAGACTCATCGAGGGAGGCCCTAACATCATGTCAAGAACAACTATTCGACATTCACACAGTATCTATCATACCTTGCCTTGAACTCATTCATGGTCGTAGCACCTACAACAGACTCTGGAAGCTTATTCCACTCATTCACTACTCTCCAAGTAAAAAACCTAGCTCTAACACCCTTGTCAACCACGCTCTTGCCCAGCTTCCATTCATGGCCCCTAGTCCTCCCACCACCAGTCATATTTTCAAAAATATCTTCTGGATCAATCTTATAGAAACCCTTCAGTAATTTGAATGTCTCAATCATATCACCCCTCCTTCGCCTATCGTCCAATCTCTGCAACCCACAAATCTTCAACCTATTCTCATACGGTTCATTCCACAGACCTGCTTTAATCTTGGTCACTCGTCTCTGGATCCTCTCCACTTCCTCCCCATCACGAAGAGGCCCTGGTGCCCATAACTGGGCACTGTAGTCCAGATGGGGTCTTATCAAGGCTCGATACAGAGGAACAACAACTTGTTTGTCTCTGCATGTTAAAGTATTTTTCAGAAGCCAAGTGATTTGGTGAGCTGTTTTAGTCACTTTTGCAATGTGTCCCCTAAACTTCAATTCCCTATCCACCAACACTCCCAAATCCCTGGCCTCATCAATCTCCTAGAGTACGGTTCCACCAATGCGATATACTGCTGCTATTCTTTTCACCCCAAAGTGCATAACCTTACACTTTGCCACATTAAATTGACATCCATTTTTCCTAGCCCAGTCCTCCAAACTATCCAAATCATCCTATAAAATTTTGACATCCTGTGCACTCATAATTGCTCTACCCAACTTTGCATCATCAGCAAACAAGTGAACACTTCCTCTCAAATCCTTTCCTATATCATTGATGAACAAATTGAAAAGCAGTGGTCCAAGAACAGAGCCCTGTGGCAAGTTGTTCAATTTGCTACAGTTACATGGTATAAATGGGACATTATACATAGGAGCAGTATCTGTTTCCCAACCACTTTCGTAAATGTTCATAAGCACCCCTTTTGTTGCCAGAACTGCCACCACTCAGCACATCGTCGACTCTGTAAGAGTTTTGAGTAATGTAGATATTATGCTGTTCTGCATTGTCAGTATTGCTTCCCCACTAATGTTTGGAGTGGAAGATTCAAATACCAGATCTCTCAATATACATAGTTGCAGACATGTTCTAATTTGGTGCGAGAACATAACACCTGAACGTGAAGCCATTGTTGTGTTCAACAAACCACTCTCATATGATACCAGCAGTGTGGCACAGCACCTTTTCTTACTGGAACAAACCTGTGCAATCTGGGAACACAGTCATCCTGAAAGGATATACCTGATTGGGCACAATGGATAGGCGCATTGTATTATTCATAACACTGTCCATGAGTATCATGGCACTAAAGATTCCCAGGAGAAAAAGTATCTTCTATGCTATAATGCTACCATCTCCTGCCTGTTTCTAATGGATCATGCATCACATTGATTCCTCCTCCCACCCAGATTTTTATCTAATCCTTTAGTTGTTATACGCACTATATGGCTGGAAATAAGATTCATCTGAATAGTCAAGTTTTTTCCCTCTCTTCAGTGGTTCAGTGATGTCTCTCAGGTGCAAACTATAGACATCATCATCAGGCCTAAGCATGTAACTGACTAGAGACCTATATGGAGGTAGGGATGTTGAATGGTAGTCTGTGAAACCATCATTCATATCCCAGTTAAATTCTATGGTCAGCCATTCCACAGTTTTTCATCTGTGGAATGGCTGACCATATTGAAACAGTGCCCATGAAAATGCCTATAGATGAAAAGATACAGCCAAAACACTGTCTCCTGTGTGTGAGATGATGGTTGTACTGAGTCAATAAGAAAGGGATCATGTGTGTGTGTCAAATTGCTCTCCACTTGACAGCATCATAAATTTTGGGAGAATTTTCAGTGCACCACCCCAAGCATGTGAATAGTATCTTAAGGATGGGTGAAAAGTAGCATCTTAAGAAGAAAAGAATGCCAAGAGGCATTCTTTTCTTCTTTAGAGGCTGAGGATATTTATGCCAGGAAAGGCTGCATTAGAGGATGATACGGAGATCAGTGTTTAAAGCACCGGTCTTAGAACATCTTGAATGTTGGGGTGTTTGTGTTCTGCATGGTCTGTTGAATGAGCAGGACAAATGTGCTGCTATCAGCAAAACTGTATACCACATTTAGAGAATATAATTTATGCAAGGAAAAAAGAAGATTGGCAGTTGAATAGAAGAACCTGAGGCTCTTCTGCATTAGTGGAGAATCATGAAGTTAGTAAATTCCTCTCCATGACACACAGTGAAGATTGTCAACATGATCACATTCTCTGAAAATGTGAAAAATAATAGCACACATTTCTTCAAATTCTTCCATGGTGCATTGGAAAGATTTGCCCAAGTGGATGATGTAAACTAGGTGATCTGATGTTGATCTGGAGTTCTGTAATCCATACTGGTGATCATTGATTGATTAGTAGATCTCTAGATAGTGCAGAAGTTGACTCTTAATTACTATCTCTGTTATTTTGGAGAGGACTGAGGTAGGAATAGTCAATCAGTAGTTTGAGGCATCCATGTACTAAGTGCCAGTTGAGTGGAAAAAATTGTATAGATGATGTAAGGGCATTAGTTCTAGAGCACAACTTTCGAGTAAATTGGAGGAGATATCATCAGGACCAAAAGTCTTTTTTGGTATCTAGGTTATTTAAAAGTCTTTGTCTCATTTGCTGAAAGACTACATGAGGCATTAGGTGCACTATTTCTGGTGTGGTAAGTGATTTGCCTTGGTCATTGCAGGAGTTGGAAGAGAAGAATGATAGCAGAGGTCATTTTTCTTTAGATGGTGTAACAGTGATGTCATTTGGATGAGAGAAAGAGAGAGATGGAAACAATCAAGCAGAAGCTACATCTGTTAACCCTTTCAAAGTTAAATTTGATGATTGTTGTTTTGCATTTGTTGTGTGCTTCATTGTGAGCTGAGTGTGAATGTGGTGTTCTTGAATTCCCTTAGTACACAATGGGGAATGAAGGTCTTCATGCCTGTGCGAATAATTTCTATAACTCATTCATAGCAGGTTTGGATCAAAAGAATGGAAGAGTAAAAGTTCCAGAGGTTGTCCCACTTGGTACTCTCATGTAGCACCAAAGAACATGGGATGGGGTGATTGAAGGGTTTGATGGAAGAGGAAACTTGCACATCATATTCTAAATTCCTGAGAGGAGAGGTGACCTCTTAGAAGAACAGAAAAGGCTGGTAGGTTTATTTCCATTAAATCATTGTAACAAATACTTCTGCATCTCTTCCAGCTTGATCACTGGAAATTGAAAAGGAAGACACTGGGAGTTGTAGACATTTGGGTTACCTGGGAAGATGACCTGTCAGTTTGGATAATTGAAGGAAGAGATCAGAGTGGGTTTCAAAAGTAGGAGAGCAAAAACTACAGCAGATGGATGTTACTGAATTGGTGACAAATAGACCTTAAGCCAGAGAAGGTCAGAAGGAGAAGATTCAAAATTTTTCATTTGCATCAAACAATATTAGATTTCACAATAGCAGATGCATGTGTTGGGAAAAGAATAATTTGGACAGTTAAACTGGACTGCAGTTTGGGTTCCTTTCAGTAGATTGTGTAACAATTCACATAAAAGTAATTTATCTTGGTAAGGTATGTTTATTGTGTTTTATATTTTTATGATTAAGATATTTTATTTATAATTTTTCTCGACATTAGTGTTTGAGAGAAGTTTTTCGAATTACATTGACACTGCCATTGTATTTGGTGTGGTTTAATTTAGGAATAATTGAAAAGACAGTGTAGGGACATGCAATGAGAGAAGATACACAGGAGGGAGTAGATCACTGTCTCTCATACAGAGCAGCCATTTTCCTTGCTATAAGGAGGCCTCCCACATGCTAATCCCCAGTCTACCTCTCCAGCCACAATATGACTTGAGTATGTGATAGCAGGATTATGACTAGCTGATTGAAAACCTTCCTGCTTGTTACTGTCAGGTTGGGCATGTGTGTTATCCGGAGGCTGGCCCACAAAACTGTTTTACTGCTTTACCATCTATATTATTAGCATTGTTCCTGTGGAGCTTTAGTCAGGACTTTTCAGTAATTTCTTATATTGTACAAGTTTGTTATAATGAGCTGACTGTATAAATTTTACATAGTAATATGAGTTATGTTGAAAGAAATTTAATACTTAGTTTATTATATTGTATACCATTTTTTGTCCAAATGTTTTTTTTTTTTTTTATTACTTTACTGTTGTGAAGTCCTGTGACTTATTGGAGGTTAAAATCTGTCTAAAACATAAGTAACCCGTGTAAGGGCCTTTTAGATGAAAGTGAGTTACCCAGGTTGGTATGTAGGTACCAGCATTTTTCTGTCTCACAAATTACACAATCCAGTCAGAAGAATGTGTGCACTTTTAACAGACATAATATTTTGGCTTCATAGCTTAAGTTGCTTTTGATGTAATTCTAATCATCATTCCAACCTAATGGGAAAGCAGTTGTACTCACACCATTCCACTCATTTAATTTACTTTTGTCTGTTAATTGTATATGATAATCACTTTACCTGTTTTGTAGAATGAGAAATATAAGTTTCTATTAGGAAAAACCTGTCACCCCTGTGCAAGCTAACTGATTTTCATTCGAAAAAAGTCCTCCTTATAAATGCTTCTGATGTCATTGGTACTTATTGTACAATAATGCGCAGAATATAATTACTTTACATAGGAACTAGAACACTGATTGTAAAGTTACTATGTTATTGTAACTAACTTATTGTTACTAGCCTCTTAATATTTGAAGATTTCATTGTTGAACTCTCATTTGAGCATTTGTATCTGCAAAGGATCAAATGAACAGTTAAATGCTATCAAAATATTTTCCTTGTTGTTGCATGGTTTTTGGTTTTCATTGTTCTTATTGTTTCCTGTTGCATCTCTTTAGTAGTGGGAGCTTTGATTTTTATCATCATCATCATCATCAAATTCCTGACATGTAACCTGAAGGGGTGTACAGGATATGATAGCACTACATGAAAAATTTACATCTTTACTAACTTCCTATCTACAATTTTCCTCCAAATCAGTCTGTTATTTGTCAAGACTCCAACATTATCAGATCTTATATTTCTATCGTCTAAGGCACTTTGTACCGTATCAATCCACCTATATCTTGGTCTTCCTAAGGGTCAATGCTGTATAACTGAGAGGAGACCCCCACATAGCCTTTAAAGGAATGCAGAGAACCGACCAGGGCTTCTGACCTGATGTCCAATCCTCACCTTCTCGTGGTGCACCCTGTTGGGTATCTACCTGGATACTGAACGAATGAGGATGGGCTGGCAATTTGGGATTTAGCCGACCAAATTGTATTCTTATTGGCTTAAACCAATATAGAAAATGATGGTACAACATGGCTTTGATTTTTATGGTAAGCTTATATTTCACAAAATAAGTTAGAATAATATTGATGCGAAATTCTAAGAAAATCAATTGAATTGACTTCTATTTTTAACTTGCTCCTCTTAATTGTGTTTAAAGAATTAAGTTGTGTATGTTTGATCATACTTAGCTACATATATCATTGCAAGTGACTATTATAATTAAAATGTATGTTTCCAAATTCAGACATATCAGAATAATTTGGATTTGAAAACGTTATTGTGATAAGCTAAATCTATCATTAACCCAGGTATTTTCATTAAGTTGTACTGTAGTTTATAATCTTTCTTAATAAGTCTTGAATATTTATGTATGATCTGATGCTGTTTCTTTTCAGAGAAATTTTAGAAGACGAGAGAAATCAAGTAGCAGATACTCTTCGTCGTGAAAATAGGCGTGTTCAAGCAATGTCGTGGTGTAAGTCTTGTGCACAGTTCAATTGACTTTTCATTATCTCCTGAATTTTTTTTATTATTTATAAAGATTAAAAAGATCTTTATAAAGATTATAAAGAATAAGAGAAATTGGATGGTAGTTTGAAGGTGAAGATTTGTCACTTTTCTTAGGAATATCTTGTATATGGGCTAATATCCAGACTGAAGAATAGATATCAGTGGAATAAGAAAGTGTAACTAGGCAGCATAGAATGGGGGTCACCTCTGGAGCACAGACCTTTAAAATAATTGAAGGAATAGCATCAGGGCCTTTTGGTATCCAATTTGAGTAATTTTTCTAATCGTTTTTTGGCAAAAGGTCAAACATGGCATTGAGTGTTGAGTTTGGAATGGTTGAGAGACATTTACCATGATCAGGTATGCAAGAATTGGAGGAGATTCATTTAGCCAGGAGGTTGGCTTTTTTCTGTGGTTGATGATGCACATCCTGAAAGTAAGGTCTGTTCAGAATTTACCTCTAAATGAGATATGGGAGAGGGATTACACAGTCATGGTAGTATGGAATGACTCATTAGCTAGCTATTAGCTATCACATGATCATTTGTTGTCTTCTGCGAAGAAGTTATAATGAGAGCTGTGATAAAAAAAAAAATCCTGCCCATTGCAAGGTTCATGGTATGATGTGGTTTTTATTGGTAGAAAATAATAGTGCTGCAGAAATTCATGGATGACTGTGTAGGGTTTATAGGACTAGCATAATGAGTGACAGTAAGGTTAGGCAGTGGTGTCATTTGTTTAAAGAAGGATGCCACAGTGTTCATGATGATGATCATAGTGGGTGGCCAAGTGTAGTGACAGACAATTTGGTGGAAAGAGTGAACAACATGAAACTTCATGAGACTCGTCATTTCACAGTTATGGAACTTTCTTTTGAATTCTCAGAAGTTTCATGCTCAATCATTAATAAAATCGTGACAGGAAAACTAAGATATAAGAAATTGTGTGCCAAATGGGTCCCAAGAATGCTCACTAATTTGCATAAACAGCAATGAGAGGAATCAGCACAAAAATTTTTGGAGCATTATGAAAATGAAGGAGATGAATTTTTTTCTTGTATAATAGCTGGTGACGAAATGTGGATTTTGTACAGAAATGTTGAGTCAAAACAACAATCAATGCAGTGGCACTGTTCATCATCTCTGAAAGCAAAAAGATCGAAACAGGCATTATCAGTAAAAAAAAAAAAATATGACCAGCCTTATAGGACTAAAAAGGGATCTTGCTTGTCGATTTTCTTCAGTCAGGAACCACAGTTAATTCCAGTACATACTGGGAAATGCGCTGAAGAAACTCGGTGCAATTCAGAACAAAAGATGAGGAATTCTGTTGTCAGGGGTCATGCTTTTTGCATGACAATGGAGAGTTCACACTGCAGCTTGAACTGTCCAGCAAATTCAGAAGTTTGGGTTGGAACTTTTTGATCACCCATCCTACAGCCCTAACCTCCCACCCAGTGACTACCTCTTGTTCCTGCATATGAAGCATTTGCTCTCATTTCAGCAGTTTGCAGAAGATGATTAACTGAAGAACAGCATAACTCAGTGGTTGAATTCACTGCCAGCAGACTTTTTTTTTGATGCAGATACAAAGAAGCTGGTGCCATGATACTATAATTATAATGGTAACTATGTAGAATAATAAAGTATGGGTGTAGGTATTTTACCATATAATAAATCTTTCATTCTTCTCTACAAGTTGTTTTTTTAATTCTTGACCAGATCTTACTTTCTGAATGTGTCTCATACTACCTGGGTGTAATAGTGGAGGGCAGATGTTATGTCCAATAGCTTTGGCTGGAATCCAGAAGATATGGTTGTCGTTTGGGCAGGATGCAAGTTAGTGTGCTTTTAGTGTGGAGGTAAAGTTTTTGATGTGGTGATAATTTTCTTGCAGCTATTCTGGGCTTTGGTGTAAGCAGTATAGGAAGATGGTAATTTTGTATGCAAGCCAGTTGCGGTATGCCTTATTCTTTCTTTCTTTTTTTTTTTGTACAGTACTGATGCATAGGAGAACCAGGGTTTAGATACTGGACTGGCATTTAGGGTGGAGTAGGTATAAATGTTTCCATGCCAATAAGAATTATTTTGATGATTTGTTCTGCACATAGGTTTGATACAGATGGCTGAAAACTGTAATCTGACCTGGGAAATGTATGTAATAATTTCAGTACTTGTCATTCATAAGTTGCAAAGATTGCCCTATATGGTGTTCTTGTAATGCCATACAACATGGAGATGTGAGTGGTTTAGTATGTGTTGCTCCATGGAAGAAGAGATCTGCATTAGACTGTGGTCTGAGCTGCCTAAAGGACAGACAAGTGTATTTAGGTCACTAGTGAGGAAGAGATCCAGGGTGTTTGGGGAGTGGTTTGGTTTGTCTGGTGGGCATGCGAACAATTTATGTGAGATCATTTGTGATTGCAAATGTCTCGGCCTCTTCCTGCATTTGGAAGAAGATAGACAATATTACTCATCATCACTCCAATATTGTCATATCTGATTTCATGCTTCTAAGGCATTTCTGACTAAATCAATCCACCCAGACTTTGGTCTTTGTCCGAGTCTTTTTCCTGCCATCGAACAACTGTTTTGTTCTGGTGTTGTGGGTATTCAAGTTGCTGAGGATAATGACTTCACTGTTAGGAAAGTTGGGTGGAAGAAAATCATCATTTAGGGAAAGGTAATGGAAGAGTTCAGAGTGGTTGTTGGAGTGGGAGAGAGCAGTAGAGAGACAGCATATGGATTTGGTAGAATGTGGTAGAGTGATTTTTAGCCAAAGGAATTCAAAATTGGGAAATTCCAGGTTGGATGCCCTTTGGCATGGTATATCAGAGTACCATATGCACAACCCACCTCTGAGGCAAATTGAGCCAAAGAGGTTTAGTTCAAGTATCTTGTTATGATGTTACTATTCCAGAATGGTAATATGATACAACACTTTTTTATGATTGTATGTAATAATTTCAGTACTTGTCATTCATTAATAATATTTGCATTTTTGTAATAGTTTGCAAGATTATTTCTTTTCAGAAAATAAACTGCTTTTTTCCCCAAAAGTTTTAAATCATGTATGAATGATATTTGAACAATCTCTATCATCTCTTAAAATATTTTTATATTTAATATTCATGTTTTTTAACATGAATATTTTGTGATACTTATTTTTGACCTATAACATTAATAATCTAGTATAGTTTATCATCATCAGTTTTTTGATATGTATCCTCAAAGGATGTTCAGACTATTATGACAGCACTACATGATTAAGTTTACATTATTATTAATGTCCTATCCATAATTTTACTCCAAATTAGTCTATTACTCGTCATCATTCCAATATTGTCATATCTGATTTCATGCTTCTAAGGCATTTCTGACTAAATCAATCCATCCAGACCTTGGTCTTTGTCCGAGTCTTTTTTCCTGCCATCTTGGCATCAAACAACTGTTTTCTCATCTTTTTTCTCCCATCTTTAAAGGTACTTGTGGCATGATTATGATTATATATAATAAATTACACAATAACTACAATAATTAACTTTAATGAAATGAAAGTACAGATATTTTGTATTGAAAATAACGGTACATCATCAGTGTGTTGAAACAAGCAAATTAAAGGAACTGGATTACAAAGTATATACAGCAGTTGGTGGTTTACCATTTAAAAACTTGCCATGTGCTAGAAATGAGTATTAATAAATAATATTATTAAAAATATTATTATTGTTGTTATCGTGTAATTTATTATATATTTTTTCTCCTATTATGTTTAGGTGTCGATACCAGATTAGCCCATCTTACACATTCTTGGATGCAAACAATGTTGCGTTCCTTCCCAATATCTTCATTTTTAATAGGATTCTGCCATTGATGCCATCTATTCAATCTTCTAATTTTTCTCAGGACTCATATCTTTGGTCTCTAGTCTCTCATCAAATGTTTTTTTTTTTTTTTAACCTGATGTTCAGATCAATAACTTAAAACTTAAAACTGGTTTGAACACTGTCCTATATACTGAAAGTGTAGTGTTTTGGCTAATTTCTTTCTCTTATTCCATACAAATTGATTAATCTGACTCCCCACCATACTAGATTTGCTTATTCTGTTTTTTATTTCCATATATAATTCCCCATCTTCACTAAACACTGTGCCTAAATAGGTAAATTATTTTACTTGTTCTATAGGTTCTCATTAAGACTATAGTTGAAATTTTCTATGTTCCTGCCTCTCTCTTTCCCTCTCTCCCTCCCTTCCCCTAAATTTTGACCTTTTTTATTGCTGATTTTCATGCCAGATTTGTTACAGATGTTATTCGTTTAGTAAGTGTATCCTTGAGACTTGCACCGGATTTGTTTAGCAGCTTCATCTACATAAAGCAAAGGGCTAAGTTTGATATCTCCACTTCTAATATTAAGTGTGATGCCACTTTCTTTTATAATGCAATCCACATAATGATGAGTGAGAGTGGAGATAGTGTGCATCCTTTTCTTATACTGGATTTAACATCAAACCACCTTCCTTATTTCCTTCAATTCTGACTGCTGAGTTACAACTTAAATATGGATTATGTATTGCTTCTGCATCATGTCCCATTTACTTCATTTAATTGTATCATTTTGAAAAGCTTTTCTCTGAGTACCTTGACATATGTCTTTTCCAGATATACAAAACTTAAGTATAAATCCTATTTTTTATCTTCAGTTCTCATGTCATTTTTTCATCTTTGATTCCCAGATACTGCTGACTTACTGGCTAAGAAATTTCAGTATGCTTTATTCTTTTCTAGGCCTGCTTATTTATCTTCTTGTGTTCACCATGGTGTTCTTATTTTTCTAATTTTGCATTTTCCCATGTTATGTTCCCATGATTTCTCAATAATTTGTGATAAAGTGATCTGATCTTGACAGTGTCTATTTAACCTGAACACGGCCTTGTTGTTCAAGTTTCTGTTCCATAATTTTTCACAGTTTTTTCTCAAGTATGCTTGCATAAATCTTAAATAGAGCACTTAATAGAGAAATTGTTCTGTAATTCTCACATTCAACTCCCCCCCCCCCCCCCCCCGTTTGATATGTGAAAACTGGTAATTAGTTTACGGAATTAACAACGCATATAAAGTATATTAATTAAAGGTAACTTTAATGAATAACTTCTATATTTCAGCAACGTCACATTGCCATCTTCAGGAACATAAGGATATGGTATGTGCAC
Source organism: Typopeltis vanoorti (assembly GCF_054136105.1). NCBI lineage: Eukaryota > Metazoa > Arthropoda > Arachnida > Uropygi > Thelyphonidae > Typopeltis > Typopeltis vanoorti. The sequence continues at coordinate 109,678,476 of NC_143560.1, read as the reverse complement.
GCAGGCACTAACACAAAGCAAATGAGGAAGAAAGCAAGAAACTAATATTGTTCCTAAAGTCCTAATGGTGCCCTCTTGCGGGCTAATTAGGTAGTCTTGGCAGTTGGGCTGAAGTTCTCATAATGTAAGTCTCCCAAATTTGGGGTAGTTTCATGCACCCAAATTTGTTGAGGTTAGGAACGTTTTTTAGAGCTGCTGAAGATTCTTTGAATAATCTTTCATATTTAAACTTGCTGCGATGAATTATTTTTGTTTTCTTCCAACGAATTTTATGGTGGGGATCTAAGGCATGGTCTGCCAGCCCAGAGTGGCTGTACTGGTGAAACCGGATGTAGTCTTGGTGTTCTGAAATCCTGATATTTGTTGTTCTGCCTGTTTGGCCAAAGTAGGACAATTTGCAGCTGCAAGGGACCTGGTATACACCAGGTAGGTCTAGGGGAAGTGGTTGGTCTTTGGTAGAGCGGATAAGGGATGCCAACTTTTTATATGGTCTGTACTAGGAAGTAAAGTCATATTTTTTGAGGATATTGGTTATTTTCTCAGAGGTGTCCTGGATGGTGTCATCTGAGCAGATTAATTTTGCCCTGTTATATAGTGGTTTTATAACCCCATATTGTTGTGAGGGGGGGGGGGGGACTGCTGGTGAATGTATCTGCCAGTATGGGTGGGTTTTCTGTGAACAGAGAAAACCAAAGATCCATCAAGCTGGCGTGTGATTAAAGTGTCTAGGAAGGGGAGGGTGTTGTTTTCCTCTTTTTCTAAGGTGAACTGGGGTGTTGGTTGTTTAAGTGTGTTAGGAAGGAATGGAGTGTGTCTGAGCCATGCGGCCAAATAGCAAACACATCATCCACATAACGAAGCCAAATAGTTGGTTTTTGTGGGGCGGAGTTTAAGGCTTTCTCTTCAAATGTCTCCATAAAGAAATTGGCCAAGGGTGGGGAAAGTGGTGAACCCATGGCTGTCCTCTCTATCTATTTGTAGAACTTTCCTTGCCAAACGAAATAGCCTGAGTTCATTGTGAACTGAAATAGGGCCGAGATATCGGGAGGAAACTTGGCTTGGATGAGCTCTAGGGTTTCTTTGAGTGGGACATTAGTGAATAGGGAGGAGATGTTAAAACTGACCGTTATGTTAGTGTGTTGGAGTGTGAGGTTTTCTATACTGGCTTTAAAGTGGGCTGAGTTTTTTATGTGTGATGGTGTGTTGCCAGTGTAGTGTGTGAGCGTTTTGGCTAAATGTTTGGCTAATTTATATGTGGGGGAATCAATGCCATCCACTATGGGACGCAATGGCACATTTTGTTTATGTATTTTTGGGAGTCCATATAATCGGGGTGGGGGGGTCTAGAGTTATAAGGTTTTAGTTTGTTGGTGACTTCCACAAGCCAAGAAGTGACCTTCTTAAGGAGTCTGTGGAGAGTTCTAATCTGAGAGCCGGTTGGATTATATTCAATGGGGAGGTAAGTCGTACAGTCTAGTACTGAAGCAGTTAGCTTACCTTTGTAGTCTTTTTGATTGAGCACCACAGTGGCGTTTCCCTTATCCGCCTTGGTGATTACTATATTTTTGTTGTTTTTCAATTCTTGTAGGGCTGCATATTCGTTTTTGGATAAGTTGGTTTTTGGAGGTTTGGCTTTAGTGAGAACACCAACTACATCCAGTCTAATGTTGTTGGCGATATGGTTAGGCAGGTTGCAAATCCCACGTTCTATCTGGATCATGATTTCTTCGGCAAGTATTCTTTTTGGAGCTAGGGCGAAATTGTGACCACGTGAAAATGCAGTGAGTGCTTCAGGCTTTAAAACTGCTGATGAGAGGTTGACTACAGTGTTGAGTGGTGGCTGTGGTAAGGAAGTAGAATTCTTTGTCAGGTTTTCGTTTTCAGGTTTTCTCAATAATATGAATTCCTGTTTACCTTCCTCTTGAATATTTCCTACTGATTTTTCTGTTGCTGCCTGTTTCATTTAACAGTCATTCGAAGTAAATGCTCCAGGCATCTAGAATATTTTTATCTTTAATTTTCATGTCACCTTTTTCATCGTTGATTACTTTTACAGTACTATTTCATCTCAAATCCTGCTGACTTACTAGCTAAGAACTTTCAGTATGCTTTCTTCTTTTCTAGGACTGCTTATGTGTTCACCATGGTGTTATTTTTTTATCTTTACATTTTTTTCTTGAATCATGTTTATATAGTTAAGTCTACAGTTCATCTGTAAAAGCTGCTCAACTTTATTTCTCATTAAGAATTAAATTGTTCTTTTCAATGTGATATTCATTTTATCCTTTCTCTGCTTTTCCTTTGATCCATTTTAACTTCACTTTCCTTTCTGTTGATGTTTTTTATGTTCATTTCTTCTGATGTGTTTATATAGTAGTTCATTCTACTTAAAACTAAGTCATATTCACTTCCAATTTCAAATCCTCTGTACACCCTTGTATTCTGAACCAGCATGAAGATAACACTATCCACAATGACATAGTTAATGAGGCTTTTCTTATTTCTTGCATCCTCTATCCACGTGAACTTGTGGATATCATTATGGTGGAACATTGTGTTAATAATGACTAGTACATTTCCTGAACAGAAATCCTGCAGGTACTTGCTATTATTATTAGCTTTGTCCTTTTCTTCAAATTTTCCCAAAACATTTCTCTATGCCTGGTGGATTAATTTCCTAATCAACTGTTTAGATCTCCAAGAAGAATGACTGTTTATGGAAACAGTCATCCTTCTTGGAGATCCATTTTCTTAATGTTAGCTTCCTGCTCTAATGACTCAAAAAAATTGTTCCGCTTCTTTCTTCGGAGAACTTTCTTTGGGACCATATGTACAAATAAATTTCATTGTCCATTCAACATCAAACATGAAGTTTATCTTCATGTTTGATGGTGAATGCTATCGCTCTGTGGGATCTCACCTGTTTTGGTCTTTGTCTCAGCAATACCAGTTATTTCCACATGGTACTTTTCAAGTTCTATAAGTTCAATTTCCTTCTTATTGATGGTTTTTATTTTCAGTTCTTCTGATGTGTGTTTGTATAGTACACTTCATCTGACACAAAAAATTATAGTAATGTAACATTTTATATCAACGACCAAGATAACTTAATTTCAATACATGAAAATTTTTGTGGTATACTAAATCATACCTCTGGAGATCTGCTGTTTTACTTTGCAGGTCACATAACATTACTATGTTTAGATTATATTTATCACAAGAAGAAGCAGCTTTAGCATTCAGCACTAAACATGGAGATAATCTCCTCAAATGTCCTCCAATTTCAAGTAAACCAATATGGACAAATATGTAAAAGAAAAACTGGACAACAGGTTGATGTGACTGATTGTGCCATTGGCTACAGAAGGTTCTAAGGAGGAAGAAGTGGAATTTTTTGACTCATTAGAAATGAAAGCTGGCATAAAGGGTGGGAAGGGGAGCTTGTTCAGATATATAGAGTTGTTTTGAAAATATTCAAGAAAGAATAAAACTAATAATCATGTTAAATGCCTGCTGGATTTCTGATAAGTAGTATACCATCATCTAATACAGTGTTTCCCAAACTTTTCCCACGATGGAACACTTCACAAATCCTGAAATTTTAACGCAACACCTTGGTTATTTTGTAATGTATTAATTAATTGTTAATTAATTAATAACACATTACAATATTAATAATTAATTATGGCATAATCATAAAGAGTATTAGTAGACTTACATATAGGGTGTGACATGTTGACAAATATAAAATTACATTTAAATCAGTTATCAATCTCTAGACTAATGAAATCTTGCAGCATATTGTAGTTTCCCAGGCCAACATCATTAAATTAATTTGTGCTGATTTTCATTGACATATCCCATTCTGATCACCAAAAATTTATAATAATATAAGTACTTATGAGTGAATGCAGACTTTTTCTCCTGTGTTGCTGGTAGTTTCCTTTTGTACATCCTGGAGTTCGCTTTGTAGGCTGGTGGTGGATGACTCACTATCTGTTGCATCTCAAACACCTTCAATAAGAGATTTCTTAATACCAAAATTAAACAAATCTCTTATTCATATTAAAATTTAAATCTGCAGGCCTATTACTTTTCAAAAATCACGGCACTACGGTTTTGAAACTTTCAGTCTACAATACGAACTTGCAAAGAAAATATTCAGTATTACTAGATTTCAGAACCGGATGCTGACTACCTTGATCTTCAATTTTAGTGGAAAATTTTCTTTATACTTCCTTGCTGATTGGTCACTAACATATGCAACACAGATATTATTTCTTTCAGTTTTGAGAACAGAGGATATGCTGCCCATTGTTGTAATCGATTTGCAGGCAATTTTTATGATCGGTCATAAACAGTTGTATTCTCTTTCCTGATTGTTGAAAGATTTCGATATGTGAAAATTAACGATAATTCATGAATATTTCCATGTTTAAAACTATGCTGCTTGGTTACTGACATTTGTTACACAGATGTTTCCTTCAGTTTTGAGAACAGAGGATATGCTGCACATTGTTATAATCTACTTACTGGCAATTTTTATGACTGGTCATAAACAGCGGTATTCCCTTTCCCAAATGTTGAAAGGTTTCAATCTGTGAAAATTAATGATACACACATATTATTAAGCATTCTGGGTCTGAGATTTTTGACATATTCACGAATATTATTCTCCTCAGAATATTTCCACTATAAAATATTTATTCATGAAAAATGCTTGACAACTTCAGGAGAACTTCTCTCAGAGCACAGTTTGGGTAACGATCGTACATATCACATGGAGAGAGAGAGCGCACAAATGAAATTTTTATAAAATATGTTTGACTGTGTTACCATCAATGGTATTTTTATTTGGGTTCAGGAAGCATGCAAGTCAGGAGATTTGAACAACTAAGTGATTACCAATTAGTTTTAAGTATGATTAAAAAAAAAAAAAATACACACATATATATATATATATATATATATATAAATCAAAATATGTTTTGAAAGTAATCAAAATTGAGCAGCTTTCAGAGGTGAACTGTAGACTGAAATATACAAATGTTCATCATCATCAAATTCCTGCCATGTACCCTCAAGGAGTGTACAGTACATGATAGTACTACATGAAAAAAAAATTACACCATTACTAACTTCCTATCTACAATTTTCCTCCAAATCAGTGTGTTACTTGTCAAGACTCCAAATTATCAGATCTTATATTTCTATCGTCTAAGGCACTTTGTACTGTATCAATCCACCTATATCTTGGTCTTCCTTTGGGTCGTTTTGCTGCCAACCTGGCATAGAACACTTGTTTTGCTAATCTTTCTTCGTCCATTCTGTTTAAGTGACCATACTACCTGAGATTAGCTCTGCTAACGCATTCCTGGATGCTGACAATGTGAAGTTCTTTCCTAATATCCTTGTTTTTAATATGATATTGCCAATGATGCCATCTGTTCACGCCTATAATCTTTCTCAGGACTCTCATATCAGTGGTCTCTAGTCTGTGGTCAAGTGTTTTACTTCTGACCCAGCTCTCATATCCATAAGTTAAAACTGGTTTGAATACTGTCTTGTATACAGCTAATTTAGTGTTCAGACTAATTTCTCTTTCTTATTCCATATGAATTTATTCAATTGACTTCCCAAAATACCAGCTTTGCTGATTCTGTTCTCTATTTCTATATTTAATTTACCATCTTCACTAAAAATCGTGCCTAAGTAACTGAAATGTTTTACTTCTTCCACAGGTTCTCCATTCACAACACAGTTGACATTTTCAACGATTCTGCCTATTTTCATTGTCTTCGTCTTTTTATTGCTGACCTTCATACCGTATCTACTACAACAGTTATTCAATTTAGCCAGGGAATCTTGCAGACTTGTGGCAGATTTATTTAGAAGTATAACATCGTCTGCATAAAGCAAAGAGCTGACATTAACATCTCCAATTTTGATATCATGTTTTTACCACTTTACTAATACCACTTTCCTTCATAATGTGATCCATATAGATAATGAATAACAGAGGGAATAATATACATCCTTGTCTCACACCAGATTTAACATTAAACCATCTTCCTGTACTTCAATTCTAACTGCTGACTTACAACTCAAATAAAGACTAAGTATTGCTTGATATAATGCCCCATCGACACCATATAACTGCAGCGTATTGAATAGCTTCTCTCTTGGCATATTGTCATATGCCTTTTCCAAATCGACAAAACTTAAATACTGATCTTTATTATATTCCCATGCTTTCTCGACTATTTGTCGTAAAGTGAAGATCTGATCCTGACAGCCTCTATTTGGCTTGAATCCAGCTTGTTCTTCACCCAGCTTATCTTCCATAATTCTTCTCAACCGTTTCTCAAGTATACTTGCATAGATCTTGCCAGGAACACACTGCGAAATACCTCTGTAATTCTCACATTCAGTTATATTTCCCTTTTTATATATGGGTACTATGAGAGCTCTACTCCAATCATCGGGAATTCATCCCTCTGTCCAGGCTTTCTGAACTATGCAGTGCAGCCACTATAAGACTCTTATACCATCATACTTCAGCATTTCTGGTCGAATATCATCTACCCCTGCTGCCTTTCCACATTTCAAGCCTTTGATGACTTTTTCTACTTCAAGTATGGATATGTATTCCTGACTGCATGCCTGTTGAGTGTTTTTTTACCGCTGTGCTGTCATCACTACTTATTTAATTTAACAGTTTTTCAAAGTAATTGCTCCATACTTCAAGAATATCTTTTTCTCCCGTTTTCATTTCACCTTTATCATCTCTAACTCCTTTTACAGCACTCTTTCCTTTATTTCCTAATCTTCTTCAACAACCTCCAGAATATCTTACCACCTTCTTGATATTTATTTTCTATATTCTTGCCAAAGTCCTCCCATGACTTTTGTTTAGCTAGTTTTACACAGTGTTTAGCATTCTTGCATTTGTCTCTGTATTCTCTAAGAGCACAAGCTTACTTATTTGCCACGAACTTTTGATAGGATTTCTTCTTTTCTTTCACTGCCTCTTTAACTTCTTGTGTCCACCATGGAGTTCTAATTTTTCTGTCCTTGCAGATAACTTTACCACATGCCTCTCTAGCTGAATCAATCAATGTTTTCTTCAGAGTTTGCCACCGAATCTCCAAGGTTTGGTTCCTGTTCTCAAACTCTTTCATTTTTTCTTCAATAATCTTTGTGTATTTTAGTCTACAGTTCACATCTGAGAGCTGCTCAACTTTTATTCGCTTTAAAACTTTCTTGCATGTTATTCTTTTCAATATGAAATTCAATTTTATCTTGTTCAAGACTAAATAGTGATCACCTCCAATTTCAAATCCTCTGTACACTCTGGTGTCTTGCACCAGGGAGAAAACATCACTATCAACAATAACATAGTCAATGAGACTTTTCTTATTCCTTGCCTCTTCTCTCCATGTGAATTTGTGCACATTTTTATGTTGGAACATGGTGTTAGTAATAACCAGTCCATGTCCTGAGCAGAAATCCAACAAATATTTGCCATTATTATTAGCTTTGCTCTTTTCTCCAAATTTTCACAAAATATACAAATGTTATTAGAGAAAAATTGAAATGGTTTGAAAACAAGAACTAGACCTTGGATTCATGAGAGTAAGGACTGCTTAACTAATTTTGATATTATAAAACTTTATTCTTAGTTACTTAAATTAAGGGGATATTAAATCCCGCATAGTTTTAAAACCGAATAAGAAACTCAAAGATCAGAATCAGAGAGTTTCTTGCCGAATATAGTAAACTATAAAGTATCGGCGACAGTAGCGTTAGCCAATGCAAGTGATCCTAGTACGTAGTACAATACCGGGCAGCTCGTTGCAAAGGTGGTAAAGTTCTGATCGCTATTCTTAGGTATTTTCCGTAATGTAAAAACACATTTCCTAGGAAATGTATGCTGTTATTACATTATGGAGGGAGGTCACTACCCAGACCGGTTTCAGCCTTTTTTGAGGCTTCATCAGTGAGTAGCTAGACCTAAACATTAATTTAAGTAATGTTTTCATTGCCGAAATGAAGCTTATTAGCTCTTTATTCTTAGTTATTTTTATAATTTTTTTACACTTCGATCGGAAGGTTTGTTAAAATGTTATTTATAAAATAATTTTGATATAAAACTTCATTCTTGATTATTTTTTTAGACTTTTTTTTGTACTCTTCTATGTGAAAGGTTGTTAAATATAAGTTAAATGAAAAAGAAACATTTAAACCTAACTGGAATGGAAGTAGCATTGAAAATGGTTTAATAATGGGATGCATGATTGCATATATGTTTAGCAGGAATTATTACATTTTAAAACATGATGTACATTGTATCCATGATCTGTGTGAGACAGATTTTTAATGAACACTCCTGACTCTATAAAACCAATTTCTAGTGACCTGACCTTGGTTTTATTGCATTGAGTAAGAATCTGTGTGTGTGGCATTCCTGACCTTGAATTTTCTTGCAAAGCAGTTATAGTCCATATACCGATGATCTCTATGGACCACCCTGTTTGTTTAACATAGCACATGCTTCATGAATAGTAGATTTTATAAATCCCTGTAGATTTCAGGGGAAAGTGAGGTGGTATAGAAAGGATGTAATAAATCTTGATATGTTACCAAAGTATCTGCCTGTTAACATTTTAGATAAAGGGAAAGGTAACTGTACATTTGTATTCTTGCTTATTTGTCATTACCTGGGGGATTGCAAGATATAGTTGATCTTGTACTTTTTACTCACTTTTAGATAGAATGTGGCTGAGATGTTTAAGTTCTTAATTCTACTTTTTCTAGATTATGTTATATATTCTGTCTCTTAGTTTTAATTATTCCAGTTTTTTTCAAAAGGATGGTGGTGAGATGTGTCATGGAGGTATCTTTCAGTAAGCTTCTCTACACTGAATGAGTTTGTTCTTTTCAGGACATCTAAGGGTATGTCAAGAAATGGTAGAGCTTTTCAAATTTATTTCAAGAAATGGTAGAGCAGGTTTAAGAGTGAAATTTAGAGTGAATTAAGCTTTTCAGACAGTATAAATTTCTTTCAGTTGTTTCATCGAATCTGTCTAGATGATGAATATGTCATCTACATAGTGTAGCCATATTTTACCTTTTCAGATGATGGTATGAATTAATTGGCTAGCAGCCGAGACAGCAACAAGACCCTCTTTTTGTTGACAGTATTTTTCTTGAAACTTTTTTATGTTACAAACAGGATGTTTGGATGGATTTGCATGTCCAAACACATTAGAAATGTCAAAAAAGAAGAGAAAACACAAATCTAGAATAGCATATCATAGCAAGTTAAGGCCACAAAAAGAAAAAATGCATTGTGAGAGTTACAGAAGAATTTCTCTATTGAGTGTTCCAGTAAGACTTGTGCAAGCTTTCTTGAGAAGAGGCTAAGAAAAATTGCAAAACAAGCTGAGTTCAGACCAAATAGAGATTATCAGGATCAGAATTTTATTTTAATATAACACAGATCTGTATTTTAAATTATGTAGATTTGGAAAATGCATAAGGTTGCAAGAGAAAAGCTTTTCATAACAATTATATAATGGAAATTGACAGTATACAGAAAAGTATTAGCTTAGATGCACAAGGGTGCACATATCTCCACTGTAATTCATCTGTATGAATCAAATTTTGAAGGAAAGTGACATTAAACTTTCTCAAAATCAGAAATATTCAACCTAGTTCTTTATGCTAATGATGTTATAATTCTAAATAAATCCCATACGAGTCTTCTGGACTATATAACTAAATTGAACAACTACTGTAGAAACTTTGGTATGAAAGAATAAAAAAAAAGTGACAAACTATGAAAATGGTTTGTCTCTTTTTTTATCTGTCAACTTCATTCTCAGTATATAACTTGGAAAAGGTAAAATATTTCTCCTATTTATGCATGACTTTTTACTGAATTATATATGAAAACATATAGAATTCCTTAGAAAATCAAAATGTAAATCTTACAACTAGAAATGAGAAATAGCATTTTCTTCCAAATATTAATTTGGAATTGATGATGATGTTTATTTTATACAGATGTTTGTGGAAAGGTTTCTGCTTGCTAAATGTCAAATTGATAAACTTTCATTTTCTTCTAGGTTCAACATCATCAGAAGAGCCACCACCTAAAGTAAGATTTCATCTTGTATATTTTTTCTGAAAACATTCATAAGAGTAAAGCTTGAAGAAAGAAGATAATTTTAAATTATCTTATAAAAATGCATTAAAACGCATCTAATGAGCTTACACATCTAAATACACTTGAATAACCAGAATTACCAGAAATGTTCCAGAGCAGCAAAAGAAAGAAAAAACTTCCATGACCTAGAAGGAGGTTGGCAACCATGTCATGGTTGCCAACCTCCTTCTAGGGGTTGTATTGCACTTGAAGAATGAGCTTACATCCAAACATCCACATCCTAATATTTATTCAAGACTATTTTTGTGTTACACTTTCATTTTTTATGCAGAAGAAGAAAAATACTTGCACAATCTCTGCTGCATTTCATAATTTTAGATTAATAAAATGGCTCAAATTATATATATATATATATATATATATTTCGATTTAGTGTCTACAAACATTTAAAGTTACTTGATAACTAGATTTGAGTATAACAAACAGTGCTTAATTTATTATTATTGTTATTATTATAGTTATTATTTTTAAGAGAAACCTCCAGGGAGTCAGTAGCTCATTGAGGAAGGCCATATTATTCACACCAGCTGTCATACCTGTTCTTGAATTCATTCACGCTACTTGCACGCAGAACATTCGATGGCAATCCATTCCAATCATGCACTACTCTAAGAGAGAAAATTCTAGCCCTTGCCCCTTTCTTGACAACCTTCATTCTTAATTTCCATAGATGCCCTCACATCCTTTCCTCACCCTCCATAAAATGAAAAATTCCATCTACTGAAATTCTGTATGACCCTTTCAGAAGTTTGTAAGACTCAATCATATCACTTGCTAATGTTTGCAGCCTACAAATTTCCAATCTGTCTTCATAAACAGTATTCAATAGACCTGATATCATTTTTAACACTCTCCTTGCACTCTCTTCATGGTATCAGAATCACAACGGAAACCAACAGACCAGACCTGTGCGCAATAGTCTAAGTGAGGTCTTATCAAGGCTTTGTGAAGAGGCAAAATGACTTCCTTATCTTTACATGTTAAAGTTCATTTCGGCATTGCCATTATTCTTTGAGTTGTATTTACAATTTTTGCTATATGACCCTTTAACTTCAACTTCCTGTCTACTAAAACTCCAAGATTCCTAGCCTCGTTAGTTTCATCAAGCTTAATCCCACCAATTTAATACGACATTGGATATCTAATCAACCCAAGTGCATGACTTTACATTTATTAACATTGAAATGACAGGCATTTTCATATGCCCACAATTCCAACCTATTCAAATCATTCTGCAAGTATTTCACATCAGCAGCACTCCTGATTACTCTACCTATCTTTGCATCATCAGCAAATAGCTGTATGTCACATATCATGTCCTTCCCAGTGTCATTAAATGTACTGATTGAATAACAATGGACCAAGGACTGATCCCTGAGGCACACCACTGGTTACCTTGAATCTTACAGATACACACTCCCTGCTAACTAGTCAAGAGGCTGCGGGTTCGAATTCCGCCATGGATGTTTGTGATTGTCTGTGGAAATACTAGAGGTGCTGCTGGTCGGCAGTAGATAGTGTTGGTGTAGTTGCCAGTCGGTGGATTGTGAGTGGTGGAAGCAGAGTTGTAGAGTGGATGCCCTCCCTCGATGAGTCTTTGGACTCCCTGGAGATGACAAGTAATAATAATAATAATATACCACTTTTTGATATATGTCAGTCAGCCATCCTCTTATTCATGTCAGTTTATAATCCAATCCCATATTCTCCAATTTATGCAACAGTATTATTCCATGTAGTATTCTTTCAAAAGCCTTAGTAAAATCCCAAAGTATCATGGTGTATCCATTCCCCTTATCTAACTCAGTGTAACATTATTATAGAATGTGAGCAAATTTCTAAAACATGACCTTCCCTTAGTAAAACCGTGTTGTTCATTGCAAAGTAGAGATTCCCTGTCAACCCATTTCTGAATGCGAGCCCTAACCAATTTTTACAAACTCTTCATCACCACTACTGAGATACTCATTGGTCGATAGTTGGATATATCGGTCTTTGCACAACTCTTGTGCAATGGGATTACCATACATTCTTTCCACTTCTGTGGAATCTTTCCTGTTTTGAGACTAAAATTATATAGCCAGTTCAACTGTACACTCTTTTAGCATCCATGCTGATTCTTATTCAATTTGTGCAACAGCTCTTGTACTTCCTCCTCTGCATGAGTTTCCTCATACGGTGAAGAGGTAGTGGTGAGTTAATGTTGCATATACCAGGTTAATAGCTTTAAGCAAAATGGCTGCTCATCAGTTGAATAATCACTTCTGAATCAGTCACCCACATACCATCTGCCTTCAGTGGTATTATTCTTTGAAATTCATCCTTTCTTTTACTTGCAGCATAACGATAGAATTCTTTTGGATTGTCTTTAACTTGCAGAGCCAGTTTATTTTCATACTTGAACTTAGTTTCTGTACAACAGTCATGACTCTTCTCTCCTGCTGCTTATAATTATCATAACTGACATCATCCTTATGTATTCAATATTCCTTCCACAAGGCTTTTTTCTTCCAGATTTCATGCTTCACCTCTTCAGTCATCCATTTTACACCTACCTTATTTAATCTCCTGACCTTTGTAATATACTGAGTCATTGCCTCTTCCAGATACTTCCTGAGTAGTCACCACGTAGTATTGATTTCCTTCCCATCCGATTCCTGATTCCATGTCACTGCAAGCTACCTCCCGAGTTTGTCATAATTGCCCACCTTATAGTCCCATATGATCACTTCATGGTCACTTTCACTAACTGGAGGAAGATGTTACACTTCATTTACAACTATCTTCTGATGAGATAATCAAGCCCCTCAATCCGCATGTGGCCTCTGTTACATACTGCTTAATGTAGTTTACCCCTTAAAAACTCAAGAAATTCATTCTCTTTGGTTCCTGATGCTGTCCCTTCATTCCAGTCTATATTACCATAATCAGAATTGCCCATAAGGATCACCCTTTTCTTATTAGTCAGACCAATTTGTCTAAACATTTCCTTTTCACTGCCTTCCACATTACCACTTCTATAGTAACACTACTAAACACTTCATCCTCTCTACCTCCACTTCACACCATACTACTTCAAAACCACTGACAGTATTTGCTCATTGTATCTCCACTCTAGATGGGCACAACTGCTCTGTCGTCATCATTGGTAACACTCCTCTTCCTTTTTTGCCTTGTCTGCCTTCACAAAAGATTACATATCCCTCCATCTCTGTTCCTGTCAGAATGAATATCATTCCCATTCAACCATGTCTTATGTATACCAGTAATTTTTGAGTGAATGAACTCTATCAATGCCACAATCTCATTCCCTTTATTTCAAATACTTTTAGCATTTGTAAACATAACACACTATCTCATTTCTGTTTCTATAACAACTCTTACTGACCCCACTTCTCGGATATGACTCCTCTATACTGTCCCCATCCATTCCTGTCTGTTATCACTGATATTACACCCCTCCCAGACCTAAATGTTACCCCCACATCCTTGACAATCTTAATCCTTTCTTGTGTATTCACATATATACTCCTGAAATCATTTGTACTTTTCATGCAGTGTCTCTCTCTGGCCTCCCCTGTTTCACTTTCCACTCTGTTTCTTCTCTCATTCTCTTCACTTGTGCCCCAACCTCTCCATTCACGAACTTGCCTACATTACTTTCCCACACATTCACAAAATGAATGCCTTTCCTTTCTCCTCACACAGCTCTGCTAGCATACCATTCATAATCTTCACTTTCCTTCTCAAGTCATCATTATCATACCTTGGCAACATACTGACTACCTTCCCTACCACACTGTTGTCTTGCACTCTCCTTAACAGCCTCTTGACATCCCTCCTTACATTCTTCTTGTTACCAGTCAAATCATTTGTGCCAACTACCACTACCAACGGGGTGCTTAAGGGTCAAAGCTGTATAACTGAGAGGAGACCTCCACATAGCCTTTAAAGGAATGCGGAGAACCGACCAGGGCTTCTGACCTAATGTCCAATCCTCACCTTCTCGTGGTGCACCCTGTTGGGTATCTACTTGGATACCGAACGGACGAGGATGGGCTGGCAATTTGGGATTTAGCCGACCAAATTGTATTCTTATTGGTTAAACCAAAATATAGAATGATGGTACAACATGACAAAATTTCATGCCTGCTGGGGCGTCGCCCGGTTAAACAAGGCCCCCGTTGTTTTTGCCAGGGAACCAGGGCGAACAGCGAAAAGTCAGCTACTGGAACAGATCTGAAAATAAACCCCAACTCAACATCACCAGAGTTAAAGATCAGTACTATCAACATAAGAAACCTGAATGGCAAAGAAATGGAGCTAGCTGAGGAATTAGATAAGTACCAGATCGATATAATAGGGGTGACTGAAACAAAAAAGACCAAAACTGGTGAGATCTTTCTGAGCAATAAATACAAAATGTTATATTCAGGCAATGACAATCAAGGAAAAGAAGGAGTAGCCATAGTATTCAACACAAAATACGAGGCTAATCTTCTTGAATGGCAGTCAGTCTCAAGTAGAGTAATGTGGGCAAATATGAGAATGGGGAACTGGACAATGAGACTTATTTGTGAGTATGGTCCCACAGAAGGTTCTACTAAGGTAGAAGTGGAGGAATTTTTTGAGGCCTTAGAAAAAGCAACTGACACAATGAAAAATGAAAAGTTGGTCCTTGTTGGGGATCTAAATAGCAGAGTAGGAAATGATTGTGAGACATACAAAAATATTTTGGGAAAATTTGGAGAAAAGAGCAAAGCTAATAATAATGGCAAATATCTGTTGGACTTCTGCTCAGGACATGGACTGGTTATTACTAACACCATGTTCCAACATAAAAATGTGCACAAATTCACATGGAGAGAAGAGGCTAGGAATAAGAAAAGTCTCATTGACTATGTTATTGTTGATAGTGATGTTTTCTCCCTGGTGCAGGACACCAGAGTGTACAGAGGATTTGAAATTGGAAGTGATCACTATTTAGTCTTGAGCAGGATAAAATTGAATTTCATATTGAAAAGAATAACATGTAAGAAAGTTTTAAAGCGAATAAAAGTTGAGCAGCTCTCAGATGTGAGCTGTAGACTAAAATACACAAAGATTATTGAAGGAAAAATGAAAGAGTTTGAGAACAGGAATCAAACCTTGGAGATTCAGTGGCAAACTCTGAAGAAAACATTGATTGATTCTGCCAGAGAGGCATGTGGTGAGGTTGTTTGTAAGGATAAAAAAATCACAACTCCTGGTGGACACCGGAGGTTAAAGAGGCAGTGAAGGAAAAGAAGAAAGCATACCAAAAGTTCCTGTCAAATAAGTCAGCTTGTGCTCTTAGAGAATATAGAGACAAATGCAAGAATGCTAAACACTGTGTAAAACTAGCTAAACAAAAGTCATGGGAGGACTTTGGCAAGAATATAGAAAATAAATATCAAGAAGGTGGTAAAATATTCTGGAGGTTGTTGAAGAAGCTTAAGAATGGAGGAAAGAGTGCTATAAAAGGAATTAGAGATGATAAAGGTGACATGAAAATGGGAGAAAAAGATATCCTTGAAGTATGGAGTAATTACTTTGAAAAACTGCTAAATGAAACAAGCAGTGATGATAGCACAGTGGTAAAAAACACTGACCAGGCATGCAGTCAGGAATACATATCCATACATGAAGTAGAAAAAGCCATCAAAGGCGGCTTGAAATGTGGAAAGGCAGCAGGAGTAGATGATATTCGACCAGAAATGCTGAAGTATGGTGGTATAAGAGTCTTACAGTGGCTGCACTGCATAGTTCAGAAAGCCTGGACAGAGGGACGAATTCCCGATGATTGGAGTAGAGCTCTCATAGTACCCATATATAAAAAGGGAAATAAAACTGCATGTGAGAATTACAGAGGTATTTCCCTACTGAGTGTTCCTGGCAAGATCTATGCAAGTATACTTGAGAAATGGTTGAGAAGGCTTATGGAAGAAAAGCTTGGTGAAGAACAAGCTGGATTCAGGCCAAATAGAGGCTGTCATAATCAGATCTTCACTTTACGACAAATAGTCGAGAAAGCATGGGAATATAACAAAGATCTGTATTTAAGTTTTGTCGATCTGGAAAAGGCATATGACAAGGTGCCAAGAGAGAAGCTATTCAATACGCTGCAGTTATATTGTGTCAATGGGACATTATATCAAGCAATACTTAGTCTTTATTTGAGTTGTAAGTCAGCAGTTAGAATTGAAGAAAGTACAGGAAGATGGTTTAATGTTAAATCTGGTGTGAGACAAGGATGTACATTATCCCCTCTGTTATTCATTATCTATATGGATCACATTATGAAGGAAAGTGGTATTAAACATGATATCAAAATTGGAGATGTTAATGTCAGCTCTTTGCTTTATGCGGATGATGTTATACTTCTAAATAAATCCGCTACAAGTCTGCAAGATTCTCTGACTAAATTGAATAGCTGTTGTAATAGATATGGAATGAAGGTCAGCAATAAAAAGACAAAGACAATGAACATAGGCAGAATCATTGAAAATGTCAACTGTGTTGTGAATGGAGAACCTGTGGAACAAGTAAAACATTTCAGCTATTTAGGCACGATTTTTACTGAAGATGGTAAATTAAATATAGAAATAGACAACAGAATCAGCAAAGCTGGTATGGTGGGAGGTCAATTGAATAAATACATATGGAATAAGAGAGAAATTAGTCGGAACACTAAATTAGCTGTATACAAGACAGTGTTCAATCCAGTTTTAACTTATGGATCTGAGAGCTGGGTCAGAAGTAAAACACTTGACCAAAGACTAGAGACTTCATATATGAGAGTCCTGAGAAAGATTATAGGCGTGAACAGATGGCATCGGTGGCAGTATCATATTAAAAACGAGGATATTAGGAAAGAACTTGACATTGTGAGCATCCAGGAATGCGTTAGCAGAGCTAATCTCAGGTGATATGGTCACTTAAACAGAATGGGCGAGGAAAGATTAGCAAAACAAGTGTTCTCTGCCAGGTTGGCAGGAAAACGACCGAGAGGAAGACCAAGATATAGGTGGATTGATACGGTACAAAGTGCTTTAGACGATAGAAATATAAGATCTGATAATATTGGAGTGTTGACAAGTAACAGACTGATTTGGAGGAAAATTGTAGATAGGAAATTAATAATGATGTAATTTTTTTCATGTAGTAGTGTCATATCCTGTACACCCCTTGAGGGTACATGGCAGGAATTTGATGATGATGATGATGATGACCACTACGAACTTCTTTGCTCACATACTCCTCTTATCCAATGCTTCAACCACCCTCCTCATTCTACCTCCTGGAAAACAGTCCTCGTGCACCTTTTCACATTGCCACTCCCAAATCATTTGATATTTCTTTCATGTCTTTCATCCTATTCTTCCTCACTTTCCCATGCAAATTAGTAATTCTCCTCAGTTCATTCCTCATATGTGTAATCTTTTGCCTCATCTTTACCAGCTCTGTTTTCAAGTCTTCTATTAGTTTTTCAGTGCCATTTATGCAAATTACATTTTCACTACCTTGCATATCCTCTGTCTTACTGCTCACCACTGGTAACTCGCCACCATCTCTATACGCTACCTTATCAATTAAAATCACTAACTCATCGCCACTTTTGCCCACTGTCTTTCTGTTACTGTTCAAGCACTCAGCTGTACCATGAAATGGCCTTAGTCTGTGCTCATACTTGCAAAGATAATCTAATAAAAAGAGTTTTCTAAAATTACATATTAGAGGAGGAGTATTGATGGTTCAGTTTACGATGATAAATGCATTATCATCGGCTTTAACTTAAATTCTTGGTAAGTTTTAATTTAATATGAATATTGGCTTCATGGTATTTCTACCTCATGCCAACACTTTTCCTGTCTGATTTTATTCATTGGGTTTGTTGATAATTTTACAAAACTGCTTATGTGTTCCATCATCTTCTCACCAGCTACTTTTTGCATACATGCATTGTTCTTCTAGCAGAAAACGAATGTTTATAATTGTCTAAGCAGTAGCAATTACTCTTACTGTATGTATTTTAATTATACATTTATATCATTGTACAGTAATATGTCAATTTATTTGAACATAGTCCTTCATTTATATAAATGTAGCAATGTGGGAAAAATAGTGCTTCCTGCTATCTAGTATGCAAGGCAAAATTATCTAATCACATTGACAGGAAGGAAGCATTGCCTAATTCATTAGAACAGTATTTTTATTTTGAATTATTTTTTAAAATTTAAATAGTAAATGATTTTTAATTGCTTTATTATAGCCATCAAGGCATCCAATTGAACCGCAGCCACCACCAGTAGAGCCAACAACTTATATTGTTGCCCCAGATCCTGAAGTTTTAGCCCAGTTGATTCAAGAAAATGCAAACAATATGCCTCCTGCATGGGCTTACGTAGCGCCAGCTTCACCTGCCAACACTTTTACGGTACATAAGTATCCTGAGTCACCTAGCCAAGGCAGGAAAGAGACACGAGGTTCTCAGGTTGGAGCCAGCTTGCCCATTCCACTGTTGTGTGAAAGATTGATATAATGTGTAGCTATTAGGATATAGTTAATTAAGTGTGCTTAGAAACATTGGTTGTGGACAGTTCTATTTCATATTAATTCCATTTATATTGTTTATTCATAGATTTCTCTAATATTTTAGAATAGATAAAATAAACAGTGGGATGATGGTTCATTTTACTATTTAAGACATACATATTATCTTGTGATGTCTGATCCTAACTTTTTTAAATGGTTGCACGTAAGAAACAAGTTTCTAACAGGTAATCAGTCAGCCTTGTAAGGCAAAAAGGAATTAGAATAAAGTATAAAAAAGTGATCATCCATAAAAGTACTGATTCATAATAAAATGGGGAATCAGTTTTCTCCACTTTATTTCAAAATTTCCATCTGTTTTTGAGAATTTATTAGAAAAATAATAAGGAAAAATCCTGTAAAATTTTAAAATAAGTTCAAATTCATATAATGTGAATTTGAACTTATTTGAATTTGAAAAAAAAATGATTTAGTTTAATTTAAAAAAAAAAAAAAATATATATATATATATACAGGGTGGCCATAAATTAACTTTCCTTCTTTGAAGGTATCTGTAGCTAAAACTAATACACTGAATGGGACCACATTTTATATTGAGACTTTCAAAGGCATGGGGAGATGATTTCCACGAAAAAAAGATTTAGTACCAAAAGTCGCCGGCAGGGGAAATTTTGGCACTGGCAGAGCCAAAAGCAGTCAGATGTTTGCAGTAAACACAGGTAAAAATGGTTATGCAAATTTTACTGTGCGAACGTGACAGCAGCGCCACCAATTCCACTTAAAAAGGGATTGGGAACGTTCAGGCAGTTATTCGAGTGACTGACGAATTGTGCTCAATATGTGTCCTACCTTGCCTCAGCATGCTTTACTTGTTAAGTTGTTTTACCTTAAACAGTGACATAGGACCTGTGTACAGGTCCTATGTCAGCTGTAGCACTGAGAGCTATGATTAAGAAGTTTGAAGAAACTTGATCACTAGGAGTTAGACCTGGCAGAGGACAGAAAGCAGTGCAAGAAGAGACAGTAACAGGCGTTACACAAGAAAGGTGAGCACATTGAAAATTGTATATGTGGTCCAGGAGACTGATTCTGATGAATAAAACATTGTTTCCTGTGAGTTCAATCACTACATTAATTTCTGTGTCTCTCGCAAGTTGTTGTTTTAGTTTAATTATTATTCTTATTATCATTGCCACATATCCAGCTGGAATGAGTGATGCGGCTGTCACTTACACCGTCAAAATGTTATTATTCCATTTTATCTGCCTTTAATATAATATTCGGTTTTCGGCTCCACCAGCACCAAAATTTCCCCTATCGGCGACTTTCGGTACTAAATCTTTTTTTTTTGCAGAAATCATCTCCCAATGCCTTCAAAAGTCTCAATATAAAATTTGATCTTATTCCGTTTATTGGTTTTAGCTACAGATGCCTCCAAAGAGGGAAAGTTATTTTATGGTCACCCTGTATATATATTGGACAAAATGAAGAAAAATGAACTACATATTGTTATTATTATTATTATTAAAGGCCATACATCACCCACACTAGCTGTCATACCTTCTCTTAAGCTCATTCACACTAGATGCACTCGCTACTTCAACAGACTAACTGTTTCACTCATTCATGGTTCTGTGAGAAAAAAATCTAGCTCTCACCCCTTACTCAACCACACACAAACTTAACTTCCATCGATGTCCCCTTGTCCTCTCTCCACCTTCCACATGATGAAAAGTTTCATCAACCAAAGTAATGTATACTAGTGTCTGCAGTCCACATACTCTTGATCTAGCCTCATAATCTACATTCCATAATCCTAATATCATCTTCATACCTCTTCTTGCTGCCTTTACAAATTTTTTTATCCTCTCGAAATCCAGGAGACCAGATCTACACATTGTCGTCCATGTGTGACCATATCAGGGCCTTATAAACAGGCAAAATGACCTTCATGTCCGTACATATCAGTGTTCATTTCAACATTGCAGTTATCCTCTGAGTTGTATTTGCAATTTTTATTATGTGACTGCTGAACCTCAACTTCCTGTCCACCATAACTTCAAGTCTCAAATCTGGTCAGTTACTCCATGCATATGACCACCAATATAATATGCTGTTGGATATCTCATCACACGAAAATGCATAACTTTACACTTACTAATGTTGAATTGATAGCCATTATTATTTGCCCACACATCCAGCCTGTTCAAACACCCTGTTTATGCAACAGCTTTTCATGTGATATCCTATCCAAATGCCTTATCAAAGTCCACTCGTGTCATAGTGTATCCATTCACTTTTTCCAACTCTGCCATAACATTATTATTAAATTGCTCAGACATAACCTACTTTTTAGTAAACCTATGCTGTTCCTTGCTGTTACTAACTTCTCTAAAATCCAATCACTCAGATACTGATAGGTCGATGATTAAACATGTCAATTTTTACACCACTCTTTCTGAGCTGAGACTCAAATTATGCAAACATGTCAAAGGCTTAGCCAATTCATCTAAACATTCTTTTTTAGCATATGTGCTGATATCCCATCCATCCCTATTGCTGAATTCTTATCTAAGTTATGCAACAGCTCTAGAACCTCCTTCTCATGCACTTCTCTTTCTATCCAATGTAGTAGTAGCACAGTGTACTATATTACATACACTAGGTTGATGGATCTTAGTGAAGTGAGCAGGCATGTACTGATCATACACAGCACCCTTGTATCAGAATCAAGTGCAATTGTTCAAACATTTGCATTTGATTCTGATACAAGGGTGTGCTGTCTACATTCAATAATGTCATTCTTCCACATTCGTTCTTTCTTCTATTTGCAGTATAATGATAAAATTCTTTTGGGTTGCTTTTTAGCCTGAACAGCCAGTTTATTTTCACACTCCAACTTAGCTTTCTATAACAATACACATAACTTTTCTTGCTTATTCCTTACATATTTCATAGTTCCTCTCATCTTTATTTTCATGATATTCCTTCCATATCATCTTATGAATATCTAGCTTAAATTTCCAGATTAAAAAACTCACACCCATTTCTTCTAAATAGCCTGTGCATTGAATCATTTACTATCATAGCCCTCCTTCGTAGCTCATTACTATTGTATCTCAATAATAAACTAACCATTTTTACTTTCTTACTTTTCTTTCTCTCTTCATCATCAGATCTTTTATATCCTCCCTTATACTACTACAAATGCTGATTACTAGAATAGCCATAAATACTGTTACAATTTGAACAACACATGAATCTTTAATCTATCAGTAAATCATTTACAGCTTTATCGTCATTCTACTGTCCAGTAGAACTATGATAGGCTTTTCATCCCCAGGTCATCAGTTAGTACATGTGACATTGTTCTCTCGCAACATCACTTTCTGCATTCTTATAGGATTATGGCAGATGCATGCCTTCATAGCCCTCACAAGTTGTTGGGTCGTAATGCAGTATGGTCGACCTGTTCTTTGGCAGTCAGATACAACTTCTGTATCATTATAACTGTTAATAGTCGGATACACAAACAGCTTATTGATCCCGAGTGTTTTTATCATGTTGAAAATAACGGGCTACATTCCAACTTTGTGAAGTGCTATTTCAGCCACATGGTTGTTCTCATAATCTCCCCACTGTATGTTAACCTATCCAGCTAAGCAACTCTGTTTCTACCGATAAACATGCATATGTTGGCTGTGCAATGGAACTAGATTTGTACAAATCTGTGGGCAGCACACTGGTATGCAGGAGTTGTAACGGTATTATGGCAAGACTATATATATTTATCACTACTCAAATAATCAATAGTTCCAACAAGCACTACTACCTGTTTTCTTTCTTTTCTGTTTTTCTGTTGCATTCATCACATCCCTTATTTTAGCTTCTTGGAAAGTCAGGGTAGTGACTGTCATCAAGCGCATATTTAATTATTAGATCACCATACCATAATGCTTCTTTATTTCTTATATTCTAAATTCAGTTTGAATTTCCATACTTTCCTGCCTCTTATTGTTCTTTTTATTTTTCTTTCCTGTCTTAGCTTCCATAAACGTTTTTCTGTTTTCTTTAACTTCCTGGTTGATTTTTTAATAATTCCTTTTAATCTGGAAATTTCATATGTTCATTTTTCTTCATTTATGTCATCAATATAAAGGTTCTCATTTTCGGATTCCATGTTATCATTATCCTTAGCTTGACACTGCTTTATTGTTCTGCCAGGTTTTTGGTACCATTTTTAAAAACTATCTTAATTTAACAGTATTTGTTAAAATACATTAGCAAACAGAGTAAATACAATGAAATAAATAAAACTACAAACAAATTTATTTGACAAGTAATGAAACTTCATATATAGGTTATTTTAATTTGTAGTTAATAGGTAATTAACTACAAATACTGATTACTTAATAAAATTTTATAACTTGGCAATGTTAATTCTACTAGCTATGTGCTAAAGAACTTTATTACTAAATATTTAATACAGAATGAGAACTAGCCACATCTCCTAGTCTATTATCCAGTCCTTGCCTTCCCACAGGAGTATCCTGTTATTAGCTACCCATCTGGATATTGATCAAACAAAGATGGGTAATTTGGAATTAACTGACAGAATTGTATTTTATATTGCCTAGAACCACATGAATAATGATTATACAAGTCAAATATCCAGTCCTTGCCTTCCCACAGGAGTATCCTGTTATTTGCTACCTATCTGGATATCTATCAAACAAAGATGGGTAATTTGAAATTAACTGACAGAATTCTATTTTATATTTCCTAGAACCACACGAATAATGATTACACAAGTCAAATATCATACTAGTATCCCCCCAGTTTATAAGTTCCTCCCTGCAGTTTTGTCAGATGAAAAGGGCAAACATTGAAAAGTATGAGTTCCTGAAGAAATCACAGTCAACAGAATTGAAAATAGGCACCATCACCTTAAGAAGTATTGAATGGAGATATGGAGCTAGCAGAAAATGACAGAAATACATTGTTGACATAATTAGAGTTACTGAGGTGAAGAAGACAAACACATAAAATGCTTCCAAATAATAATTATAAGATGATATATTCCTTGGCAGTCCTCACCTTACACAGATGAATTCAATTACTAGGTATCCACCCTTCATGTTGACCTAATGAGGATGGACTGACAAACTGGGATATAGTCAACCAAGTTGTATTCTGTATAGACGCGGGGAGGGGAAAACATATAGTTTGATGTTACAAAATAATCATTTAACAAGGTCTGGTAAAATAAGACCACCCTGTTGTTTTAGTTAAAAAGGTAAGGTAAAAGGTGAAAAGTCCACTACTGAACCAGCTTCATTATATACAGAACTGAAAATAGTCCTCCCCCATCAACATAGGAAGCATGGGACTGGAAATCCTTATTTCGAAGATTTTACTAGCTCTTCTTCCCATGGAAAAGAAGTGGAGCTAGCAAAGGAATTTAGAAAAACCCTACTATGTTGATATAATTAGGCAAGAAGACCAAGATAGGTATGATCCTTCTAAATGAGAATTGTAAGGTTTATTTCAGTCTACGAAAAGGAGGAGTAAGTATAGTATTCAATACAAAACATGGACGTCTTTATGAGTGGTTTGTAACTAGTGTTTGTTGAATTTTTTTAATTCTTTCAGAAATTCTCATAAGGTAAGGAACTATTTCTGTTTTGTAGTAATCTAATTGTTCTCTGTTGTTCTGCTTGTTATGAGGTTTAGACTATAATGCTTTATTTTAACAAGTTGCTATTTATGAGTTGCCCAGCTAGAGCGAGTGTATTCCCATAAGCTCTCTGGTCAAATTTCATATGAAACTTTTATAGTTTTTATATTCAACTTTGAAATAATGCTGGATTTAATATCCATTTAATTTTTATAAATTTGCATCGCCAAAGTGAAACCTTTTGGCTCTTTATTTTAGTAAATACTTTTACGCACCGACCGAGAGTTCACTTACAAAAAATACACCTCTCTGATGTTTCAAGTTCCTTAGTACTGAGTGTTTTTGCTCTCTTCAGGTTTCTGCCTGGTCTCTGACAAAAACCAGCAAGTTTGAAACAGTTGTCAGGCCAGTGAAACTTTTTCAAAATGGACCAATAGGAGGAGAATACACGGATGCTTGGGCATAGCAATCATCTCTCCTATAAGGTCCGGCTAGCGCAACTTGTAAATATTGGCGAGCGTATTCTTGTAAGCTCTCTGGTCAAATTTCGTACGAAACTTTCATAGTTTCTATAATCGGCTTTAAAATAATGCTGTATTTAATATCCACTTAATTGTTGTAAATTTGCATCACTGAAGTGAAGCCTTTGGCTCTTTATTCTAATAAATGCTTTATTTTAATTTTTTTTTTTTTGGGGTGGGTTCGTTATTTCTTAATCGGTGACTTATTTAAGATGTAATTCTTTTTTGGAGTATAATGTCATTTGACAAATTGCTCTAGCAATTGATCAAATAACAGCATTTTTATTATACTATACATTTGTGCAGGAAAGTGAAGTATATTAATATTTAATTATATACATGTGTTTTCTGTAGATAGCATAAGATAGAGCCACATGATAATCTCTGGTAACTAGTATATCTAAGTCTTGTAGATAAGTTTTTATGTTGGTTAGACATACTTCTAATTTTTTAGGAAATGACAACATAAACTAAATTATTAATTATAAAAATAATATAATAAATTTAGTTTAATCCTTTATCTTTAATAACTACCTATATTTTGTCAACATTGGGTCTTCAGGGATTACAAAACAATGATATGTGCATACAGCATGGCATCCACATCCTGAAGGGCCCCAGGCCAGGATTTTTGCCCCCCCCCCCCACCTGTCACTCAAGTTAAGGACAACACATTACTATACAGTCTACAGGGTTTAGGATTAATTAGATTAAATGATCACACACAAATAATATTTATTTAAAAAACTACCAACATGTACATAATACAAACTAATAATAATATTCAAAATTACTTCAAAGTATATTTTCTAGCTTTTGTCGACGCAAATTTATCAATAATGTCAGTAAAATCCACTCGCTTAGCCAAATCTTTTTCGATGCACAAAATTGCTAGGTGATTAAGTCATTCTTGGCTACTTATAAATCTTTTGGAATTCTTGAAAGCTGATAGTTCGTACTATCTCTTGCCGCATGTTGTTTGAGATTACTCTGGGCCAGGTACTAGGGGTCATCATATTTTATATCAGATTTTTCAACAGGGCCTGCAACTGAAGCATCAACTGTATCATATTCTTCCATAGTCACTCCTTCTGCAGGTTTTTCACTTGCAGCCTTTTCTTCAGTTGCAAGAGGTTCACATGTAACAATCGATTGACTTTCAACTGCCTTATGAGTTTCGATTTGACACTGATATTCTGTTTGGATTTCAATGTCACAAACATTATCACCACCTTCTCTCGGATCAGTACTGGGAACTATGTCCTTTTCGTTTTCAGATTTGAAAAATTTGGTTATGAATTGATGACCTTGTGATGCTTTCGATTCCCTCGGATTTAAGTTTCCTCTTCTGAGCTCTGGACTTATGTTTGTACTTTAAATCAGACATTGGGATTTTATTTATTTTAACTAGAACATCTTTGCTTGCTTGAGAGCAATTTATTTAAATATTTTTAATATCTCAAATTTGTATGACTTGAAAAGAAATAATAATTAAGTTTGTTTCATACAAAAAAAAATCATAATTAAAAAAGCTTTATATTTTCTTTTACTTACTAACTAGCAAAATTTTAATTCAAGTAAGAGAAATTCTTCTCAAATAAAGAATTTTGTAGAAAATGTTCAGTTTCTTGAGATCAACTTAACCAACTAAAACTATCTAATAAAGCATGCTCTTTCATGAATAAAATAAAATTCTCTCAGCATCCGTAGCATATGCACTGTAGGCACTGGTAGGATAGTGTGCCAGCAACGTTGGCATTGAAATGACAGTGTGCATAGAAAGCAAGACAGGCGAACGAAAACCGAAAACTAAAGTAAATCCTTTCGAATGGGCAGTTCAGAAGAGTAACCATAAGTCTGAAAAGATGGATAATGGGTTGGAAACGATTGCAAAAGCTAGTAGTCCCTCTTGACACGTATTCATTCATATTTTATAAAGTTTCTTTTTGTCTTTTGTTAATCTCACTTAACTGGCTGACCCAACAAGATGGGCCCCCTAATTCCAGGTCCCCAGGCTAGAGTCCTGTCAGCCTCACCCTTGTGGGGGACATGTCATACAGGTACTCAGCAAATAAGGCTGAAGAAAGACAACTGAAGTCTATCCTAGAGTCCTAAAAGATGCCCCTTAGATCTGAATGTAAGCTTCCCAAATTTGGGGCAATCTCATGCACCCAAATTTGTTGAGGTTTGGGAAGTTTTTCAGAGCTGAGGCTGAATCAAGGAATAATTTTTTGTACTCGTACTAGCTGTGATGTACAAGTATGAAAGATGATTCCTTGAATAGCATTAGCACTCACTTGTAGGTCAAAATTAATTAGCATTAATTTTTTCACTTAATAATTTGAAATGGATTGAATTTTAACATATAAAATATTTCCTATGTGTTTAGTTAATGTTCGTGCTAGTCATTTTGCTAAATTATATATAGGTATATATATTATTGACAATAGGCTGAAGAGCAGGAGCATTATTTTTACTAATTTTTGGTAAGCCATATATACATAGAGTATATGAATGATGTGGATATAATTTTTGTATTATTTCAGGCAGCCAGGTGACTACTTGGATACTAGAAATGAATTATATAAAACCGGCTTCTAAGGAATAATTTGAAATGATCCAGCTATGATTGTTGAAACATTTATTTTGAGAATTTTGGGTTATTTTGGGAATATATGTCAATGCTGGTCAGTTAGAAGAGGAAATAACTGTTTCAGAGATGAGAATGACCTAGTGAAATAAAGGAGTTAATTGTTTATCTTAAATCATGTTGCAGTTGATAAATTTGGTGGTAGAGATGATATTCAGTGAGTTACATGATATCAGGTCAGTTGATATCTGACCTAACATACAAAAATTGATCATTCTGGTGTTAAATGGAGTTTTACCTGCTATCTAAATGTTGAGCCCCAACCAACTTCCAAAGTAGAAAAAAACATTCATTCTGTTGTTTTATATGCAGTTTTTTTTTGCATATTTTTGAAACATATAACTTCTTACATTTGACTATATCTAATAAAGGGGGAAGGATCATCATCTGTATATCAAGATTAATTAATTGATCATCTTCATTGAATCACTAAGACTGGGAATATCTTTTTATTGCAAGTATTATTCTAGCTCACAATAGTTCAGTACAAAATGGAGGATTACACCCCAGTTAGTCTTAGTGACAGGCAGTGTAAAAATGAACTTGCAGTAAATTATGGCACAGTACTTTGCCTGCAATGGATTAGTCATAATACGTTGCAAGCAAAATATTGTATTAATCACTTCAATTCAAAATGCATGACCTTGCACTTAGCAACATGGAACAGAATTCATTGTCATTTACCCATAGAATGTTTGTTCAGATCAGCCTGCAAGGATTCTGTGTTAGAAATATTTCTTAACCTTGCATTATCTTTAGGTAATAGTATATTACAATCCAGACCTAACCTTAGTGTAATTAATATAGCCAATAGAATTAATTACAGTGGCCCATATAGAACCCTGTGATATCCCACTGATTACCCTCCTCTTAGGTTTTGGCGCCTCCACACATTTACTCTCCAATCCCCATTAAACAGCAATGTCACAAGGTTATTTTGCATATACTCATTCCCTTAATATAATCATTCCCTGATTAGCCTCACCAACTTTAAAGATTCTTCTGTCTTAACTTCAGCCTTTTTTAATGGAATTCTCCTTTCATTATTCTACTCATTAGAGATTATACTTGTATTGACACTCAACTTGGATAACCAAGTCATAGTACTAAATCTTATTCATGTTCTTTCTGCATTTTTTACACTATCTTGTCCATGTCCCATTGCTGGGTTCAGATCAAGCTCATGCAATAGTTTTAATATCCTAAACTCATCCATTTCTATCATTTCATTTAGTTTCACCTCAGCATCCAAATATATATAATAGGTCTGCTTGGGATATATACCTTACTAAAATGATCACTTAAAAACACGGCTATTTCTAAAATATCTGACACTTTAGGTGATTACTTC
Organism: Typopeltis vanoorti; assembly: GCF_054136105.1. NCBI lineage: Eukaryota > Metazoa > Arthropoda > Arachnida > Uropygi > Thelyphonidae > Typopeltis > Typopeltis vanoorti. Next base: position 109,649,475 of record NC_143560.1, on the reverse strand, counting down.
ATTCTCCAAGTTGATTCTTCTGTCTTCATCTTTTCTTCTATTTGTCAGGTAATAAAAAATTCTTTCAATTGTCTTACCTGTTTGGTTAATTGTTTTTCATAGTCTTTCTGTCTACCTTAGAAACTTTTTCACAATGTTATTCATCCATTTAACTCGCATGCGATTTTTTTTCTTCTGGCTCTAGGAGCATAGTCAAATATAGCTTCCTTTAGACATCCTTTCATATTGTTAACAAAATATCAGTTATGACAAAACTTACTTTCTATGAAGAGGTCATGAAGGAAGTAAATCGTGGTATTGTCTGTGATGTAATTTATTTGGATTTCAACAAAACCTTTGATATGGTTCCTAATAATAATCTACTGATTAAAATGTACCATACAGGTATTAATGATTGCCCAGCAACATGGATAGGAAGCTCTTCTTCCAGATAGACTGGAGGTAATGTTCAGAAGGAAACCAAGTACTAATGGCTAGAAATGGAGTATCTAGAGTTTGATGTTGTGTCCTTGTTTCTTAAAATATTCATAAATGATTTAACTTAAAATATTAAGCATTAAATGTCTTTCTTTGATGATGGTCTTTAGTTGGAAATTGCTCATTATTCAGATCACCTCTTTTCCTTACAAGATCATTGGAAGAGTAGACAGGAAATAGGAAAATAGTATTTAAAATTTAATATGGTGGACAAAGGTAAGTGTGCAGTTTGGTAAAAAGATAGTATTATAACATAGCAGTATTGACAAGATGGATGCAAGTTGAATGAAGAGGCTCTTTATAAAAATTTTAAAGATTTTGGTTTATAGGGAATTTAAGTTCAGCAATCATTGGTAAGACAACTAGTACAGCCCAGATGATTGTATGTTTAATTAAAAGAAATTTCACTTGTAAGAAGGACATTATGATACCTAGTGCCTCTGGTTTGTCTAAACTAATATTGGATTATAGTTCACAAATTTACTTGCCCAATTTTTTTATTGTCAAAAAGGTATTCAGAGAAGGTTCATTAAGTGTATATAGAGTGATTATATCAAGATAGATAGAGAACTGGTTGATTAGTTGTGATTCAAATTTATCCAACAGAATCATCATTAACAGCTTTCTTCAGTCCACTGCTAGATGAATGCCTCTTCATGCTTCTTGTGCACCTTGGCATCTATAATGTCCATAATATCCTCTTATATTATCATGTCATCCTACCACTGGCCTAAGTGCTTTCTGATAGCCAGTTCTTGGTGTCCACTCTGTTGTTCTCTTTGTCCATCTGTCATCAGACATTCACATCACGTCCTGTTCTGTACCATTTGTTTGATGCCTTTTTATTGCTAATGCAATGACCATTACCTTTGTTTTAGCTTCCTTATCCAAGTATTATTCTTCTTTTTATTATTATTATTAATGGAGACCTCCAGGGTATCAAGTGCTAATAGAAGGAAGCCACATACTATATGCACCAGCTATCATACTTATTCTTGAATTCATTCACACTGCTTTCACACACAATATCCAATGACAATCCATTCCAATCATCTATTCGATGAGAGAAAAATCTAGATCTCATTCCCTTCTTGACGGCATTCATTCTCGGCTTCCAAGGATGGCCTCTCCTTTCTCCACCGTCCACAAAATGAAAAAATTCCATCAACTGAAATCCTGTATTACCTTTTCAGAAGTTGGTAATTCTCAGTCATATCTTTCTCCTATTTGCTAGTGTCTGCGGTACACTAATTTCCAATTCTGTCTAGATAATCAGTATTCCACAATTCTGATATCATTTTTACCACTCTCCTTTGCACTTTCTCCAATGTATCAGAATCACAATGGAAACCAGGAGACCATTCAAGGCCTTTAAAGAGGCAAAATAACATACTTAACTTTACATGTCAAAGTTCGTTTCAGCATTAAAATTATCTTTTGAGTTGTATTTGCAATCTTTGCTACATGCCCCCCCCCCCCCCTGAACATTAACTTTCTATCTACAATCGCTAACCTCATCAGTTTCTGCTAGCATAATCCCACCAATATAATACGACACTGGATATCTAATCACACCAAAGTTTATTGACATTTAACTGACATCCATTTTCCCATCCCCACATTTCCAGCCTATTCAAATCATTCTGCAAGTACTGCATATCAGCCACATTCCTGATTACCTTACCTATCTTTGCATCATCAGCAAACAGGTGGATGTTACCTGTGAAATCCTTCCTAATGTACAGATTGACTAACAGTGAACCAAGGTGTCCTTGTGGTATGCCACTGGTTACCATAAATCTTGCAGACTTATATCCCCCATACACCACTTTTTTGATATCTGTCCGTCAGCCATCCTCTTATCCATGCTGACATTTTATAATCCAATCCTGTATTCTCCACTTTATGTAACAATCTTTCATGCTGTGTTCTGTCAAATGCCTTAACAAAATCCAAAAGTATCATAGTGTATCCATTCCTCTTGTCTGGCTCAATAGTAACGTTATTATAGAATATGAGCAAGTTGCAAAAACATGACCTTCTTAGTAAACCCATGCTGTTCATTGCAAAATAGAGATTCTCTTTCAACTCATTTCTGAATGTGAGCCCTAACGAACTTTTCCAAAATCTTTACCACCACTCCTGAGGTACTGATTGGTCGATAGTTGGCTACATCGGTCTTTGCACCTCCTGAGACTCAAATTATATAGCCTAGTCAAAGGACTATGCAGTTCAGCTGAACACTCTTTTTGGTCCATATTGCTGAATTTTTATTCAGTTTGTGCAATAGTTCTAATACCTCCTCCTCCTCCTCATACACCTAAGTTTCTTCATTTAGTGAAGAGGTAGCAGTGAACTCACTGTTACATACACTTGGTCAATAGCTTTTAGCAAAATTTAGTTGAACAACCTCTTCTGCATCTGTCACGCTCACACCATCTGCATTCGATGGAGTAATTCGTTTTTTTACTTGCAGCATATCGATAAAATTCTTTGGGTTGTCCTTAGCTTGCAGAGCCAGTTTCTTGTCATACTCAGACTTAGCTTTCTGTACTACAGTTGTGACTCTTCTGGCCTGCTTATGATTTTAATAACAGACATCATTCTTACACATTCTTAGCACAGTATTCCTTCCATATCATCCTTTTCTTATGAATCGCATATTTGATAAGATTACACATCCATTTGACGCCTATCCTATTTGAACACTCAGGACACATTCTGATATTGCATCATTTAAGTAATTTTTAAATGCTTCCCATGCACTGTCGATATTCTTCCCAGCCAGTAATTATACCATTGCACTGAACCAGAATACTCCTCAGTTGGTCATCATTTCTTGCTTTGTAGTTCAGCATGTAACCTTTTCTGAATGGAACATTCGTGAACTTAGCCACTTCCCCAAATTGTTCTTTCCATGTTTCGTTGAGTTGTTTTCGTTTTATCTAGGTGTTTTTTTTGTTTTTTTTTAGTCAGACTCCAGGTTTTGCTACCATATGTCATTGCTGGGAGCACACACACACACTGGTTGTAGATCTTTCTTATTAGGTTGTTTTGTAAATTGCTTTTAAATATATCTCTATAATGGTTAAAAACAGTTCATCTGAAATTTCATTACCAAGTTTTATGATTGGAATGATTTGTCCTAGATATTTATATGAACTCACTATTTCACTCTGTCTTTAATTTGTTTTCATTCTGGACTATTTTCCCTATACAAATTTTGATTAATCCAGATATACCATATCTAACAGAATATAGAAGAAATTTAAGTTCACTTATGTATAAGAGAAATCTAGCAGAACTTTGTTGTACTTGGCTGAATCAGGCTGTATTAAAAGGTATAATGCAATATAAAAGGCCATTTATTTGACAGCTAGAGTTGAAATTTGTTTAATGATCTCTGTTAAAAAAAAAAAAAAAAAAAAAAAAAAAACATTAAAGATTCAACAATGAAAGGAATTAGATAGTTTTGTTCTGTTCCTATAAGTATATCCTTATTTGTCAGCCAAAACTTACTAGTGCCATTATTTTTTGGGCAGAAATGTGCTCATCAAGGCATATTCCTAAGATTTCTGTCACTTAATGAACACGAATAAGATTTAATTAAAATTATTGAGATAGAAATTATACTAGAAAATAAATTTAATTACTTTATTTTCTGCTTGAATGTGTAGCTTTGGCTTTTCTGTTTACTAGGATATAAGGAGGTTTTTTTTTCTGACTGCTGTTGAACTCTTGTTATAATGCACTTCTACTGTTTTTAAATGAGGACATTGGCTTAAGAGTCAAAGCTGTATAACTGAGAGGAGACCTCCACATAGCCTTTAAAGGAATGCTGAGAACCATCCAGGGCTTCTGACCTAATGTTCAATCTTCACCTTCTCGTGGTGCACCCTGTTAAGTATCTACTTAACAATACTGAACGAATGAGGATGGACTGGCAATTTGGGATTTAGCTGACCAAATTGTATTATTATTGGCTTAAACCATGATATAAAATGATGGTACAACATGACAGAAATGCTGGCTGGGATGTTACCCAGTTAAATAAGGCTCCCATTGTTTTCGCCAGGGAACCAGGGCGAAAAGTCAACTACTGGAACAAATCCTGAAACACACCCCAACTCAACATCACCAGATCGGTACTATCACCTGAATGGCAAAGAAATGGAGTTGCTGAGGAATTGGAAAGTACCAGATTGACATTATAGGGATGACTGAAACAAAAAAAGACAAAAACTGGTGAGATCTTTCTGAGCAATAATCTGACAGATAAGCTTAGGTGTTGATGGTTATTCATGACTTATTTTTTCAAGGTATTAACAACACCAAACAATTTTTATCGAAGAGATGTTTTATTAACTGCTTATATTTTGCTGAATTTCAAATCAGCATCACCAGAGCACAACACACTTGTACATGTGACAGTGAGTGAGTGAAACAATGCAATTGCAATGGACAAAAGATCTGAAGTCCTATTTTTGGCACCCTCTAATGGGGGGAAAAAAAAAAAGTTTTTGTGACTGTGACTTTGGCCTATTATGGGCAAACAGGAAGATCAGTTAATATCTGCCTGGAAGAACATGAAAAATACATTCACTCCTATTACTGTGGCAAGTCAGGACTGGCAGACCACGCTTTGGACACTCCTTCACACAGAATTAGATGGAAGAAAACGCGCTATTTAGGAGTCGTTACAGAGCTGAAAGATTATTTTTTTGAGTCAGCAGTAGCTTTGAAGAATTCTCCCAACCTTAAAAAATATGATTGCATTAATTTGCCAAAAATTTGGGAGACTGTTATCCTTAAGAGAAACTCCCACATAGCTGTTTTTTTTTTTTTTTTTCCTCCATTAGAGGGTGCCAAAAAAATAGGTCTTCAGATCTTTTGTCCATTGCAATTGCATTGTTTCACTCACTGTTGCATGTACAAGTGTGTTGTGCTCTGATGATGCTGATTTGAAATTCAGCAAAATATAAGCAGTTAATAAAACATCTCTTTGATAAAAATTGTTTGAGGTTGTTAATACCATGAAAAAATGAGTCTGAGCAATAATGTTATATTCAGCCAGTGACAATGAAGGAAAAGAAGGAGTAGCCATTGTATTCAACACTAAATCCGAGGCTAATCTTTTTGAATGGCAGGCAATATCAAGTAGAGTAATGTAGGCAAATATCAGAATTGGGAACTGCACAATGATACTTATTTGTGCCTATGGTCCCACAGAAAGAAATGGAGTAATTCTTTTGCGCCTTCAGAGAAAGCAACTAACACAATGAAAAAGGGAATGTTGATCCTTTTTGGGGATCTAAATAGCAGAGTAGGAAATGATTGTCAGAAATACAAAAATATTTGGGGAAAATTTGGAGAAAAGAACAAAGCTAATAATAATGACAAATACCTGTTGGATTTCTGCTCAGGACATGGACTAGTTAGCACTTACACAATATTCCAATATAAAAATGTGCACAAATTCATATGGAAAGAAGAGGCAAGGATAAGAAAAGTCTCATTGACTATGTTATTGTTGATAGTGATGTTTTCTCACTAGTGCAGGACACTAGAGTGTACAGAGGATTTGAAATTGGAATTAGTCTTGAGCAGGATAAAATTGAATTTCATATTGAAAAGAAGAACATGTAAGAAAGTTTTAAAGTGAATAAAAAGTTGAACAGCTCTGAGATATGAACTGTAGACTAAAATACACAAACGTTATTGAAGAAAAAATGAAAGAGTTTGAAAACAGTAACCAAACCTTGGAGATTCAGTGTCAAGCGCTGAAGAAAACACTAACTGATTCAGCCAGAGAGGCATGTGGTGAGATTGTCTGCAAAGATAGAAAAATCAAAACCCCATGGTAGACCCAGGAAGTTAAAGAGGCAGTGAAAGAAAAGAAGAAAGCATATCAAAAGTTGCTGATATTAATTCAAAAGTTCGGTTGTTGTTTTTTTTTAAGTGGAAATTTGATAACTATAATAATCATAGCTATTTGTGTGCATACAAATTACTTTTCATGATACAGAATGCACAAAAACAACATGCATTTATGTGTAAAGATTATAGTTTAGATTGCTTATTTGGTTAAAATTATACAAATATTTTTCATTAACATCATACAAGCATTACTGCACTATACTCTTAGAAAAAAAAAAAGCACAACTTAAATTTTCAGTTTGTTAATAGTTAGCATGTGATTTTGTATGATATGTTTTAATGCATGCTTATAAATTATGAATATTTAACAGCTTGGTATTATATGCAATACCTTGCATGATGCATGATTTCGTTTTGTTTATTTAATAAACTGCCTTGGTTTTCAGCAACGTGGAATGGGCATGAAGATTACATGTTAATTTCTGGCAAGTTATATTTTTAATATTATTTTAATTTTTTTTTCCCATCCTGCCTTGGTTTTATATATTTATGTATATTATTTTTTTCTTACTACTTTGTGTTTGTTTCTTGTTTGTTACATGTAGTAATTATACTGAATTTATAAACTTATATACATTTCTAATCACATTCTGTTTGGCACAGCTGATGTACCATTTAATAATTATATTTTTGTTAATCTACACTAAAACTCAATGCACCATATGCTTGCTAATTTTTATTTTGTTCTTATTGATGAGAAAGCTTGTATTAGCTTAAAGATTCATTAGAATTATATAGGATGTACCTGAAGATCTTATACTCTATACTTTAACATAAAAGTACAAAATTAGAATAAGTGTTATGCTATTTATTTGAGGTGAGGTGTGTGATGGCTGATACAAGTGAATTCATGGAAGATTGAATCGTAACGAGTGCATGGGTCCATGAAAATGCTGTTACTGATGAAACTTTTGGAACAATAATGACTAATTGCATATCATTTTTATATATAGACAGCAACCAACAAAGGCAGCAATGCTGAAATTAGAGAGGAAGGTGTTTGCTAGTGGCAGCATCTATAATAAACCATATTCCAGCAGGAACATGATGTTCAAGAATTGATATATTGCTAAGACATAACAACAACTAACAAATAGCCTATTCCACACACCATTAGAAGAACTTTGACTTCACAAACTGCCATATTGTTTTTCATCAAGAACCGTTGGACAGACAAGGTTGTGTGGGGCGTTGTCATGGTGCAGCAACCAATCTCCGCTGCTTCACATTTCTGGCTGTTTTTGGCAGACCCTATTATGCATTCTTCTCAAAACGCTGAGATAAAAATGTTGGTTCACTGTCTATCCAGGAGGAACAAATTCTTCGTGTACAATCCCATTCACACGATTCTTTTTTTAATCCTCTGTGAGCAAACAAGACATAAATTTATCTGACACACATTTCATTTGCAAATCCCCTGTTAAAATTCGCTGGCATGAACACCATGACAAATTTCGTCTCTTCAGAAACTTGCTCAATGGTCTTTTGACGAACTTCATTGATTTCTTGGCAAACCATTTCGATGTTTTCATTTCTGCTTGTCAAAAGTCAGCCTGATCATGGTTGGTCTTCATCTGACATTTCCCCATTTTTGAAACTAGAAAACCACTCAGAGACCTGCATTTTACCTAAAGTAATTGCTGAAACATAACAATAGTTTCAGCTGAAATTTTAACCAAAAGAAAACAATTCATGCACACTCTCTGTTCCTTGTTGTCAGCTATCACAAAATCACCAAACTTGCTTGTAAGCACTAACAAAAAAATAGCCAGAACAACGAACCAGTTCACACAGGATGACATTACTTGCCAGACTGGCACGGAAAGCTGCACACTCACAATGTGTAACACCATCATCCGTAACTAGAAAATGCACGCGCCAAGTTCATCTGTTTATATTTGGGTATCCCCTCATACATTCCACACACACATGCTGCATTAAATGAAAATTTTTCATATCATATGCAAACATGGGATTCACTGACTCCATTGTTATACTGTATACTTCATCAGTGTGTGTGTGTGGAGGGGGGGGGGCTATAAAATAAGCTATCGTGTACATAGTTAATTAAAACCACAACCCCAGATTAATTATTCATTTTAAAAAATATTCATGCTAAATAGTGAAAAAAACACTTCACAGTGAAAAAAAAACAATGCCTTTTTTTGCTAACAATACTGCTACTGCACAGAAAATGATCAGTAGCACTTGTACAACATTCTGCATTTCACTAATTTCCACTAATTACTGGTGTCTTTAGTTTGTCGGTAAGTTGATGGACAAGGACAGAGAAATGATTCAGCTGTAGTCAGGTTTTGCTTAATTTCATAATACCATCCTACCTTTGTTTTTTAGTGACAAATATATGATATACTGTATCTCTGACAAAATATGTTCTTCTCTTGTTGCAGCACATTACATTGAAAAAAAAATGAACATGACCAGCCTTTTGATGAAGCAAAGTGCTCTCAATAAGCATCATTATATTGAATTGTACTCCTTTGTTTGTCCATTCAAGTAAATCACATCTTAACATTTTTGCCAACCTGTTTATCTCCTAACTTGTCACTCTGGGCATAAGAGGTAGTATTGCTTCAACAGAATAGTTCTCCAATCGATGTGAGTTTTTGAATAGTGCACTTCCTGAGAGCTGATTAGTTGAAAATCCTCCACCATTGCATTAACCAAAGAGAAGCTCAGATTTCAGCATATGTGGCAGTTCCTTGTTTGCAGCTAGTTCAAAGAACACATCAGTTTTAATGGAATATGCAACAAAATCACCATTTTCAGATAATGATTAAAACTGCTATTCTAGAAATTTGGTATATTTCATGTCTCCATTTAGAAATGGCAGTTTACAAATTTCCTTCCAAAATCTTAAATATAAGCTTACTGAATAAACAAACTAGAAAAATAAAGTTAACATTTTAGAATATTTCTGTTTCTTTGCCAATGTGCTGCTTGTTCATCTCAAACATCTTAAGAAATGTTTTATGAATCAGAATGGCAAACTTGGAATATAACTTCACCTATGTTATCTGATTTTATCTTTTGAAGAAATTTTCTAAATGTGTTGCTAGTGGAGGGGGAATAGAATGGTCATTTACTTTCTAAGAATATTGTAATCATATTGCATCATTAAGCTGAACATGGATATTTTTTTTACTTAAAAATAGAAGTAGAATACTATTAATCCCCCTTATGAAATCAAAATATCTCTTCCCTGAAAAAAGAAATGCCAGTTCTTAAAAAAAAAAAAAAAAAAAAAAAAAAAAAGAGAGAGAGAGAGGGGGTAGATTAGAGATTTTTAACTTGTCAATTCAAAAAAATAATAATAATAATATTTCCAAGGTAGAAATGCTTTAAAAATAAGTCAGAAATTTAAAAAATTTCATTAGAATGGTGCAGAATGGAATTCAAAAATTTGTACACTTCTAAAGTTTTTAAACACTTACTGACGTGGAATATAAAATTTATGATGTACTTTTTTAACTTTGTTTGTTTCTTTTTTTTCTGTTCAAAGTGAGTTTTTATTCTATTTGTGTGTGCATGTGTTGGGGATGGGGGGGTGAGGAGATTGCAATACAATTTATAAAATATAACAATTTTAATATTTTATACGGTTTGCTTCATGATTTTTATTTCATTTGACCAGGAATATCCACTGTTCTCTTTCCAATGTGTTTCTCTTCATTTTCAACCAAGTCCATCTACTTCTTTAGTTCCTCCCTTGCATAGCCAGTTATATTAGGTCTGCCTCACTTTCCATTTCCTTTAGGATTACAGTCTGTCTGTCCTTATTCAATTATTTTCTGGTTTGTATGATGCTCATGACTTTCGTCTCATGCTCATGACTCTCTGGCTTTCGTTTATTCTGTTCAGCATCTTAGTTGTTCATAGCCTTCTAATTTGTGTTATTTTTCAAGGCATATGTCTCTTGTGTTGGAGACTTAACTGAAAGAAACAGCACTGGGAAAGATTTAAAATATTTAATTCTTCCAATATTTTGTCTCTCAGTCATAGAGATATCTTCAGGGAGTATACTATGAAATTTGTAACACACACACACACACACACACACACAAAGGCAATACAAAACTGAGTGAAGCATGTAGAAGACTGTAGTCCTGACTAGGTGGGTCGCCTGTTGGCATCCCAGATGTAAACTGGGACTTCAGAGTATTAATGTTCCCCATATCCCATATTTTGGGAAGTTTTATGCATCCATATTTATTTAGGTTAGGCTGATTTCTGAGGACAGCCGTGGATTCTAAAAAAATTATACACACATATATGCTAATCTCATAGCCATAATTCCAAACATCATTTGTTTGTTGTCAGGACAAATGTGATGTCATGCTTTCGTGAAATATACAATTATATCACCAGGAATAAAACAAGGAATAGATGGTGACATTTTTCTAACAGCATGTCATCAACACACTAATATACGCTGATAGTTACTTTTAAAAATATTCGTACATGGCTCATGGTAAATAAAATACAATGTTTGTTTGCTGTGTTTAAATAGCAAATAAACATTAAATGTTATATTTACCATGTTTCTGCTCTGTATAGCAGTACTGATATCACTCTGCAGTATCACTGTACCAAGTATCGAATAATCTTATTTTATTTTTCTGTTTTATTTTTGTTAGACTACTGATTTTATTTGGATTGTTAAATGCATTCTTTGTCTTCTTTTTTTTTTTTTTATTTCTATTAATTATATATTTAGTTTCTTCTTACCTGGCAGTGAGTAAGATTTTTTATTAAAAAATCCTCCAGCATTTCTTAATTTTATACTTCCTGTTCTGGTATTTATTTTAATTTTGTAATTTACTTATGCAGATGAACTGTTTTTCATTATTACACCAAAAGTTGCTCCAAGAAGCACCTCACCTCATGAACAATGGAAATTACATTTTTCCCATAATGCGTATGTTCATTTCTGTACATACGCATTCTTATCATCATGTTTGTTTGTACTCCAGCTGGTCATTTTTAGAAGTTTTGCTTTATAAATAACACTTTATGTACCATTTATTGTGCACCAAAGTATTTAATTCACTTATAATAATACATATAAAAATCACACTACTTGCAGCATTGCATTCAATCACACTTCAAATTTACCATTTGACTAAAAGAGGACCTGCAGGGCATGTGAACTGTAAGGTTCCCATAGTATCCCGTGCAGTAGTCTGGGTCATTGCGAGACAAAGGAACTAAAAAATTCTCTAAATTCTCATTTCATATGAGTTTTTTTTATTGTTATTTCCCAAAAGAAAAAAGGAAGATATCCTTTTTTTCTTTTTTATTTTAACAACTGAACTAGTATTATTCCTAAGTGGCATGAATAGACATCTTCCCTCATATATTTTAAAGAGTGCACACATCTGTTATTCTGATATATGGTGTTTTTATTTATCAGGTAAAATGAGTATGTAAAACTCATTATACATACTGGAATGAAAAAACGTTCTTCTTCTAGCTTTACAACTCTTTGTGAGTTTTAATTTTTTAAAACTCACAAAGAGTTGTAAAAACTTGCAAAACAATTTTTATCCATTCTTTTCTTTTCTGTGCAATATTCTACCAATTCTTAACTTTTGAAGTTTTAAGATCTTGGAAGAATATTAGAAGTGCAATTCAAATGATACAAAGCAAATTTAACAATTACTGGAGTGTATGCTCCTGAAGAAGGAAAGAAGAAGAAAATGATGACTTTTACAAACATTTACAAGGAATATATGAAAAATTAAATATACAAATAATATAATTATAGCTGGAGATCTTAATGCCAGAATAGGAATGAAAAAAAAAAAATTAATAATATAAAAAAATGTGGAGAACCAACAGTAAAGAAAAATGGAAATTGACTCATTGATATATATAATACAGTTGACCCTTGAACAAATGGGGATTGGGGGGGTGACCCCCTGCACAGTTGAAAAGCCATGTATAACTTTTGACTTCCCAAAAACTTAACTAGTAATAGTCTACTGTTGACCAGAAGCCTTACATAAACAGTTAAATTAACACATAATCTGTATGTTTTATGTATTATATGCTGTATTCTTAAAATAAAGTAAGCTATAGAAAAGAAAATGTTATTAAAAAAATCATAAGGAAGAGAAAATACATTTAGAGTACTGTATTTATCCATACTGTAAGTTTTCATCTGTTTACAAGATAAATCATCTGTCTGTCAGTATCTACATCAGTATTGTCTTATACATATCACTAACACTAGACATCAAACATGAAAAGATAATGTGAAAAAGAAATTCATATTTATAAGTATAATGATTCATAAATTCATAAATGATTCATGCATTAATAATGAAGTAGTAATATGATTGCTTTATGGTAGTCTAGCCCATACACTAATGAATGAATCATTATAAAAATTTTATTTTATGTTGTTATGATTAAATACTGCATCTTTATGTTTGTTTACATTTCTTTCGACTTCGAATGGCACCATGTATGGTCTGTAAGTGCTTGTGTGCATAAGTTTGATAAATTTTAACTTTGTGTATGTTTTATGGTAGTAAATGATAAAATAGATTAGTATCTACTTATATTTTATGCATTCATGACATACCTAACTTTTCTTAATTTTTTCGATATTTCTAGGCTATGCAGTTCATCTGCGAGCTTTTACAAATTGCCACAAATCTCAAAAAAATTTTCCACTATGTTTATTGAAAAAAAAAAAAAAATTGCATATAAGTGAACTCTCACAGTTCAAACCCATGTTGTTCAAGACCCAACATGGTGTTCAAGAGAACCAAAATCAGTAATAGACTGCTTTGCAGCAAACGTCTTCTTAGATGTTAGTCACAAGAAAGAATGGAATAATTATGAATGAAGTTATTATATCAGTAGCATATGAAAGTGTATGGATACATTTACTTAAACGTACGAAATGCTTTAAATGTCTAATAACAGTGAAAGAATTAAAGGACAACTTAAGTAAAATAAAAAATGGTAAATCAGCAGGAGAGGATGGAATAAACTCCAAACTGTATACATCTTCTGGAAAAAAATTTCATCGGAGATTATTAACATTTTTAAATAAAATATACACGAATGGACAGATAGTAATAGAATGGAATACAAGTATAATAATACCTATATTTAAGAAAGGGAATAAAAGAAAATCTGCTGAATACAGCGGTATTAGTTTATTGAATACAAGCTGCAAAATATATAGTAGAATACTTTCATTAAAAATTGAAAATATACAGTGAAAAATATTATTAGGATATCAAAATGCATTTAGAAAAGGATGCTCTATATTTTGTTTAAAACTTCTTATACAGTAAAGAAGAGAATTTAATTCAGAAACTTACCATTTGTTTATAGATAATGAAAAAGCATTCAACAGAATAAAAAGATAAATCAAAGTGTATGTTTGATATATTACAAAGAATAAATATACCTATATTTTACTACAAGCAATATTGAATATATACAAAGATAATAAAAATAAATAAATAAAAAATAAAATAATAAATGAAAAACAGTCTATAAACCAAGGAGTAAGACAAGGATGCCCCCTCTCTCCAACACTTTTTAATCTTGATATTAATGAAGCATTAATACAATGGAACACTTTAAATAACCCAAGTATAGAAATTTCTCAGAATAATAAAATAAATACACTATTATTTGTAGATGATCAGATAAGGAAGACAATTCACAAAGAGAATTGTCTTGAATATTATAGTAGAACAGTTTGGAATGAAAATATCCAGATAAAATGAAAATAATGTCGTTTTGTGGACAAACTCCAGTTACAAGTAAAATAGTTATTAATAATAAAATTATGGAACAAATAAACACTTTTATCTTGGATGTGAAATATCACACGAAGGAGAAAAAGACATAAAATTAAAGACTCCAAAATTTTTACAGATTATAGGCCTGATAAAAGAATGCCCAATCCAAATATTGCACAGAAAGAAACATGCTCGAAAATAGCAGTGCCCACATTATTATATGGCAACAAAATTTGAGCAATAAACAAACAAGATAGACTTGTGTAGCTCAGTGGAAGTAGTGTTTGCATTCTCTGTGCTAGGACACCCAAAGATAGACTTAAGTTTAAGTCTAATCACCTACTTGAAGGAATTTTTTCTAAGCCTTTCTTCAACTGGTTCCTGAGTTAGTCGATCTCTGTCACGAGCAAGCGGGTTTTTTTCTCCTGGAAATTCGGGTTTGTCATCTCATAAACTCGAGAAAATTGACTGTAAAATCCATGCTATTTCAGACAAGAACATATCCTGTTAGGGTTAGGTACCAAGAGATGGCAGCACTTGTTTCCAGTCTCTTCACAAGTTGCCACATATAATTAGTGATAGTCTTAGGCCAGCTATCTCTGATTGGCTAGTGGTGAAGATTCAACTGCCCACTCAGTCTCCAAAAGCTAAACAGGGTTTTAAAAAGGGCCTCACCTATTCCCTATAAGGGAATAAAAGCTATTAGTTGATTTATTTTATTTCATAAACAAGATAAACATACAAACAAATGAAATGAGATTCATGAGAAGAACTGCAAAATACACATTATTAGACAAAAAAAAAAAAGGAACAAAGATATTTTAAAAGATCTAAAAATAAAATTGGATAAAAAAAACCTAAACAAATATGAACAAAAATGGATAGAATATGTAAATTGAATGGCCAACATCCTAAACAATTAATAAAATATAAACCATTTGGGAAGAGAAGGCTGGGTAGACCTCTGATCTGATTTTCCCTTTCAGTCGTTTCCGACCATAGGTGACTTTGTACACATTGCCCACAAAGTATTCCTGGTGAGATTTTTACAGGGTAGTCGCCATTGCTTTCCCAACCTCCCAATTTTATCTGGTCTCGGGACCGGCATATGGCTGGGATGTATTCATGGCTGTAATCCATGTGTGTTCACGGGGCCGGTTTGCCTGTTCTGGGGGACGAAAAACCCAAGTTTCCAGGTGAAAACAAACCTCTACCTCCATATGAGACTGGCTAATTCACCTTTAGTCAAAAGAGACTGGATTAAGTTCCTCACATCACTGACAGGAATCGAACCCAGGTGTTTCCAACCAAAGGGCTTCATCTATACTGACTGAGCTACAGAGGCTCCATGGTAGACCTCAAAAGAGGATATTAGATTATTGTTAAATAAGGAAACAGACCAATATGGTCTATATCCTTATTTAACATTATGATGATGATGAAAATAAACTTAATAGATATATAGAAATATATCTACATTAAATATAAACTAATTATATATAAATATTGTAATATTTTTGCTTATATATCTGGTTTAGTATGTGTAGTAATTTAAGTTTAAAGATAAAACTAAAATATATTTATTGAAAAATATTTTTTATAAAAATACCATCAGTGTGTTAATTTTTTTTTCTTCTAAGGAATATGATACTTAAAAAATCTGCTTACTAAATTAATTGTGTTTATATTTTGCAAAACTTGAATATGAAGAACTTCATAGTCACAAAAATATTAAAATATTGCATGTGGCTTGAAGGTTGCCTGTCTGCCCCTGCCTTTCCCTCTCACAGTGTAGGTTATGCAACTGTTCAAACAAACACTGTATTCTATATGAATCTTTCAGTGCCTTTCAAGGTATCCATTCAGAATCTGTGACAGTGAGATATGTTGTTGGAGAAAGTATACACTATTTCCTTATTCTTATTCCTGTTTTTATTTCAATATCAGTCTCACCTTTTTTCTCTCACATATCCTTTATTATATTATATTTTCATATATATATATCGTGCTTATTTAATCTTCTTCTTTCACTACGCGTTATTCCCGCTTCCTATGCAGGATCCGTGTGTTACTTAGATGTGACTACTTGTTAGTACTACTCCCTGTCACCTAGTCTGCCGCTTGGGGGGGGGGGTATATTTTTGGCTGTAGAAGCGTATGTTCACGGGGCCAGTTTGTCTGCTTGTGGGATGAAAAATGCCAGATAAACTGGCAGAAAAAACCCTACTGCCCGTGCCCAAGACTGGCTAACTTGTCTATGCCTGAGGAAGATCCTCAAGTTCCTCATGTCTTCGATGAGAATCGAACCTGGAACACTCCTTCCCCAGGCATATGGTTGTGAAGCGCAAAGCCACTAGGCTAACCGCACAGCCCCTCATGCTTATTTAATTATTAAGAATTATTTACAAGTTAGTACAACAAAAGTATATTTAATATACTGCCAGATATTTCAGTTCGAAAATAACAAACTTCTACTAGACAGAAAACCATTTTTTACAAGGTAGAATACAAACAATTGATCATTCAAAATTAGAATGAGAGTCATGTGATGTTAAATCGTTAATCACGATATCATTTCACTGAAGAAAAGTAAACATAAGTTATATGCATAAATTTACAATGTCATACAAAAACCTTAATTTATAAAATCATACTAAAGATATCATTAGACAGGTGTAGTATCTATGTCTTCATATGCTTATTCAAAGAAAGTCCTGAGGCCTTACTTAACTGCCTTAACCTGACAAACAATTGATCATTCAAAATTAGAATGAGAGCCATGTGATGTTAAATGGTTAATCACGATATCATTTCACTGAAGAAAAGTAAACATAAGTTATATGCATAAATTTACAATGTCATACAAAAACCTTAATTTATAAAATCATACCAAAGATATCATTAGACAGGTGTAGTATCTATGTCTTCATATGCTTATTCAAAGAAAGTCCTGAGGCCTTACTTAACTGCCTTAACCTGAATTGTAATGACTGCCTATCTGTGTCAAAAATATGAGAAAGTTTGATCCGAATAACACATTATTTTGTTGTTGTTTTTTCAATGAAGACCTTCTAGATACTACATCTGTCTAATGATATCTTTAATATCTTCTTCTTTTGCAGCTTCTCCCACTTAAGTAGGGTCACTGTTGATGAGTCTCCTCCACACCTTCCTGTCTTGGGCTGTCACCACATCCAAGTTCTTCATCCTCAAGTCCTCTTCTACCAGCTCCCTCCATCTCTTCTTTGGCCACCCACGCTTCCGCCTTCCTTGCACATCCATCTGCATGACCCTTCTTCCCACATATTCGTCCTCCCTCCTCATCACATGACCAAACCATCTCAACCTTGCTTCCTGTATTTTCACTCCTAAGTTCGTAACTTTCACTGTTCCCCTGACATAGTCATTTCTCAGATGATCCTTTCTGGTCACACCACACATCCACCTTAGCATTCTCATCTCTGTTACTTCCATCCTGATGATGTTATTTTCCCTCAGGGCCACAGTTTCTATAGCATATATGTCATAGCTGGCCTCACTACTGTCCTATAGATTTTGCCTTTCAGATTGATTGGCACCCTCTTATCGCATAACACTCCAGCCATCTCCCTCCAGTTCCTCCAACCTGCTTGTATCCTGCATCCCACTTCCTCCTCAGCTCCTCCATCTTCTTCCACTATTGAACCTAAGTATCTAAAGTCTCTTACCTTCCTGATGACATTTCCTTCCAGCTCCAGATCTGTCTCCTGTCCGCTGCCCACTGTGCAACACATATACTCTGTCTTACTTCTGCTCAGTCTCATACCTCTCTCTTCCAGTACTTTTCTCCGTCTTTCCAGTTTAGTTCCCGCTTCTTCTCTTGAATCTGCACACAGCAGCAAGATATCATCTGCATACAACATTGTCCAAGGTGCATCTTCTCTCACCTCCTCTGTTACCTCCTCCATCACAATATTAAACAGAAACGGACTTAATGCTGACCCTTGATGCAAGTCAACTGTTACTTGAAAACTTTCTGTCTGTCCCAGACAGGTTCGAAAACTTATCTTCACATTTCTGTACATTTCTCGCAACAGCCTGACATATTCTCCGGCACCTTCTTCTCCCTTAGACACCTCCAGACTTCTTGCCTTGGCACTCTATCGTATGCTTTCTCCAAATCAATAAATGCCAGATGTAGCTCCCTTTGTTTCTCTCGATACTTTTCCATCATCTGCCGTAACCCAAAGATAGCATCTGTTGTTGATCTACCAGGCATGAAGCCAAATTGTTCCTTTCCAATCTCCACCTCCTTCCTCAATCTACCATGAAGAACCCTTTCTAGGATTTTCATTGTGTGGAACATAAACTTTATTCCTCTGTAATTTTTACAGTCTTGTGCATCCCCTTTACCCTTGTAGATGGGGACAAGAGTACTCTCCCTCCATTCCTCAGGTATATTTTCCTGTTGGCAAACTTTCATGAACAGGTCCCACAGCAGGTCAATTCCCTCTTCCCCCAGTGCCTTCCATGCTTCCAATGGAATTCTGTCGGGGCCCACCGATTTTCCATTCCTCATCCTCTTCATGGCCTCCATCACTTCCACTCTACTGATGTTCTGCACCATCCCCCTCAGAAGGCTGACCATCTCCTCTGTGAGTCCTTGCATTTTCCTCATTCAGAAGTTCCTCAAAGTATATTTTCCATCTGTTTCTTATGTCCACATCCCTCCATAATGCTCTTCCTTCAGTGTCTTTGATCTGCCTCACATGTAAGATGTCCTTTGCTGCTTTATTTCTACATTTTGCTAGTTGGTAAATTTTTCTCTGTCCTTCCTTTGTTTCTAATTGATCATACAGATCTTGATATGCCATGGCCTTTACTTGTGCCACAACTCTCTTGGCTTCTTGCTTTCTCTCTCTGTACACCTCTCTGTCCTCTTCCACTCTTGACTCATCCCACTTCTGCTTTGCCTTCCTCTTAGCTGTCACTGCCACTTGTACATTATTATTCCACCACCAACCCTCCTTCTGCTCTCTAATCTTTCCAGATGTCTCACCAAACACCTCAATTGCACAGCTCAGGATTACTTTTGAATTATGTTTCCACCAATCTTGTACACTTTCCAGTCCATTCGAAATCCTCTCTACCACCCTCTCCCTAAAACGATTCCTCACACTCTCCTCTTTTAAGCAAAACCACTTAATTGTCTTCATCCCATGGCATCCAGAGGTTCTTATCTTTGATCTTATTTTAAAGTCTGTGCACAGCAGTCGGTGTTGCTGTGCTACTTGATCTGTTGGAATTACTTTACAATTTGTCACAACCTTAAGATGTTTTCTTCTAGTCAAAATGTAGTCAATTTGTGAACTGTTGTTACCACTCCTAAATGTTATCAAATGTTCTTCCTTCTTGTAGAAAAACGAGTTCACAATTGCCAGATCAAACGCTACTGCAAAGTCCACAACCCTCTCTCCTTCCTGGTTCTTCATTCCCACTCATTGTCCACCATGCACCTTTTCACAGTTTCTATTCTGTCTTCCTATGTGTCTGTTCAAGTCTCCTCCGACACACCATCTCATTTTCTTCCAATTCCCTCATTTCTTCATCTAACATGTTCCAGAACTCATCTTTCTCCTCTGCTGTACAACCAACTTGCGGGTCATATACACATAATACGACTACCCGCTCTTCTCCAAGACCCAATTTCATTCGCATGATCCTGTCGTTCCTTCTACCCACTTCCAGTACTTCACCCTTCATTCTGCCACACACCATAATTCCTACACCATTTCTTCCCTCGTTATTCACTCCAGAGTAGAACAATTTATATCCATCTCCCAGTTCCTTTGCCTTTTCCCCCCTTCCACCTTGTCTCCTGCACACATAAAATGTCCAACTTCCTCATCATGTCTGCAACCTCTCTTTCCCCTTCCAGTCATGCTTCCAACATTCAGTGTTCCCACTCGCAACATACTCTCCACCTGCTGGGCTTGCTTCTTTAACTGCACCCGCCCTTGATGCGGTAGCCCTCGTCCACTTCTCACAGCTGTAGGGCGATGTGGCTGCGCGTTGCTTAAGGGGGTATGCCCTAGCCCTTATATCATTTTCTCTTTGACTCATATCATAGTTTGAGCTGGCATTGAAGTTTTCCGACCGGATGCCCTTCCTGACATCATCCCTCGCATTTATCCAGGCTTGGGACCGGCACCTATTGAGGCTAGCTTGCCTCCTTCGGTGGCTGCATAAGACGAAATGACTTAGCAAGATAGGAAAGACTCATCCCTAGTCCTCGAATACTCTAATAGCATCAGGGGGAAGGAGCAAGGAGAGAAGAAAGAAGCAAAGAAAGAAGAGGAGGGACCAGTCTACAGAATAATATAACAGATATATATTACATGAAGTAAGGCATGGTCCAGCATCTGCTACCTCGGGTTTGCCATGCCCGTACTCACTAAAGTGAGCCCTTGAGGTTATAATATGTATAATTTTATAAATTACGTATGATTTTATAAATTAAGTTTTTTGTATGACATTGTAAATTTATACATGTAATTATTCTGCTTTTTTTATGTTTACCTTTCTTCAGTGAAATGATATCATGATTAACGATGTAACATCACGTTGCTCGTTCTAATTTTGAATGATCAATTGTTTTTATTGTACCTTGTAAAAACTGATTTCTGTCTAGCGACTGATGATAGCTTGTTATTTTCAAACTGAAATATCTGGCAGTATATTAAATACACTTTTCTTGTGCTAATGTGCAAATAATTCTTAATTTCATGTCACAAGTTGCTCTCAAAAGTAGAATTATTTAATGATTTAATTGTGCAGTGTTTGGTTATACATATTAATGCAACACTTTTGATCTAACAACTGGAAGAATGTCACCAAATTTAGTAGGGAGACTAATCAAGACATGGAAAGAAGGATTCCATGAAAAAATATTTAGTTCAAATAGTTGCTGATAGGAGAAATATGTCACTGTTGTAGTCCAGGAAGCTAAAAATGTGCATAAAAATTAAGTTGAACGTCTGTTTTGCTGGGATCAGAGCTATAAAGTAAAGCAAAGGGAAACTTCACAAATGCATTCCTATTAATAGTCGTGTTCAACATGTGTCTCCTTTACCTTATCGTACATTACTTTAAAGTTATTTTACCTTAACAAGTGTAATGCATCAGCCACTCTTCATAAGTTTAGAACCCACTAGAACTTGCATAAAGTTTCTCTGTCAGCTAACACAGTTTGATTGATGATTCAGAACTTTGAAGAAACGAAACAGGAGCTTTAGAAGTTTGACCTAGTAGAGGATGGAAACCAGTGGCACTGTGATTTTCAATAGATCACATGAAAATGTTGCTGGTAGTAGTGCGACAATTTAGATATGCTTTATTCCACTGTATGAAAAGTCTTGAGCAAAATGATTACATTTTATGCATAGAAGATCAGCTGCTGGGATCAGAGCTATAAAATAAAGGGATAACTTCACAAATGCATTCTTATTGATAGTAGTGGTCAGCATGTGCCTCACTTTACCTTATCAAACATTACTTGTAAAGTTATTTCACCTTAACAAGTGCAAAGCATCAGCCACTCTTCCTGAGTTTAAAACTCACCAGAACTTGCATACAGTGCCTCTGTCAGCTAACACAGTTAGATTGATGATTCAGAACTGTGAAGAAACAGGATCTTTGTAAGTTCGACCTAGCAGAGGATGGAAACCAGTGACACTGCGATTGTCGACAGATCACGCAATAATTGGATATGCCTTATTGCATGGTATGGAAAGTCTTGAGCAAAAGTATTACATTTTATCCATAAAAAATTTGTGCTTCTGAATCACCACATGCTCTCAAGGAACTCCCATTACATTCACTAAAAATTAGTATTTGGTGTAGCTTCACACCAGATTTCATAACAGGCTATTCTTTTTTGAGGACATCACTCCGACAGGACCAGTAACTTGTCCATTACTGTACAGAAATATTGCAATATGTTGAACAGTTTGGTCATTGTCATTCTGCAACTTCAAAAACAACAATGTCTGGACAAGACCATTTTTATGCAAGATGGGGCACCTCTCCACATTGGAAGACTGGTACCTCAACTTCCATGCATCACTTCACAGATGAAAGAGTGATTAGTCACTTCTTTCCAATTGTATGGCCACTGCACACCCCTGATATTACTCCATGCAATTTTTGGTTGTGGGATTACCTGAAGGCCAATGTCTATTGTGGTGGTGTCTTGAACTTGGTAGCCTTAAAGGACAATGTATCATGGACTGTGATGAACATTCCTTCAGACATGTAATGTACTGAGTACGAGTCTATGAGAATGGTGGCCATATTGAACCAGGTTCTCTTTTGCATGGGTGAACTCAATGTACTCAAGTTGTACAATAGGTTTGTGACAACACTTACACTCCAGTGACTGTAATGCCATAATTACTGTGCTAACTTAAATTGCTATTAAATATTTTATATTGTTGTGTTATCATAAATGCAACACATAAAAGTAATCTTTCATTTCAGTTTAGTCTTTGTTATGCATTTGTTTGTCCATATTAATGCTTTTCTTTTTTTGCAGAATCCTTCCCATGTCTTGATTAGTCTCCCTGCCAAATTTTGGTGACATTCAGGGTAGATTGAGCCACATAAGGCTCTTAATAGGGGAAGTTTAATTATGGCCACACTGTACACACACACAGTTGTTAATAGATTACAACACACAAATTTAGTATATTTAATCAGTATTGCCTACAATAACCAAGGTATTTTCAAAGATGATGATAACAAAACACAATGGAATAAAAGCAGATATTTTAAAAAATATATTTGAATATTACTTGAAATTCTGTGTTTTTATGCAAGTTTGTCTTGTTGTTATCCTTGAAAATGCTTCAGTTACCGTAGGCAAATATTTGATTTAAATATTGATTATTATTTTTTTTAATTTTTTATTTTCTGTGTGGTAATAAGCTATTAAGTCTCATTCTAACAATTTCATTGTATTTATTATTTTTTTGCTCTATGCCATAAATGAATACAAATTTGATTTCCACTGTTCATGTTTATTCTTTATTATTCTTAGTTCTTAATTGATCTGCACATCATCAATTTGTTTTAAAATCACTGTCTCCTCCTATTTATAATCTGTTTTGTTATTATTTTTTATTTAATTTATTTTAATTTATCTGATTTAATTGTTTATTTATATTTACTGCTTCTTTATTTAATATGCTTTTTAATGTTTCTAATATTAATTTTTGTTATCATTTGACATCCTCTGCAGACACCATTGCATCCTTCAGCTGATTTTCACTAAATTTGGGATGTTGCACTTTAAATTCTCTGTAAGTCTAATAATAGACTTACAGAGAGAGTCAAGGAATCATCAAGGGAGGCCATGCACCACCCATACCAGCCAGCTGTCACAACTTCATTAGGCCAACTACCCCCCCCCCCCCATAGTTCTATAAGAGATAAATTAACCCCTTCTTACCCTTGTATTAACTGCACACAAATTTAAACTCCACAGATGCCTCCTTGTCTTATCCCCACTTTCCATATAATGAAAAATTTTATCAACCGATATCCTATAACACTCTCTCAAAAGTTTATAGACCTTTATCATATCACCCCTCCTTCTTCTGTCTGCAAGTGTCTCCAATCTGCATACTCTCAGTCTATCATAATCTACATTCCAAATCCTGATATCATCATCATCTTCATACCTCTTCTTTATCCTCTCAAAGCTCAGGAGACCAGATCTACATACGATTGTCCAGGTGTGGTCATCTCAAGGCCTTGAAAAGAGACAAAATGGAGATTTTGAAACAAACCTTGACAAAGGATAGTTTCAACATCGCCATTGTCATTTGATCTTCAACTGTTTATCCACCATAACTCCAGTATCTCTAGCCTCTTCAGTCACCCCAAGCATAATCCCATCAATATAATATACTTTTGGATAGCACATTACTCCAATGTGCATACCTTTACACTTACTGAAACTAAATTGATAGCCATTATTATTTTCTCACATATTCAAATCATTCTGTAAGTGCAAAGATTCAGTAACATTCTTGATTGCCCTGCTTATCTTTGCATTATCACCAAACAATTGAATGTTACCTGTCAATCCCTTTATTGTATAGATTAAACAACAATGATCTAAAGACTGATCCCTGGATACACCACTGGTCACCTTAAATCTGGCAGATTCACAACCCAAATATACCACTTTCTGATACCTGTCCGCCAGCTACCTACTTATCCAAGCCAGTTGCAATCCTATATTCTCTAGTTTATGCAACATCCTTTTGTGTGGTGTCCTATCAAATGCCTCAGCAATGACCAGCAGTATGAATTGCTTATGGTTGCCTAAAATGTTCATACCATAACTAAGGGTATTTCCTTTCCCCTTGTCATGTGAACAGTCATGTGATCAACCTATTCAACCACACCCTGAACAATAATGAATTCTCGCTACTCAGCAAAGGTGTAAAATTTGCTGTGGCACCCAGGACGAATTAACAAACTAGATTTTATATACCATATTGAAAGAAGCTTAAGATTTCTCCAAAACAACATAGCTGATAAAATACATGTGGAAACCTCGAATATTTTAAATTTAAATTATGCAAATTTATTTATATAAATTTATATAAATTATGCAAAAACAATAACAAGCAACCTAACCAAATCTGAATTGGCAGCTGTGAAATCACTAAAATCAAATCTGGACATCATAATCACTAGAGCTGATAAAGGCAGTGCCACAGTTATTTTGAACCACACAACATATTTAGAAAAAATGAATCAATTAGTCTCAGACAACAGCACCTATCAACTTGTTAACTATAACCCAACTAATCACATAAAAAAGAAAAGGGGAAAAATTCTCTTCGCTCAAAGATACAGTTAAAAAAATTACTTCTGCACTATCTCGTTTCCCGAGAATTTACGGTTTACCAAAGATTCACAAACAGAACATACCACTCCAGCCAATAGTTGAAGGTATAGAGAGCCCCAATTATCGTCTAGCCAAGAAACTAGCATCAACACTCAAGGAGTTGGTAGATCATTCCCCCTTCTATATTAAAAACACACAGCAATTCGATTGGAGTAGAGCTCTCATAGTACCCATATATAAAAAGGGAAATAAAACAATGTGAGAATTACAGAGGTATTTTTCTACTGAGTGTTCCTGGTAATATATGTTCAAGTATACTTGAGAAACGGTTGAAAAGAATTGTGGAAAAGAAGCTTGGTGAAGAACAAGCTGGATTCAGGCCAAATAGTGGCTATCAGGATCATATTATCACTTTATGATAGCCAAGAAATCATGGGACTATAACAAAGATCTGTATTTAAGTTTTGTTGATCTGGAAAAGGCATATGACAAGGTGCCAAGAGAGAAGCTTTCAATACGCCACAGTTATATGGTGTCAATGGGGCATTATATCAAGCAATACTTAGTTCTTTATTTGAGTTGTAAGTCAGCAGTTAGAATTGAAGGAAGTACAGGAAGGTGGTTTAATGTTAAATCTGGTAATGAGACATGGATGTATATTATCCCCTCTGTTATTCATTATCTATATGGATCACATTATGAAGGAAAGTGGTATTTAACATGATATCAAAATTGGAGATGTTAATCTCAGCTCTTTGCGTTATTCGGATGATGTTATACTTCTAAATAATTCTGCTACAAGTCTGCAAGATTCCCTGACTAAAGTGAATAACTGTTGTAATAAATATGGTATGAAGGTCAGCATTAAAAGACACAATGAAAATAGGCAGAAACATTGAAAATATCAACTGCATTGTGAATGGAGAACCTGTAGAATAAGTAAAACATTTCAGCTACTTAGGCATGATTTTTAGTGAAGATGATAAATTAAATATGGAAATAGACAACAGAATCAACAAAGCTAGTATAATAGGAAGTCAACTGAATAAATTTATATGGAATAAGAGAGAGAAATTAGCCAAAATACTAAATAGCTATATATACAGTCCAATTTTAAAGTATGGATCTGAGAGCTTGGTCAGAAGTAAAACACTTGACCAAAGACTAGAGACAGCAGATATGAGAGTCCTGAGAAAGATTAGGGCATGAACAGATGGCATCAATGGCAATATCATATTAAAAACGAGGATATTAGAAAAGAACTTGACATTGTCAGCATCCATGAATGCATTAGCAGAGACAATCTCAGGTGGTGGTATGGTCACTTAAACAGAACGAGAGAGGAAAGATTAGCAAAACACGTGTCTTCTGCCAGGTTGGCAGAAAAAAGACCCAGAGAAAGACCAAGATATAGGTGGATCGATACAGTAAAAAGTGCCTGAGAAGATAGAAATATAAGAGCTGATGTTGGAGTCTTGACAGGTAACAGACTAATTTGGAGGAAAATTGTAGATAGGAAGTTAATAATGATGTAATTTTTCATGTAGTACTATCATATCCTCTACACCACTTGAGGGTATATATATATATATATATATATATATATATAAAATAATGATGTAATTTTTCATGTAGTACTATCATATCCTCTACACCCCTTGAGGGTATATATATATATATATATATATATATATATATATCAGGAATTTGATGATGAACACTTTCTAAGACATCACACTTGAAAAAGGTGATTTATTAGTCAGTTTTGACATCTCTGCCCTCTTCATAAATGTCCCAATCAATGACACAATTTTGTTACAGGACAAATTCTCTCCTGACATCAAAGGGCTCTTTGCACTACGTTCTGGCAAAACACTTTTTACCTACAAAAAGAAGGCACAGCCATGGGCTTGCCATTATCCCCCCAATTGCTAACTTTTATATGGAATCTTTTGAGCAATGTGCTCTAAATTCCTCTCCTTTAAAACTCCAAGTCTGGCTTAGATACGTTGACGATGTTTTTACTATTGGTCCCATGGCTGCCAGACATTAGACATGTTCCTCAGCCACCTAAACAGACAACACAAACATATACAATTGAGATTGAAAAGCAGAACACACTTCCTTTTCTATATACACTTGTCACACATCTTCCCTCTGGCAGTCTTTCCTTCACTGTTTTACCAGAAACCTACACATACTGGCCAGTATATACACACAAACTTCTACCACAATTCAACACAAAAACTAGGTGTCAGTAGCACACTAAAAAACAGGGCTTTGAAGATTTGCTCCAATGAACAGGCACTTAAGTTGAATTAAAAGTTATCAACAATACCTTCCTAAAAATGGCTATGTCCAAAATACTCGCTACAAAATTCTTCACAAGACCTCACTTGAAAACAAAAATAAAGTAGACTGTAATAAAACTGTAGCCATTCCATACATTAAAGGGATATCAGATAAAATAAACAGAATGCTACAGAAATACAACCTTAAAGCCACCATTAAACCTGCAAAATTAAAGAACTCAACTCATCCAAATTTCCACTGGCCCACCCTGGAGTGTACCATATTCATTGCACCTGTAATTTGCCGTATATAGGAGAAACAGGACACACAATTCCTATCAGAAAAAGGAACATAAATGGCACATTAAATTTAATACCTATGGTAACTGGCTTTTCTGATCAAGCCCTGAATACTTTACATAGAATTGACTGGAAAGGCACCTGTTGTTTACATCACACCAAAATGTGGTATGAACATAAATTTAAGGGTGTCTGTGAAATTCTTATCAACCACCCTAATCTTAACAGTAATGATGGTCTAAAAATTCCAAGAATATGGAAGGCACATATTCTAGCTGCATACTCTTTTTTTCTCCTTAAGAGTTAATTATAAATAGGACTATAGGTAATCCATGATCTTAAATCTAATTATAACAACTTTCATGTTAAATTAGGACATCCCTTTTACTGTAATAAAACTACTTATATGAAAAAAATTTTTGTGATGTTGTCGTAAATAGAATATAGCTTTGCTGTAGTCATCATCATACGCATCAAGGATTTAGGCCTAGCATGGCCTGTTCCGCCCTTAGAAGTCATTGTTTAAGAGGACGTCCTGGTTTTCTTTTTCCTAATGGCTTGTACTTTAAGGCTTGTTTTGGTAATCTTTCTTGTTTTCATTCTTTGAACGTGTTCCATCCATTTATGTTTATATTTTTTAATTTTTTCTATTACTGGTTCTTGGTTTAATTCTTTCATAATATCTTTGTTTCTTTTGTGATCAAATAGGGTATACTTTGCAGTTTTTCTCATAAACTTCATTTCTGCTGTTGTTAATCTTTGTTTGTCTTTTTGTTTTATTGTCCAGATTTCGCTTCCATACATTAAGACTGGTAAGGCTAATGTATTGTATACTTTTAGCCTGGGTTGTTTTTGAACTAGGTTTGGTTTAAATATAGAGTTAATTACACCTGTTATTTTTAAATATTTTGCAATTTTTACGTTTATATCTTTTTCATTTTCATATGTGATCATACATCCTAGGTAGTTAAATGAATTCACCTGTTCTAAGATCTTGTTATCTATTACTATTTTAGTTCTTGCTGGATCTTGTCCTTTAAAGGCCATAGTTTTTGATTTTTCTGTTGATATTATCATACCATAATCTTTGGATATCTCATTTAGATTTAAAATAGCTTTCTGTAAGTTATCTTCAGAATTTGTAATTATTATTTGGTCATCTGCAAAGATGAGAGTGTTTAAGTTAACTGTAGGTGAAAGTTTAATTCCTTGGTGTAAATTTTTACTCCATTTTATTATTATTTCATTTAAGCAGATATTAAAAAGAGTTGCTGAGAGGGGACATCCCTGTCGGACCCCTTGGTTTATCTCTCTTGTATATGATAGCTCGTGATTTAATCTTATTTGTATTTGATTATTTTCATATATACTTGTGATAGCTTTTAGGATATTATTTGGTATTTGTCTTTCTTTTAATATGTTAAATAATACATTTCTTTTAACTTTGTCAAATGCTTTTTCAAAGTCAATAAATGCAATATGTGTTTCCAAATTATATTCTCTTCTTTTCTCTCCTATTAATTTTAGGCAGAAGGCTGGGTCTATACATGATCGTCCTTTTCTAAATCCATTCTGTACCTCTAGAATAACTACAGCTTTGCTGTAGTTATTTTATTATTATTTATTTTTTCTTTTTTTTTTTCCACTAGAGAATAACTAGGCCAGTAGAATAACTGTTGATCAAATCATTGTCTGTTTAGCATACTGTGTGAAATGTAATACAGCTTGTCTCCATATATATGTGTGTATATACTCCAGATGATGACCTAAATATGAAGGTTGAAACGTCGGGAAATTAAAGTAATATTTCTAACACAGTTGTACTCTCCACAATTTGTCTGAAATGAATGTAAGATGCAGAGGAAGTTTGCAAGAACTTCTATTAAGTTATATCATTTATCTGATTTTAGATCCTCCAGTAGACCCTTGATTAATGGACAAAAAATTTCTGTCCTAAAGGAAAAATTTAGAACTTTTTTTTTCTTTCATTTACGAATAAAGCACACTAAAAGGTTAGGTCAAAGAGTCAGCATTATCTTATCATGCATCCAGTGTTGGGCTCAGAGTGTTGCGGCATCTAAGTGAGAGAGAGATGGTTAATGGAAAGGGAGCAATTAGCACTATGCATCAACACTGTTAGTCTTCGGGTGCAGTTCATCCTATTGTATTGTTTATGTTTTGGTTATTTGCATTTTACATAATTGTGATTTTTACATCTTTTATAATATATATAAATATTTGTGTATCATTATGGCGTGGCGGGTTAACTTGAGTGTTGTACAAAAATTAGAACTGATTGAAAAGCTTGAAGATAGTGTAACCATTGCACATGTGTGCAAGATTTATGAGTCATAAAGCAAACAATTTAAGACATTAGCAGAAAAAAAAAATTAAGGATTGGCATTAAAATACAGTGTAGATGTTTTCTCAGACTACTACAATTGGTAGTAGAAAACATGAAAGTGGCTAAAGATATAAACCTAGAGGAAACAGTGTTCAAATTGTTTGTTCAGCAGTGCTCAAGTGGTGTTGTTGTTAGAAGTGTTGAATTAAAGTCAGCTGCTGAAAGGCTTCTAGCATATGGGCCTAAAATTTCAGGGGGGGGGGGGGTGGAGTGATGGATGGATGGATGGATGGCTGGCTGTGGCATTTTAGAAAGCACCATGGCATTGTTAATAAAAGAACTTGTGGTTAATCTTTAGGTGCAGATGAACAAGTTGAGCTTTTTGGAAAATATCTAAATTACCTCATTAAAAATGAGGACCTCATTTTACCACAGCTTTATAATGCTGATGAGACTGAGCTTTTTAATTATGCTGTTCCTGAAAATACATAAGCTTACAAGCATGAAACAAGCACCCCTGGTTGTAAGCTAAATAAGAAGTGAATTTCAGTTTGATTATCTGCAAATGCTGATGGCTTGCATTGGCTTAAGCTTATGGTATTTGGTAAGGCAAAAAAAAACCCTCTTGCTTTAAATGATTTAATTGAACCAGTTACCGGTGATATATTTCCACTCAAAAAATGCCTGATTTACAGTAGATATTTTCTGTGACTGGTTCTTTAACCAGTTTATTCCTGATATGTGATACTACCAGACAGATGTGTTGAAAATTCCTTCTCATGAAATAAAGGCTGTTTTACAGCTAGATAATGTATCTACTCATCCTAATGCTGAGAGGTTAGTTAGCAGAGATGGGAGAATTAAATGTGTTTTTCTGCCTCCTAACACTACTTCACTGATACAACTTATGGATCAGGGTGTAATCGTTAAATGAAAGAGGTTGTATAAGAAATAGTTTTTGGAAGAGGTGATGGTTTTTTGGAAGAATCAGACAGAGAAGAAGAAGATACAAGAAGTACCAGGGTACTGTGAAATTTGCATGTATGCAACATCAGATTTGCTATCTTCAATTTAGCAACTCTGTAGGAAGATATGAAGATTACTATCATGGCCAATTCTTGAAAGAAACTGTTGTATGACATTGAGGTGTCTAATGTTTGGGACCCTTTTCTGAGGGCTACCAACAAAAATGCAACTGAGAATGATGTGGAGGCTCAAATATGATGAAAGTGATCTGGGTTATCAGTTTTTTGCTGACGTAGTGATGGTGAAAATTGTTCATGGAGAACAAGAGAACGATAATTATTATTATTACATAACACCTCCAGGGAGTCTAAAGACTCATCAAGGGAGGGTACCTGCTCTACAACTCTCTGTCTCCATTACTCCACCAGCTGCAACTACCTTCATCATCTACACCAACACCATCTACCGCCGACCACCACTAGTATTTTCACAAACAAACATCCATGCCCACGGCAGGATTCGAACCCGTAACCTTTTGTGCTGGAGAGAGGATAAGCTAACCACTCGGCCAACCAGGCTGGCATAATGATGACAAATACAAAGAATCGATTGCGCCTAATCCTGAATTGTCTGTTATAAGGTAGCATATGGTTGACATTATATTGAATCATCATTAGACCCTGATTTAACCGCGCGGTTAGCCTAGTGGCTTTGCGCTTCGCAACCATATGCTTGGGGAAGGAGTGTCCCAGGTTCGATTCCCGTTGTAGACGTGAGGAATTTGAGGATCTTCCTCAGACATAGCCAAGTTAGCCGGTCTTGGGCGCGGTCAGTAGGGTTTTTTCCGCCAGTTTATCTGGCATTTTTCATCCTGCAAACAGGCAAACCGACCCGTGAACATACGCCTCTACAGTCAAAAATATATCCCCCCAGCGGCAGACCAGGCGACGGGTTGGTTGGGAGTAGTACTAACAAAGAAGTCGCATCTAAAGTAACACGCTAACCCTGCATGGGAAGCGGGAATAATGCGTAGAAGAAGATCATTAGACCCTGATTTGTTTCCTTATTATGAACATTTTAGAGAATTTTGATCTGCATTAATAAGGAAGCAGCGCCAAGGTGTAAGGCAACTTAAGCTTGATTATTTCTTCAAGACCACTTCATCAGCTGGACATTTTTCACTAGAACCCTCTCCCAGCAAGGGATTAACACTTCTCTCTCGATATATGGCAGTTGTATTTCTGACTCTGAAAATTGTAATCCTTTCAGTTCATAAAAATGTTAATAATTTTTTTTAATGTTTTTGTTTATTTTTTATTCAGTAGAATTTAAGACTTTTAAAATATTTTTCCCCCTCTAAAATGGATTTAAATAAAAAAAAAAGAACTAATGTTTGCATTGAAAACAAGCTTGTGTGAGCTTTAAGAAAATAATAGAAAAAAAGAAGTGGTGGAAATACTCCATTAGTTACGTTGTATAGTTTTTGATGTGTTTAATTACAATGGTTTGGTTCTTCTCGTAAATTTATTTTTATATTTTTAACAGTTGTTTTAGTGGCATGTATAAATTACTCAATGTACATTGTAATAATATTTTATTCATAATTATACATTATAATAATATTTTAATATATCCTGTACATTTTAAGTTTGTTATTAATATGTGTTTTTAAAATACATTCAGCTTAACAGACTTTTGGCAATAACGGACACCCCTTCCCCCAATTAGTCCATTAAATCAAGGGCCATCTATAACTGTATTTGGAAAATAACTGTTTTTAAAGTTTAATTTTCCCATGTTTCCTGTTTACTGTCAATGTTAGTACAATTAGAACAAAACGGAAGCAAGGTTGTCAAGGAGGACAAAGGAATACATTTTGGCAATTTATTCCTTGACTGTCTTAGCTACTGTTAAAAATAACAGTAGTTAAATAAAAAAAAAAAAAAATTTTAACAAGTAAGCCAACTATTGAAGCAAGAAGTTCGCTGCAATTTTGTCAGCCAAGTGGCTAACTTGGCTGACATTAATTATTGAGAATGAAATTCCCCTTCTAAAATTCAAGCATTACCATAAATAACAATGTCACTGATTATTAAAGGTTAGCTGCTTTTTCAGTACTAGGAAAGCAACTAACCTTTTTCTTTCTCAGTACTTCAGTCACTTTGTTTACATATAATATAATATATTGTCACAAGATTATACGAACAATAATCTATGCACAATGCTATAATTTTTTTATGCCTTTGCAAATTCCTGTAATACTATTGTATAGCTATTTCTCTGGTCCAACTATGTGACAGAACAAAAAAAGAAGCTGCATGTTGAAACTAGATTCTGTTTTGTTAGACAAAGTTCAGTGTAAATTTTAATGCATATGAGATTAACTGCCCTATCAGAGCATTAATTAGTTTTGAAAATAGCCAAGTTACTTGCCTGTGACAGGCCATTATACCTGCAAACAATGGAAAAATGGGATTATCAGAAAGTGTATCTATTTTTTGGCTTATCTAATGAATTCAAAAGTTATGGGAAAATATTCACTTTAGTAATGTTTTATTTAGGAATTAGATAGAATCAAAAAAGGAGATCACCAGTCATTTGAAAAGGATGATGAAGAAGATGAGGATGAGGATGAAGATGAAGAAGATGATGACCCTGTCTCTGCAGACAAGGTATATATTTTTTGAAAACATATTCAGTTAATTTTTGTTGTTTATTTTCCCCAACATGTAATCATGGAAAAAGCTATGACAAATTAGAGATTTTCTCTCTCCTCTATTTCCAGCCATTCCAGTGTATTTTCACAAAAAGAGAAACTTATGTTTAATTTTATAAAAACTTAGTTTTGAAAAAGCTTGTTAAAAAGGACAAGTTTTATTTCACATATTGATCCTTATTTAATCAACATATCTAGAATAATGTCATTGCACTTAGTGCTTATAACATTACATTAGAGCCAGTCATTTTCTTATGTTTAAAAAGAAGCTGGTTTGCTTGATTACATTATATTTTAAGGATCTTGCAATGTTACTTTGTGTTTATATCTATACTAAAGAATTTTTTTTCTTATTCTTTAGCATTCTTTCTGCATGAATTTATGCTTGCACAATGTAGTGATTGAATGCATGTCTAGAACAAAAATCCAAAATTTTACCATCACCATTAAATTTGTGCTTTCTCCAAATATTGCAAAGCATTTCACACTTTCCTGTTGTACTGTTTAAAGTAGAAACAAGAGCACTTTGTTTTAATTGTTAATGAATTCAAAAATTCTCTTTCTTTTGAGGAGGTTAATGAGAACAGTTAAGTTTCATTGTAATGTTGCAAACCTTATTGGTTAATCATATTATCCATAATGAGTGCTTTATGTGATAGAGCACTTAAATGACATTTGCCAGCTTTAAGTTCATCTTATTTTTTAAATTTTATTGATACTGTATTTTCTTTGCAATTGATAATTCTTGCTATTATGGTGATTGTATCCTTGAAAATGTTATTACCTAATAAGTTTTGATTAATCTGAAATTGATTTCTTAATGACTGTAAATATGGAGAAAGGCTTACATATTAGCAGTTATTTATCTTGCTGTTTAGCAGTGTGGCATCAGTAGCATCATGCATAGCTGCATTAATTTACCAAAAAAATCTAATACAGATTACAGACACTCATTTTAAAATTTACTTCAAACTAATACATCTAACTTATTTTTATCCAACCTCAGAGGATACTCAGATAGAGTGTTAGTTGTTTTCTCTCTTACAGTTGTGAATTACTTCCATTATTTTCAACTCTCACTGTAGCAAACACTATAATAACAAACCACTCCCTATAACAGACTATTGAAAAGTCTCACCAAAACTTCATAGGGGTGTGCTATACTAAAAAAAATTCTTCGTTTTTCCCTTCTTTTACCTTGTGGTATTGAGGGTTTTCTGTTCGTTTAATCGCAACCGTATACAAGGATAAGATGGTCAGCCCTATGCCTCTTGGTGTATCCTATGTCTGTAGAGGCATTGAGTTCACAAGGCCAGTTCGCCTGCTTGCGGGATGAAAAATCCCAGATAAACTGGAGAGAAAAACCCTGCAGTCTGCCCAAGACTGGCTAACTTGGCTATGTCTGAGAAAGATCCTAAGCTCCTCACATCAGTGATGGGAATCGAACCCAGGACACTCCTTTCCCAAGCATATGGTTGTGAAGCACATAGTCACTCGGCTAACTGCATGGACTAAAAACAAAAAAATTACATTAAATAATCCACAACAACAAATAATTCTGTGCGTCCTACATGTTTGCTGTAGTGGAACTTAACTGCACTTGATAGTACATATTTGCTGTAGTGTGAGAGGTTTTTATGCCTCTAAATGTGCTGGCTTGAAATCCAGGAAATATTAAAGCTTAATAAATAATCTTATTTATTTTGTTCTTCTGTTTATAGCTTGAAACAGTGAAATGAATAAGATTTACTACTGCTGTTAGTTTAATAGATTGATTACTTCAGATAATGGAAAATATGAACCTGAGTAAATTATAGGTCTAACATTATTATTATTATTATTACATGACCGCCAGGGAGTCCAAAGACTCATCGATGGAGGGCACCCACTCCATAACTCTCCATCTTCACCACTCAATCCACAACTACACCAACATCATCTACCATCACCACCACTAGTATTTCCACAGATAATCACAAACATCCATGCCCACAGTGGGATTCGAACCTGCAGTCTTTTGGCTGGAGAGCGGATAAGCTAACCATTTGGCCAACCAGGCTGGCAATAGACTTATAATAGGCTGTTTTAAAAGATATTAATTGTATTGGCTAGATAATATCTCATGCATCTCTTAAAAGCATATGTGAAAAAATGTCAATTTAATTTTTTTTTTAAATTTATATATATATATATATATATATATTATATCACTCCTACACTTTGAGAGGCCACAAGGTCTGTATCAAATAAATGCCATTTGTAAGCTTTGGCCAAAAGCAAAGTAATCTTTTCATATTCTTCTTAACCACCAAACCATACTTGATGTGTTTACAAGTGAATAATTACATAGATGTGCAGTGTCCATGAAGTTAATATAACCTTTGTATACTATTAAAATAAAATGGATATCATGCTTATATTTTGATATATTTGATCTCTGTGGCCATTTGGATGATTAAAGATTAGCATGTTATAGTCCATGAGTAATAATTCATTGGGGACTGTGCCACAGAACTGAAGTGGATGAAATGAAAGACAAATGGGAATAACATGTTTGGTGAATCTGCAGTTCAGCTGTAAGAGGCCAGTTTTGCTCATGTTCCTGTAAGTTTAGCAAAAATGGAGAACATAATGCATGCTAGTTCTGCTGAACAGTGCTCATAGAAATATCTGTAGAAGAGACACACAGTGTGGAAATTGATAATGAGGGTCATTAATCAACCAAATTACACTCTTCTGAACTGCATAAAGAATAATTTTCAGAGAATCCTTAGGTGAGCACCACTCCAAATGTCAAGAGCAGTATTCCAAGGGCGGGTGAATGGGAAATTCGTACAGAGTAAGCAACTGAACAGGAAAGAAGTAAACAAAAAAGAATGTTTTCTGGAAGATGAAAATGCTATAAAAGTGATGTGATTATACCATGAAGAAAGACTAGGGGTAAGAGTCAATCTGAGAAGAGAGACCTCTTTTTGAATGTTAAATTGAACAATATCAAAAGTAAGTGGTGAACTAAGGTCTTTATTGTGACAAAACAGGAAAAACTGTGTTTTGGAAGTATTACAAGTGATTTATTGTTGCCCCCATTGTAGGATGGTGAAAAGATCATTGTTCAGGACATTTATGATAAATGTCCTGAACATTTATGATATTTATCTTGACATTTATCTTGAAGAGACACAGTGTGGAAATTGAAGTTTGACATGTTTGAGTACTACAAGGTTTATCATATGAGTATGATGGTTGGAGAGTGCTATCAGCAACAATTTCAGAAAAATTTCAGATTCTATGTGAATAGGGTTTGAGGTTTGTGAGAGCAGATCATTAATAAATATAAAGAAGAGGATGGGTGAGGCAACAGAGCCCTGAGGAATACCTGCATTAACTAGAAAACTGAAGAGAGAGAGCACTTTCCATCATTGCACTTAGTGAATGATTTGAGAGAAAACTGGCAATCCAGTTACAAAGCAAGGAAAGCAGGCTAAAATGGCAATTTGCTGAGATTCCAGATCCAGTCAGATACTTTTGCAAATGCTAAGTGTAACAGCACGGGTTTCTCAGACTTTTTTCATAGCACACATGTCCTGTAGCCCAGAAGATCTGCTGTGGATGTTGATTGACAAAGTTCATACTGGTGGTCATTGATCAGTTGCCAGTTCTCCAGATGTCAAAGAAATTCACTATTCATGACCTTCTCCATTACTTTGGATAAGTGAGAGCAATAGATAGATAGTTTGATGGGGAACATATATCACCTTTTTTTGGAATTAGTGATATGGACTTGCTTTCATGCTGTAGAATAGTGTGAAGATCAGCAGATGCCAGCTGAGTAGAATATAATGTATAGATGATAAAGAACATGTGTTAGTTCAGGAGCATAACTTGTAGGACTCCATCAGGACCAGAAGTTTTTTGTATCCTGGTGGTTTCAGATTCCTTTGATGTCTTTCTTCCAGAACATCAAACAGAAAGTCTGACCATGAAAAGGAGAAAAAGTCCCAGAAATCTTTCAGCTTGGTATTATTGTCCACTTGGTAAATGCTAAACTACATGAGGTTGTGAATGGCTGAGAAAGTACATTCCACAAGAGATGAAACTTGGGATGAGATCAGTGCTTTTAGAAATTTGTTAGAAAAGTAATTAGAGTTTTAAAATAAAACTTATTTTATTGGCTCATCTACTAGCTTGTATGCAAATTTTTTTATAACCTGGAGAATTTGGTTTTGAGCAGTCTTCTTACATTAATTATGATTTTGTGTTAACTGTTGTTTACTGTTAGTGTAAAATGTAGGAAACATGGCAAAATATTATCGTTTAGAATGGATGAACTAGATAATTTTTCATTTCTTTCCATCAAAATACAAAATCTTTGAACAAGTATAAATATAAATCAACAGTGGAAATCATTGATTTGTGCATTAATGTGTCAGAACTGTAATGATGGTCTTTTTTTTTAGGATAAAAGTGTTTTTGAGCAGAATTGTGATATAAAACATCCAGATCTTTCATTAGAACATTCCACTGACTTAGGTATGTTCCAAACTTTGTAACATCTCACATTTATTTCTAATTATTTTCTATATGTATGTGAAAGCTGTTTAAAAAAAAAGAAAAAAAAAAAGTGTCCTTTAATAATTGCAAATCCTGTACCACTAAGAAACTGCTTAAAGGACATTCAGTTTTTGTTCTTTCTTCAAAATGTAAAGTATTTTTAAAATGAAATACAGGTATCTTTTGCTTAACGCGGTTTTGCTTAATGTGGGATTTGATTAATGCAGTAAAATTTATTGTGACAATCCCTTTATATACTCGGCAAGTTTTAATTAACGCTCCTTTAAATTTACCATGAAAAAACATGCAAGCCTTGGGGAGTGTTTCCTGGCCGAGAGAAAGGAAGTCTTGAGCATGATGAAGTCATTCCTTCCATTGAGCATTAAGAGTGGGTGTATTACAAGCTCCAGTTGTTCTGCTGTATTTACAAATTACGTTCTTCATAAATGTTTTCATCCAGGAAAGAATTTCATCCAAATTCTCTTAATGATCTGTGTGAGAATGTGAAGGTTTTATTTTTTCCACCAAATATGACATCATTGCTACAACCCATGGACATGGGTGTCATTGCAACTTTTCAAAGCCTATTTTCTTAAAAAGACATTCTCAAAGGCAGTAGAAACAACAACAAGAGAAAATGCAATTATGCTCCAAGAATTTTGGAAAAATTTTAACATTAAGCATGCAATTGAAAATATTCATGACTCATGGGAGCCAGAAGACAAGTGTCTTCTAGCTGCATGAGAGCTGTTTGGAAAATCTTTTGCCGGAATGTGTTAATGAGTTAGGTGGTTTTCAATATCCTGTGAACAATGTGCGTGAAGAAATCTTTGCAACTAGTGAAGACCTTGGTTTTGATAATGTTGATGCAGAAGATGTTAAAGAATTATTGGATTCAAATTCAAAATGATTTCAATGAAAACGGTCTTCTTGAAATTGAACAACAACATGCATATGAAGACAACGAACAAATAGAATGTGAAGATGAGGTTCCAAAGGAGATAACAATCAAAGAACTGGATGGAAATTTCATAGTTTAGAATCTTAAGCAGCAAGTAATAGATATGGATGCAGATGTTAATCGAAGAATGCTTGTTTGCTGAAGTCTAGACAGTAATTTTGCTTGTTATCATAGAATTTATGCTGATAAGAAAAAAACTATAACTCTTCAAACGACTCTTGATAACTTTTTTTTTTGATAAAAAAATTGCAGTAACTAATGTAGGTACAAGCATTTATTAAACATTTGCTTTGCATTCATTTTTTATCTTTCCTAAAAGAGTACCATATAAAACAAATTATTAATACAGTAATCTATCATGGACGAATTGTAATTTGATATCGGAAAGGATCTGAGAGGAACTATTCATTTGTTTGCTGATGATGCAAAGTTGGGTAGAGGAAATAGTGAATGCACATGATGTCAAAATTTTGCAAGATGATTTGGATATATTGGGGGACTTGGCTAAGGAGAATGGTTGTCAATTTAATGTGGCAAAGTGTAAGGTTATGCATTTTGGGGTGAAAAGATTTGCAGTAGTATACCACATTAGTGGAACTGTACTCCAGGAGATTGACGAAGCCAGGGATTTGGGGGTGTTGGTGGATAGGGAGTTGAAGATTAGGGGGCACATTGCAAAAGTAGCTAAATCAGCTCATCAAATTACTTGGTTACTGAAGAATACTTTGACGAGCAGAGACAAGCAAGTTATTGTTCCTCTGTATCGAGCCTTGATAAGACGCCCATCTTGACTACTGTGCCCAGATCTGGGCCCCTGGGTTTCTTCTTGATGGGGAGGAGGTGGAGAGGATCCAGAGGCGAGTGACCAAGATGATAGCAGGCCTATGGAATGAACCTTATGAGAACAGGTTGAAGATTTGTGGGTTGCAGACATTGGTTGTTAGGCGGAAGAGGGGTGATATGATTGAGACATTCAAATTACTGAAGGTTTTCTATAAGATTAATTCAGAGGTTATTTTTCAGAACAGGTCTGGTGGTGGGAGGACTAGGGGCCATCCATGGAAACTAGGCAATAGTGTGGTAGCAAAGGTGTTAGAACTAGGTTTTTTGCATGGAGAGTGGTGAATGAGTGGAATAAGTTGCCAGAGTGTGTTATGGGTGCCATGACCATGAGTGGATTCAAGGCAAGGTATGATGAATATGGTCTGGAAGCTGAATAGTTGTTGACATGATGTTTAGGGACTCCTTGGAGTTGCCCATAATAATAATTTTTACCATTGATCATTAGATTTGGTTAACATGATTTTGATATATGCGGTAACATCGAGGAATTAATTAATCGCGTTAATCAAGGAATACCTGTAGTCAAATGTTATTCATCAAATTAAGTTTGATGTGTGAGCCTCTTTAAAAATTAGCCTCTTTGTGTTATTTTTTTCTTCTGCTTCATATATTGAAGAAATATGGCTCTACAGGGTTAATAATAAATTTAGTTTAATCCTATATCCAAGTGTGAGCAAACAAAGTTTGCGCCTGAAAGTATCTTCAGGACAGGGGTAAGGTGGTACAACACCAGGGCACTCCTTGCAAAGGTAAAGCAAGCTACCAACAATCCTTGGTAGCTTGCTCCAAGGATTGTGGGCCTGGCTCCCACTGAAGAGACCACAATAAAGGTCGAAACTAGGCTGGGTTGTGACTCTTCCCTTAATGCATAACATTAGACATATCCGCAAGGAGATGTGTTTTGCATAATGGGAGATACTGAGATAGGATTTTTGGTAGCTTGCTCCACCTTTGCAAGGAGTGCCCTAATGTTGTACCACCTTATCCCTATCCTGAAGATACTTTCAGGTGCAAACTTTGTTTGCTCACACTTGGATAAAGGATTAAACTAAATTTATTATACTCTAACCAAGTGAAAAATAAACTTTCAGGGTCAGTTAAGTATCAGTGACGTCCTGTGATTGTTCCTGTGGTTGACACTTAAAGTGTCAGCTTTTCATCTGAAAGTGAGTTAACCAGTCTCATATGGAGATGATATGATTCCCCCCCCCCCTGATAATCGAGGTTTTCATCCCACAAAACAGGAAACACAGCCATATAAGAATAAACCATATTGTCAGAACATTAGGCAGGCTTATATGAAATTGTTGCTTGTCTGTGATAGGCCTTTGAGTCTAGCATGCTAAGGAAAAAGGATATTATGGTGTGCAATGAAACTTGGATTTTTTAAACCTAACAATGCCATAGCTGAATAGTTTTATCATGTATCACTTACTGAATGGAGGGGGGGGGAGACACTTGATTTATATCCTATCTCTGACAGAATTTTCTTAATTCTCTTTTTCTGGCAAGAGCTAGGTTAGTTGGTTATTGCAAGGGTAGTAAAGCCTCGTCTTCTCTAACATTTCTGATTTCTGGTTTTTTTCTTCTGTAGAATAGACAAACACTGTAAAAATACCCAGTTTACATACTTAATACTTCATGGCTTTTGCTCTTTGATGAAATAAATAACCACACATAACCCAATTAATATTTATATATTTAAAAAAAAAAGAAAATTTCAAATATATATGTATATATATTTCCACTTGGTTATACTATAAATTAAAGACGCCAAGAAATTATATTCTCGGTTTAATCCTTCATCCAAGTGTAAGCAAACAAAGTTTGCACATGAAGTAACTTCACGACTGGGCAACTTGTACATAGAGGCTGATGACTCCACATCACTTGCTTTAGTATCTCATAATGCAAAGCACATATCCTTACAGACATGTGCATCCTCTGTTCAAAAGGA
This sequence comes from Typopeltis vanoorti, assembly GCF_054136105.1. Classification (NCBI taxonomy): domain Eukaryota; kingdom Metazoa; phylum Arthropoda; class Arachnida; order Uropygi; family Thelyphonidae; genus Typopeltis; species Typopeltis vanoorti. The sequence continues at coordinate 109,607,442 of NC_143560.1, read as the reverse complement.
AACTGAACTTTTGATAGAAAATAAAACACAGGCCAATTATATTATTCGAATCATTTATTTCAATCAGTATGCTCTCCCTCAGCTTCGATACAGCAGTTGGCACGGTCAATTAATTCATAAAATGAGTTTTTTTATATCGGTTGCAAGACAACTTCAAGTAATTGATCATGTCTGTTCATGAGCTCTTAGTAATGGGCTAAGGTTTTCAGCAGAAAGAAAGTCTGTATACATGTCTCCCAAGAACACACTCTTTGCCCCAACCAAAAGTTAAGAATGAGAAAATTCTGTTAAACCCCTTAGAAACAGAAGCCAAGCTGGACTCATGTTTGAGAGGTGCATGAAAGCATTGAATATCTTTTACCTCTGTCCTCTACAGAATGGTGTCCTGATCGATGTTATGTGCTTCATCTTTATTACGCACCTATCTTCGCTTAAAGATTGATCAGGTCGCAAATTGATGCTTCTGCAAAGATATCTGTGATGGTTGGAGATCATATCCATCATCAATGCATATGAATAGCTGCTGGCACATTTTGCATATCACCCATTCCAAGTCATTATGTTAAAGCAAATGAACCTGTGCTATCCCTTCAATGGAAATAGTTGACACTTAACTATATTTAAAAAAATAAATTCATTCCCTATACATCCCACATGGATTAGTATCTATAATATTGCACACATCAGACTGCCATTTATCCATTTGGTATGCATGTGAAAAGGGATTATTCACCCTAATGGAATAAATGTTGATAACATTACCTGTTCTGAATATTATAGTATTTCTTAATCATTAGTTTATTTACAGCTGTTTAATGCACACAGAGCAGAGCACTCTGATTTTTTACCTATCCATAGCAATGGTTCGGGATCTGAGACCTCTATTGGTTGTACTACTGTTGCTCCTAATCACCTTATCTCCAGTCAGATTCTACTTACATGCAGTAATATATTGCTGAGATACATGCCATTTAGCCTGGCCTATTGGGACAGAGCCAACCTCTCCAGTATAATAGGTAAAAGAAATGAGGATGGCTTGGCACAACAAAATTTTAAAAATCCCACCCAGGATATTGGGTAACAGGCAAAAATTTAAAGGTGTGGTAATCCTTCTCAACATCCTCAATCTACTGACAAAATCTCTTATTTCCCTCAAATCCATAAAATAAAGCATAAAAGTGGCTTTCATTCTGCTTTACAAGATGTCGAAATTTATACAGCTTCATTATCTTCACAACTGGGGTAATTGATATGAAGATACTTCATGTACAAACTTTATTTACATTTGGATGAAGGATCGAACAAGAATATAATTTCTTGGAAAGTTTAAATTTATTTCTACCCAAGTGGGAAAATAACTTGCAGAACTATCACTGATATCCAAGGCATTTTAATAATAAAGTAATACTTATTTGAATTAAGGGGATATTAAATCCCACATTGTTTTAAAACCGAATAAGAAACTCAAAGATTGGAATCAGAGAGTTTCTTGCCGAATATAGTATAGTAAACTAGAAAGTATCGGCGATCACTAAGCGTCCGCTAAATGCAAGTGGCCCAGCACGTAGTGCAATACCGGAAATCTCGCAGCAAAGTCGGTAAAGTTCTGATCACTATTCTTAGGTATTTACCATAATGTAAAAACACATTTCCTAGGAAATGTATGCTGTTATTACATTATGGTGGTGAGGTCACTACCCAGACCGGTTTCAGCCTTTTTTGAGGCTTCATCAGTGAGTAGCTAGACCGAGTTAATACCAAAGTGTATAGCGAAAAGAACTTTATACTCTGCTATACGAGTTTCCGAACAGGTGCAACCATTAAGTTACTTAAATATAAAGAGCTAATAAGCTTCATTTCGGCAACAAAAACATTATTTGAATTAAGGGGATATTAAATCCCACATTGTTTTAAAACCGAATAAGAAACTCAAAGATTGGAATCAGAGAGTTTCTTGCCGAATATAGTATAGTAAACTATAAAGTATCGGCGATCACTAAGCGTCCGCTAAATGCAAGTGGCCCAGCACGTAGTGCAATACCGGAAATCTCGCAGCAAAGTCGGTAAAGTTCTGATCACTATTCTTAGGTATTTACCATAATGTAAAAACACATTTCCTAGGAAATGTATGCTGTTATTACATTATGGTGGTGAGGTCACTACCCAGACCGGTTTCAGCCTTTTTTGAGGCTTCATCAGTGAGTAGCTAGACCGAGTTAATACCAAAGTGTATAGCGAAAAGAACTTTATACTCTGCTATACGAGTTTCCGAACAGGTGCAACCATTAAGTTACTTAAATATAAAGAGCTAATAAGCTTCATTTCGGCAACAAAAACATTATTTGAATTAAGGGGATATTAAATCCCACATTGTTTTAAAACCGAATAAGAAACTCAAAGATTGGAATCAGAGAGTTTCTTGCCGAATATAGTATAGTAAACTATAAAGTATCGGCGATCACTAAGCGTCCGCTAAATGCAAGTGGCCCAGCACGTAGTGCTCTACGTGCTGGGCACTACGTGCTGGGCCACTTGCATTTAGCGGACGCTTAGTGATCGCCGATACTTTATAGTTTACTATACTATATTCGGCAAGAAACTCTCTGATTCCAATCTTTGAGTTTCTTATTCGGTTTTAAAACAATGTGGGATTTAATATCCCCTTAATTCAAATAATGTTTTTGTTGCCGAAATGAAGCTTATTAGCTCTTTATATTTAAGTAACTTAATGGTTGCACCTGTTCGGAAACTCGTATAGCAGAGTATAAAGTTCTTTTCGCTATACACTTTGGTATTAACTCGGTCTAGCTACTCACTGATGAAGCCTCAAAAAAGGCTGAAACCGGTCTGGGTAGTGACCTCACCACCATAATGTAATAACAGCATACATTTCCTAGGAAATGTGTTTTTACATTATGGTAAATACCTAAGAATAGTGATCAGAACTTTACCGACTTTGCTGCGAGATTTCCGGTATTGCACTACATGCTGGGCCACTTGCATTTAGCGGACGCTTAGTGATCGCCGATACTTTATAGTTTACTATACTATATTCGGCAAGAAACTCTCTGATTCCAATCTTTGAGTTTCTTATTCGGTTTTAAAACAATGTGGGATTTAATATCCCCTTAATTCAAATAATGTTTTTGTTGCCGAAATGAAGCTTATTAGCTCTTTATATTTAAGTAACTTAATGGTTGCACCTGTTCGGAAACTCGTATAGCAGAGTATAAAGTTCTTTTCGCTATACACTTTGGTATTAACTCGGTCTAGCTACTCACTGATGAAGCCTCAAAAAAGGCTGAAACCGGTCTGGGTAGTGACCTCACCACCATAATGTAATAACAGCATACATTTCCTAGGAAATGTGTTTTTACATTATGGTAAATACCTAAGAATAGTGATCAGAACTTTACCGACTTTGCTGCGAGATTTCCGGTATTGCACTACGTGCTGGGCCACTTGCATTTAGCGGACGCTTAGTGATCGCCGATACTTTATAGTTTACTATACTATATTCGGCAAGAAACTCTCTGATTCCAATCTTTGAGTTTCTTATTCGGTTTTAAAACAATGTGGGATTTAATATCCCCTTAATTCAAATAATGTTTTTGTTGCCGAAATGAAGCTTATTAGCTCTTTATATTTAAGTAAGGTAATACTTCTTTTTACTTCTTGTATATGAGAAATATGTGACTTCTGTATTAATTGAGCCTGGCTCCTACTGATGAGACTTCCCTCAGTATTAAACATGGTTTTGGTAGTGACCCCTTCCTATGATGCGTAGCAATATACACTTGAAGCATGCTTTGCATTATGGGATATTGAGGCAATCGATGTGAAGTTATTGGCCTCTATATGCAAGTAGCCTAGTTACGAAGATGTTTCATGTGTAAACTTTGCTTACGCTTGGATAAAGGATTAAGCAAGAATATAATTGCTTAGCAAGTTTAATTTAATTTATAACCAAGTGGAAAAACTATGTATGTTATGTATGCCAAAAGCAGCTGAGTTTATGAATTGCATCATTTGATGATTGTCTGTGATCATTCTTCAGTCTAAAAAATCAGAGTCAGCTACTCTTGTACACCTTAATCCCTTTTATGTGAATCCCACTAATGAAAAGCTGGGAACCTATAATATGTCAGTACTAGTGTTGTAGATGGGCTAAGGGTTAAATAATCCAGAAATTTATTTCTGGAGACCAAATATTATGCTTTTCTAACCACGGAGACTTCTAAGCAGGATAGTGGTCTCACATTGAAGCATGAAATTTATCTCCTGTCTCAAGGCCTTCACAAACTATTTCGTCACATGAATGGATATTTTGCATTTGAACCCACAGGTTTCATGTCTTGCAACCAACCAGGCCAGCAAAGATGACATAAAAAATTCGAGTGATAAAATGGATTTAACATAAAATCGTTCATTGTAAAATTACACTGGTATAAGTTAATGTATTGAAGAAGCTTATTGTGTGTGGTGACTGCTCTAAGATAAAATCCTTGCTTTATTGTTATTTCACCCTGATTATTTTTCATGCTATCAGATTTTCATCATTATGAAAAGATTTCAGATTGATACTAAAAAAAAAAATCTGTCATATTGAACTATTGTTTTGCAGTGGAGTTCAAAATTGGCACAGTCAATATAGGAAGCATCAGTGGAAAAGAAATGGAACTAGCAGAGGCAACTGGATAAGTACCAAATCAACATGATAGATGTTGCTGAACAATGAATACAAAAACAGGTGAGATCTTTCTGAGCAACAAATACAAGATGTTATATTCAAGTAATAACAATCCAGGTAAAGGAGTGGCTATGAAAATAATCTTCAATGGCAGACTATCAAGTAGTAATGTGGAAAAATATCAGAATGGAGAAATGGACAATGAGGCTTATTTGTCTCTATGGTCCCCTAGAAAGTTCTACTAAGGAAGAAGGGAAATTTTTTTGAGGAAGCCTAGAAGGCAGCAGTCATAATGAAAAATGTAATCCTTGTTGGAGATCTAAACAGCAGAATAGGAAATGATTAACAGACATAGAGAAATGTTTGGGGAAAAATTTAGAAAAAAGGGCAAAGCTAATAATAATGGTAAGTACCTGCTGGATTTCTGTTCAGGATACAGATCGAAGTAAAGTTGAGCAGCTTTCAGACGTCAACTGGAGGCTCAAATACTCAAATATCATTCAAGAAAAAAATTCAAGAGTTTGAAATCAAGAACCAAACCTTGGAGATTTACTGGCAAACCATGAAGAAAACATTGATTGATTTGGCCAGAGAAGCATGTAGTGAGGTTTTCTGCATGAATAGAAAAATCAGAACTTTATGTTGGCTCTGGAAATTAGAGGCAGTGAAGGAAAAGAAGAAAGCATAGCAAAAGTTCTTGACAAGTAAGTCAGCTTGTGCTCTTAGAGAATACAGAAAAATGTAAGAAAGTAAAGCACTGTGTAAAACTAGCTAAAGAAAAGTTTAGCTAGTTTTACTCATTCCTTTGATAAGAACATAGAAAATAAATATCAGGAAGTTATAAAGTTTTCTGGAGGCTATTGGAAGCATAGAAATGGAGGAAAGAGTGCTGCAAAAGGAATGAGATGACAAAGGCGACATGAAAACTTGAAGATAAAGCTAGATGTCTGGAGTAATTACTTTAGAAACTGCTAAATGAAACATGCCTTGTCAGCACAGTGGTAGAAAACATTCAACAGGAATACATATCATTACTTGAAGTAGAAAAGCAGTCAAAAAAACCGAAATGTGGAAAGATAGTTGTAGTTAGCCAGAAATGTTCAAACATGGAGGTATAAAAGTTGTACAGTGGCTTCTGCTCAATTCAGAAGGCCTGGTCAGAGGATTGAATTCTGGATCAGGAGTAGAGCTCTCATAGTACCCATGTATAAAAGGATAAATAAAATATTCTCAGAATTATAGTGGAATTTCCCTACTGAGTGTTTTGATAAGATTTATGCAAGTATAGTTGAGAATTGGCTATGAAAAATTGTGGAACAGAAACTTGGAGAGGAACAAGCTAGATTCAGGCCAAATAGAGGTTGTCAGAATCACATTTTCACTTAGTTACCTGAGAAATCTTGAGAATATAAGAATGACCTATATTTATTTTTTTTAAATCTGTATAGTGGATTCACAGAAGAAACATCAACTTGGTTGGATAATTTTTTGAAGACCAGTGAGAAGAACTCACCAGAAATGCTTTGGGAAGGAGTCAAGGTGATAATACTGAGATATAGCCAAGAAGTATCTCAGCCCAATTAGAAGACCAAGAGACCTATGGATGGGAACTAATCAAAAGAAGGTGGTTGGAAAAACAAAGAGACACAGTAACTGAAGAATATAAGAGATTACATAGAGAAGTCAGAACAGCCATCAAGCACGACAAAGAAAAGTTTTATACTAATAAATGTGAAGAGATAGAGTTGCAGATGAGGAGACACAGTTATTAAAAGGATGTTTTATTTAGTTCGTGACTTAAAGCACAAGTTTAAGCCCAAATTGAGTGTCATTAAAGACAGGAGTAGAGCATTACTAACAGAAGAATTGGAAATCAAAAACAGATGAAAAGAATACTGTGAGGAACTGTAGAACAGAGTGGATAATCAAAATTTGGAAGAGTCCTCTCACCAGGACAATTGCAATTTGGAATCTTCTCCACTTAGGCATGAAATTGAAAGAGCAGTTAAGTGGCTTAACAGTAATAAGGCCCCAGGTGCAGATGGAATCCCAGCTGAGTTAATTAAGGCCATAGGGGGTGGCAGGATAAGAGTGTTTCATAAATTGATTACAAGGATATGGGAGATAGGATCATGGCCTAGAGACTGGAAGAAGTTGGTATTCATACTACTACATAAGAAGGGAGATAAAAAGGATTGCAAGAACTATAGAACTCTTAGTTTAATATCTCATGCAAGCAAGATTTTATTGACGATCATACTAAATAGGATTGAGGCGAAAGTTGAAGCAGAGATCCTTTGCATTGACTGATTGGCTTTGGGTTGGAAAGGTAGTTAGACAAGGATGTTTACTTTTTCCTCACTTGTTTAGTATATATGCTGAGGACATCATTGTGTGAAGCATTGCATGAGCTCAAGATAGGAATTAGGATAGGTTGTAAATTGATCAGTAATCTGAGGTATGCTAATGATACCGTACTCCTCTGTAATGACAAGAACTAGGACAAATTCTTGACAAAGTTAACAAGATCAGTAATAACAGAGGACTTCAACTCAATCCTGGCAAGACAAAGATTATGGTTCTCAAAGGAAGTACAAACAGAGAAGCTCTTGAGAAACAAGTGTACCTTAATGGAGAAAGAATTGAGGAAGTCAGCAAATGTGAGTACCCGGGATCCATTATTAATGTGAAGAATTGCTGTTCAGAAGAGGTCAAAAAAAAAGGTTAGGAATGGCTAAAACAACAGTCAGGGACCTGTCAATCTGGAAAGATGGATCTATTTCCATGGGAACAAAGTTGAGGATTTTGAATGTAGTTGTTTCTCCAAGCAACTTATGGATGTGAGACTCGGAACTTAAAACCTTGGAACCTCTCTACTGTATCAGAATCGCAACAGAAACGAGGAAACTAGACCTGCACATAATAGTCCAGGTGAGATCTTATCAAGCCTTGTAAAGTGGCAAAATGACATCCTTATCTTTATGTCAAAGTTTGTTTCAGCATTGCGATTATCTTTTGAGTTGTATTTGCAATCTTTGCTACATGGCCCCTGAATTGCAACTTCCTATCTACTAACACACCAAGATCCTTAACCTGATCTGTTTCTTCTAGCATAATCCCACCAGTATAATACGACATTGAATAGCTGGGGTACTTAAGGGTCAAATCTATATAACTAAGAGGAGACAAAGATTATGGTTCTCAAAGGAAATACAAACAGAGAAGCTATTGAGAAACAAGTATACCTTAATGGAGAAAGAATTGAGGAAGTCCGCAAGTTTGAGTACCTGGGATCCATTATTAACATGAAGAATTGCTGTTTAGAAGATGTCAGAAGAATATTAGGAATGACTAAAACAACAGTCAGAGACTTGTCTAAAATCTGGAAGGATAGATCTATCTCCATGGAAACAAAGTTGAGAATTTTGGATGCAGCTGTTTTTCCAACAGTGACTCATGGCAACTTGGAATATAAAGAAGTCAGATAAGAAAAGGATTGCTGCTTTTGAGATGTGGTATTACAGAACGCTGTTGAGAATATCATGTACTGAAAAGGACAAATTAATGGGTGTCAGAAAAGATCAGTAGAACCTTAAGGATATTGACAGAAGAAAGTTAAAATATTTTGGACACATTGAAAGAATGGAAAGAGGACTTCTCAGAACAGTAATAGAAGGTAAAGTTCCTAGAAAAAGAGGAAGGAGTAGACTGTCAATGAGATGGATGGATGAGGTGCGTGTGTGTGTGTGTGCTGACTGCTCTTCAGAGTTGAAGCCTCCAGAAAAGCATACAACAGGCCTATATGGTGTGGCACATCATCGAGCATCGGAGTGACCATACGGTATCTGTGAATGCCCAATGAACAGATTATGATGGAAAAGGCATATGACGAGGTGCCAAGATGAAAGCTGTCTGTTCAAAATATTACATTAGACATCATATAGACCAATACATAGTCTATATTTGAGTGGTAAGTGAGCAGTTAGAATTGAAAGAGGTACAGGAAGATGGTTTGATGTTACAGCAGCTGTGACAAAAGAGTGTATGTCATCTCCACTGTTATTTGTCATTTATATGCATCATCGAAATAATCTGATGTCAAAATTGGAGATGTTAAACTCAAATGCTTTACTTTATGCAGATGATGTTATACTTCTAAATGAATAATCATAACCGAATATTGTTTGTCCAGCAGACATCTCTATAAATATGCACATGACTAATTCATCCACTTTATGCCTGAATACATGTTTGTCATATAAGGAGTGGTTGATGATGTTTTGTTTTAAAAATAAATTATTTGGTAATCATTTGTTTCTTTTACTGTATTTCTTATTCCATGGGGGGGGGGCTACAAATAATATTGTACGGAATTGCGATTTAAAGAATATAGAAATTTTGTTGCTGAAAGTTGATTTTATAAGAAAATTCGTTAACTTATTTATAATACATTTTAAAATATGATGTTGAAAGGAGAAGTTTTCTTATAGATAGGCAGAAAGATGAAGATAAACCACCCAATGGTTATTCTGAATCTTCACCATCAAAATCCCCAATCAAAGTGAGTAAATCATTTAATGTTTAAAAAAATTTTAAGTAGTATATAATATGTTTCAAAATCTTATTCTATAAGATAGCCAGAGAAGGTTTATTTCATTTTGATAATAAAATATAAATTCAAACTATAAGATGAAAAGGATTAACAGTTGGTCACCTAAACTAACATTGCTTCTTGTGATGGACAGAATGTTATACCAGAGTTCAGCAAATTAGTTGAGAATGGCGGTTTATATGTTTGCCACGTTTGCTGAGCATCTTTGTTTTCATACCTTGGTATATATTAAATAAAAGTTAATCATTCTCCATGGTATATCTGAACCTGTAGGTTCATGTAGCTCTATTGTGGTATTAATGCTTCTGTGAACAGCAAATCATTGGAATTTGAATGGCTTCCTCTGGGGTGGCAGTATGTTGGAAAGTTTGTTAAATTATGAAGTTGCAATAAAAATAAACATCAAAGTTGAAAATATACAAAAATTATAGAATATCAGTATAATGAATGATGAAAATACATAAATTTAGCAGAGATTACAAGATGGGAAATTAAATAGCTAAACATTTATGAAATAACACTAAAAGCAAAATTAAAATATGAAAATTAAGTAAAGATGATATATTTTAAAAGACCTGAGAAATCTAAAACCATAATAAAATACAAATTTATATTGATTCAACTATAGTTGAATTGTGTTTATTTAATTTTTCTTATATTGTTGTTGATTGGATTTTAACAGTATAGATATGCAAACACAGATTGATAAGAAAATAATTATTTATTGACTTAATTACTAATATTTCACTGGTATTCTAACTAGCATCTTCAGAGCACACGAACAAAATTTGTTACAGTAGCAAGACAACCACAATCTGGTATAACAGTGGGACTAGTATGAGCAATTGTAGCATGCAACACAAAGACTGAAGTCCTAATTAGGCATCTAAGTTGGGGGAAAAAAAGAAAAAAAAAACAATAGAGAAAGCAGGTATTAATTTGGTCTTAGGATATCCTGACTTTCTCCCAAATCTTTGATAGATTTATACAGCCATACTTGTTGAGGTTTGGATTATGTTTCAAGGCTTCTGTTGATTCCAGGAACAACCTCTCTCTGACTTGTAAAAGCTTCTGTGCAGCACTTTTGTTTTTTTCCAATCGATCCCGTGTGCAGGGGTATCCAAAGCATGGTCTGCTAGACCCAACTTGCCATAGTGAAAGTGCCAGACATATTTTTTGTATTCACTGAGGCGGATGTCCACAGTTCTTCCTGTCTGTCCGTAGTAGACTCAATGACATGAACAGAGCACTTCATAGACTCCTGGTAAAGACTTCATGATAAAGGAGAGAATCTATCCTTAGGTGAATGGATGAGAGTTGCCAATTTCACATAAGGTTAAATATGGTGCGTAGTTGGTGTTTGTTAAGCATTCTATATATCTTCCAACAACAACAACATCTCCCCCCCCCTAGAAATCCTTCAACAATGCATTGCTATGCAGCTACTGCAATTACAACAGGATGGCGTCTGCCGTGCTATTGTTGCATCATAGCCCTCACTGACAATTTGTTGAGTCATTATAATAGGTGGGTGTCTTGATTTAAGCCTTTGTGATAAAAATTTGCAAATAATCATAAAATTAAAATTGAAACAGCCAATCAACAGCATCTGTAGAAACTGTTATAAAGTCAGTTACAGGTCCCATCTAGGCTCTGTAAGGACACTCAAGCATGATATGTTGTATAGTTTGATTATCCTCACCACAGTCATAAGATGAGTTTGGTCTTATTCCCAAAGTAAACAAGGAAGCTCTGCACCTACCATGGTTGGTGTGAACCCTATTAAGGAGGTCCATATTTTTTGAGGTGGGTTTAACCCTGATGGAGGCCTGTTTCGGTTAAAGACAGTCTGCCAGATTACTGTCACTTGGGCAGTCCATTCCGTCTGCCATGCTATTGTTTGCATCATAGCCCTCACTGATAATTTGTTTAGTCATTATAATAGGTGGGTGTCTTGATTTTAGCCTTTGTGATGTAAAGCTGTCAATATCAGAGTGTATAGGAAGCAGTGGATTCAAGCAAATTTTGTTATATTCGCGAATCAGGTTGTCTTGACATCGTAGTTGCGGTGATTGTATGTGGCTCAGAACTGGTAGCCAATATGATGGAGTAGTCTTTATTGTTCCAGAAATGATATGCATTGTCTAATAATTCAGGATGGTATCAATTTAACGTGTGCACTGTTCAACCAGACACCTGAGCAGTATTTAGCAGTTAAGTAAATGAGGCCCAGAGCACATGTCCTTAATGTGGGAGCAGAAGCTCCCCAGGTTGTTCTGGCAAGGCTTATGCAGTATATCATTTTTAGCCCTGAGTTTGGTAGCAATATTGGAGAGATGTCTATTAAAGGAGAGGGTTCTGTCTAGGGTTATGCCCAGATACTTTGGATTAAAATTGTGCAGTAGTATGTTTCCATTTAGTTGCACTCTTAAGATGTCACATGGCATGCTATTGTTCAAATGGAAACAGCATGTTTCGATCTTGGTAGTGCTTGGAATAAGATGGCACTTCTCAAAGAAGTGGTTTAGCTCCTCTAGGTCACTTGTTAGTAAGTGCTCTATAATACAAAAGTTCTGATGTTGGGATGTGATGCATAGATAATCAACATATGCGAATTTTCTAGATGTTGTCCTTGGAAGGTCAGAAATATACAAATTGAATAGAAGAGGAGCCAGAACTGACCCTTGTGGGAGTCCATTGTTAAATGTTCTTGGCTTGTTCATATCATCATCTATAACTACCTGTATTATTCTATTAGACAGAATAGCATTGATCAGATGGTCATTTTTTTACATTTCAGTATTTTAAGGAACTTATAGATCATGCCATTCCTCCATACAGTGTGAAACGCAGCCATCAAGTCTATAAAAACTGCACCAGTTTTAAGGCATTTTTCAAAACCAATATTCTATGGGTCATTAGGGCCAAAACCTGATCTTCACAGTTGTGCCTGGGCCTGAAACCAGCTTGTTCATGAGGGAGAGTGTCAGTAATAATAGAACTAATTCTATTGTAAATAAGTCTTTCTAATAGCTTAAGACAGACACTGAGCAGTGCTATAGGTCTGTAGCTTTCAAGTTTATCAGCAGGCTTTCCAGGTTTCAAGATGGCTATTATCTTCGATTTTTTAAATTCTTCCTGGTAATTTGCCACTCTGTAGAATATTAGAAAAGAATTTTGTCAGCATACCATTGTATTTGGTCCAGAGTTTTTTAAAAATTCAGGGTGAATATTATCAAATCCAGGTGCTTTACCAGTTTTCACTCCATAGAGTGCAGCAAGAAATTCTTCTTTGGTGAATGGATTGGATAGATCAGTCACTTCAGAACAACCTTCTTTAAGTCTGGTCAGTTCCTTCCTAATTATTTTAGTGTGGATTTTTTCTGATTTAGCTCTGGACAGATTGACTATCCGATTAGCAATACAGTTGGCATTAAGAGCAGCTTTTGCTTGGGGACGATGGGAATTACCACCCTACTTTTTTAACCCCACCTTACTAATGCTGGGTTAAGGAGGCTTCATGCCTTCTTGCTTGAATGTTTAAAGTTCAGCCTTTCAATGGTGTCAATCCATTTGTTCTTTCTAGATTCATTTAAGTTGATAAGATCATCTGCAACATCTATATGTCTGCTATTCAGAAAGTTGTTATTCCAATTCCTCCACCTACTCAATCCTAGATTATGATCCTACTTGGATCACCTATAAAAAAAACAAAAGATTTGCTGAAGAATATGTCAAACTGGCCACTGGACCTACAATGAAAACTCATATCACTACATCTTATTTCACCATTACTGTATGGCTCTCCAAAGATACACAAAGTGTTTATCCCTTTGAGACTATTAATGGTGTCAGCTCTCTGACATGCATTGTCTAAACATCTTACAGGTCTTTTAAGACATAATTTTAGGTCTTCTGGCTCTTATATCAAGAATTCAGCTCATTTCATCTAGAAATTGCCTAATATAGAAATATCTTCTTACATCTTTGCTGGTTTTGACATAGATCTCTCTCTTACCACTGTTCCTGTTGATAATGTTTTAGACCTTACTGAAGAACTCTTTCCATTGCATGTCATCAAAATATTTAAAAACTGCCTCCAATTCGGTTTCTTTCACTAGAACAATGTTTTTTTTACAAACAAGTTTGGACTTGCAAGGGATATCCTTATCTCCTCATGAAGAATTTTGAAAGTGTATAAAAATCAGAAAGATGTTAATAAATTGTTTCTTTGTTCTAATATATATGTAATTTTATATATTAGCACCAAGCAGAAGCTGTCCCCAAGATAGAGAAAGATCGTACAAGTGATCCTGTCTATGAATCAACAACTAACGTAGTTAAAGCTATCATGCAGTTATCCCAGGGTGTTCAGCAGTGTCGTTTAGCTGAATACTTGGAACTTGTAAAGGTATGTTTCTGTTAATATTAGAATGAACAGTTCTGAATAAAGAACATTGATACCATTCTGTTGTTAATTGTCAGAGATTGAAAAAATTTGTGCTGGGTTGCCTGATATGTCAGTGTTAAATCATGGACAGCATATGACCATTTATTATTTATTTATTAATGATGCATGATAATTTTCACAGAATCAGGTATGTGGGGGGGGGGGGGGAAAGTAAAATTTTCTATTTTATTAAAAAATTTTCAAATTTTTTTACTCTTAGCATTTGTTTATAATAACTGATTCTGATGACTCGAAAGGGGGGACTCCTTTCAAGTCATCAGAATTCAAGGAGAACCAGCCTACCAGTCCAGAACACAGGGGGTTGTGTAGCCTCCCTAGTAACTCAATAAAATACTTAAGTCAACACAGGTACTTAACTATGCTAATAGGCATTCTGTTATTTTATCTGTGTAAAGAAGTATATATATTTATCTGTGTAAAGATTTTTATATATATTTAAAAATCTTTAATATTTCTTTCTCATCTTTCCAAGTTTTAATATCCACTATTAATTGTTCAAATTTTATATTTATCATTGGGTGCAGAATAAACCAGTTAGTACTATCAGCGCCAGTCTTTATTGCTTCATGAGCTGGTGCTGTATACCATCATATGCTAATTAATTAATTAATGCCGGCCTGGTTGCCCAGTGGTAATGTATCTACTCTCCACCAATAGGCTACAGGTTTGAATCTTGCTGTGGCATGGATGTTTATAGTTGCGTTACTAATTGTGTGTGTGTGGAAAGGAAGTAGCAAGCCTCCCATGTCATCTTCTAACAGAGACTTCACTCTGTTACATCCTGAATGAAGAACTTTTAAAAGGAAACAATTCATTCAGGATTTAACAAGTCGGAAAAATCAGCTGAGAGAAAAAACTTGTACTTGAGCAAAAGAAATAAAGTACTAACTGTAAGTAGAAATAGAATTACCTCCTTTTAGTAGAATTGTAAGACCATGTAAAGAACTTTGTGTATAAATTAGTATTATATCAATGCATCATGTATACAATGAATGAGTAAATTAGATATAAACAATAGTCCAAATGTCACGGGCAGGCCTGAGGCATTGGCAATCTCGAAAAGCGACACACATTCGTTTCCAAGAAGACGCTGCTTGAGATCTCATGATGTGCCGAAATTCCCGCGGACGAAGAAAATAGCGGGTGGGAAAAGATCGCAGAAAGTAAGAAGCCGCTATCGCATCTAGTAACAGGGTGCTAAAAGAGGGGAAGTGAAGGGAGAATAAAAAGGGTTTGCACCTCTTTCTCAAGGCTTTTTTTTTTTCGCCTATTTTGCTGGATGATGATTTGACTTCTCTCGTAGACCGGTAGTTCCTGATGGTGTTTCTTGGCAATAGTACGATATTGGACAGTGTGGCTTTCCCTTCAATGTCTGAATTTCTGCCGGTACTAAAGTGTGAGATGTCAGCATATGCTGTCTTTGCTCCTTCGCTGAAAGTTCTGACGGAATAATATCGTGGACGTATACCAGAACCAACAGTGGAAACGCCGATGGTCCGAAACAGATCGAGAATAGATGAGGGAAAAACGCCAGGTGCAGAGCATAGCTTAATCTGATAACCATAGTGACCCACCATGTAGATGCAGGCTTGTGGAAGTATCGAGAGGTAATTCAAACAAAGAAGGACAGTTCAGACAGACCTGGAGATCCTGCCCCAAGAAATGGTCAAGTACATATTTTGTTGTATAATTACCCAATCAGTAAAAGGGAAATATCATTGTGTAATAATCGACTATGGACAGTATTTAAGAACTTTAAATGATTATTTAGCAGTGGCTAATGTCCATAAGACAAATTGTCTGTAATGATTTTAAATGAACTGCATCCCAGTATTTATTTTACTTGATAAACCCCGGGATCGAGTAAAAAATTCCATAAATTATAATCATAAAAGTGATTGAGATATGTAATCTTACACCCTCGATCCTAGGACGCTTGGTCTGTCTTAAAATTTTATTATGCATTGGCCTGTTTCGGCCCATGGTGGGGTAGCCATAGAACACGTGTGTTATTGCAGCAATAAAACACGTGTTCCTGTTTTTGGTTTGTCTTTTTCTGTGTTGTGAAAAAAAATTTTCATTACTGTTGTGAACAGAGACCAGTTCGTTTGCCCTCTGTGTCTAGTGGGTCATTGAAGTGTGAATTGTAAATTTATAGTGAAACAAATTTTTTAAACAGAAAAATACATTTTTAAAAGGTAAGTGTATGTAATTGAATATTATTTTACTTGTTAGTTTTATGATAGTTTTGCTTTTAAACTGAAATAATTTAATTTAGGATTTGGGGATTAATTAATTAGCTGTTTTTTAATAAAATATGCCAGTCAATTTTTTTATATATGAAATTGTGCTAAAAACTGTATTAATTCTGAATACTTTTTTTTCCCAAGAATTAAAGATAATTAAAACCGAAGTAAAATAAAAATAATGTATTTATAGTTTACATCGACAAATAATTACATCAAAAAATGCTAAAAGACATTTATTGGTGTAATTATTTGTCTCTAAGTTTTATCTCCTCGGAAAATTTTCTGCAGACGCATGCCCATTAATGGTCAAATTGGCATGAAATTTATAGCGTGGGTTGCATAACCCACATGACAGCACACCCAACCAAAATGCGCATGCGATGCCACTGTTACTTGTATATAGAGTAGTGATTCTCAATGTATGGGGCATGCCCCCTTTGGGGGAGGGGCATGAAGAAAGTGGAAATCAAAGGAAAAACTGAGAAACTACGTTATTGAAACAAAAGCATTTAACGAAACTATTTATTGACACAAAAACAATACAAAAACATAAAATACACTCTGAAAATAAAATAGTAAAATGTATAAAATCCACCGTATTGAATAAACAAGTGTTAGATCCTAAATGAAGGAATCTTGGAAAGAAATCATTCATTTAGGGTCTAACATATAAAAATTGCAAACATAGAGAAATACCTGCACATCAATTGTAATTAAAAGTGAAACTTCCTCACTTTATGTAAAAATTTGTATTCCTTATTTTAGCACCTTATATTTAAGCTATTGTGATTAATTTGAGATTTCATTTTGTATTATATTTCAAATTAACTTGTAAAAAAGATGGATAATGTGAATTAAATTTAAGCCTTACTTAAGCTATGTAAAATCTATTATGAGTCATCATAAAGCTGTTAAGTGTTAATTCCTGGAAGGCCTAAAGCTACACGCGTACAACATAACGCTGGCGGGTATAGCTTAATCCGAAAATCACGTAACCGTGTATTCCATGAATCCGAGTATATCAGCGTCGTAGAAACGAAGGATAAGCCAAAGGGTGAAATTAGTAAGGATCGTGTGCAAAAAGGGGCTGAAAAAGAGGGTGCTCTATAGGAGTATAAAAGGGGATTGAGCCTGGAACCCAAGGCTTTTCTTGATCTCTTGTCATATCGTTTTCCTGTTGGGTGGATCGGAAGTTGGAAGGCAGTTTCACGTAAGGGGGGGTGAAGTTTGTGATGTCGGGCAGCAAGCGTTCGTAAAGAAATGAAGCTGGATTCTATGCAAAGCTGAAGGAAGAAAATTCCAGTCCTAGCAGAATCAAGCCGTTGCTGAAAAGCCCCATTGAGTTGTTCCTGAAACGGAAAGATTTTGAGTCCGTTTCCGGCAGAAAGAATGAAGGTAGCGTAACTCCTACGTTGGTGTATAGATAGGCAAAATAGATTAGAAATGTCCAGACAAACATGTGGTGCAGAACGACGTGGAAAAAAAGTCGGTAAGGTGCTATTGCTCTAATTTGTGTGAATGTTCACAAGAAAGAAGATTGTTTACGATTGTGAAATTAAGAACTTTATAGTAAGGAACTCTGTGGACAGTCACTATTTAGAAAGTTAACCTCGTTTGTGAGTAAGAAGAATTTTTAGGAGAGATCTTTTGTAACTTGTATGTGATAGGATTAACTTGATGCGATATGAAAGGTAGAATTTAATGTCTCAGTAACATTAGAATGGTTGATAGTTTGTTCTTACGAGTAATACTGCTAGAAGGAATTTCGCTTAACTTATTATCATTTGATTTATATCCCAATGTGTAATTACTGTGTTTAGCATGCCTTATAAGTTTTAATTAGTTCGAATGTGTCAATCTCTTAGTTCGAGTTTATTTAGTATTGAACATAAATGAGTGTATGAATTTTGTATTGTGTTTTAGACATCTCAATAAACATGTCATATTTACCTGAACCTGAGTCATGCCTGATTACAATTCCAAATTACCACTTATAAAAAATAGAACCTAATTTTGGCTGGAAGGATTTAGTGAGTGAATATAAATATAGATTTAGGTCATGACTGCAATAATCTAGATCTATAGGGCAGTTAAGTAAGATATTGGGTAAGAAAGCTACGAATCTAGTATTGTATCCCTGAGCAAGGATCTTTTCTGCTATAGGATACTGGCTGGTGTGCAGCAAAATATAAATTTGCCAGAATCCGAAGAGGAAACAATCCTAGATATAAAAATAAGATTAAAATTGAGTATAAAAATATAAATAAATATAGAACAACGATATAAAATGACTTTTTAACACAAGTTACACTTACGGGAACATATCAGTATTGCAAAATACACCTAGCAACTAATTAAAACTAAACACTAACAATGAATCTGAAAATTAATGACTTCCTTGAGCCTGTGTTGAAGAGCAAAGCTTTTCATATGATGGTGATATATTGGGAATTGACACTCTTAGTTCTCTTTCTGCATTTAACTGAAATCTATATTTTTTTTACAGCAGCCACTGCAATAAACATGATTTCATAAAGATAAGATGTTGGAAATGGTAAAAGGCATGAAAAGCTCTTGACTTTAGTGCAGAAATTCATCATCAACATCGGCCCAAAATTCAAACAGCGATTTAGATGCAAATTATCTTTTGATTTCACTGCTTGACATGAAGTCTATAAATTGTTTCTCTCTTCAATTGAGAAACCTCCAGAGGTAATTTGAAATGGGCTTCTAATCCACTCATACATTGCCGTTATGTTGTTGTCGGTTATAAAATAGTTTCTAAAATTCTTCGTCAATATTGTTAAATGATTTTCAATATTCGCAAATAAAACTTTGATGTGTTGCTCTTCTGACTTGTAGGTTTTAATAAATTCATCCACATTTGCAAACATTTCTAATTTTTGTTGCTTTATCTTTTTGTTCCATAACTCTAGTTTTTTACAAAAAGCAGTAACTTTGTCATATTAAATATATTAAACCTGCAGTTGCAGGTTTAATATATTTAGTTGCTTGAATATGTCCACCAAGTAGCTCGATTTCATCACAAAAAAGTGGTCTCTAAACTTCTCTGCTTCTTCGTGCTTTTCCTATTCCAAGAACATTGCTATTTCGTCTCTTAATTAGTAAACACGTGACATTTTCCCTGTGATAACCATCTTGTCTTGCAGTAAAATAGTAACGCTGAATGTTCCACTCCAGCCATGTCTTTGCAAAGTTCAAAAAAACGGTCTTAATTTTAAGGGCCTCATTTTTATATAATTCACCATTGTTATTATTATTATAACTGTTGTTAACACAATGTTTAGACCAGGACTCTTTTTTTTTTTTTTTTGCATCAAGAGCTTCTCTATGAATGATGCAATTTGTCCAAATACATTGTGGGGATTTTTCAGTCACAAGGGCTTGTAAACTTTTAAACCTTCCAGACATAACTTGATCACCATCGGTGCAAATTCCAACACAATTTTTCCATTGTATGTTTGCCTTGGCATAAGCAATTAAATGACAATCCTTGTTGCTATCTGTTGCCTTGTCAAGCTGAATTGAGAATAATTGGTCACAAAGCTTCGACCAAAGTTGTTGCTGCATATCTTCACATATATGACCAATTCCCGAGCAACAGTATCATTTGATGGAGGTATGCACTAGTTGTTTAGTAAAACTTTCTCCAAGCATAGTTTTCACAATATCAATCACAGCTGGCAGAATTAGGTCTTCTCCAATAGTGTGGAGTTTTTTTCACCTAGCTATTTTATATGCAACTTTGTAAGAAGTTAGTAAAGCTTTTTAAGCTAGACTTGCATTTCAAAACATTTCGGTTTGGCAGCAAATACCTCTTGAGATTTATTAAGATACTTGTTATGTGTTTCCAAATGTCTTACGTTTATTCAGTTTCATGCTATTAGCCACCAAAAATTCAAAGTAATAACATGCAGTGGTCTTCATCATTTACTTCAGTCTTTGTAAAACTGAAATCTAAATATTCTGCTGCATGCTTTCTTGATTTTACTTTTGGAGTAATATTCTGTGAACCTGAATTTGTTGACATTGGTGTTCCACAGTCGTTAGATGCCCGCTTATGTTCAATTAAAAATGTGTCCATTTTTCTACACTAGAAAAGATTGTTTTTATACCATGTATCACAGTCATTGCAAATAGGAGTAAAATAACACTGACAATCGACTTTTCACTGTTGCAGTGTTACTGCCATCTTGCCATTTCAAGCCTTATTTATACTTGCAGAAACATTTCTGGAACATTCAAGACTTCCCATGGTGAAATCGTAAATGTTTCTGAAAGGCCGATACGATTCAATGGTCTGTGCAATGATGCCAGATCTATACAATTTTCGAAAGATTTAATGATGTATTTAAATTTGTGTGAATATTTAAAAATTTTAATTAAGTCATAGTTGTTGTTTTTTTTTTTAGTTTTTTTTGCTAACTTTTATGGGTTTTGTTTTTTGTCTCAACACAAGAACTGCACTGATATAAAGGCTAATGCCTTCACATTAATTGTCCTAGTATCTCATAATGCAAAGCATACATCCTTTTGGGTGTGTGCAATGTTATGTATTATGGGATACTAAGGCAATTAATGTTGAAGTCATTAGCCTCTATAAGCAAGTAACCTAGTCATGAAGAAACTTCATGTGCAAACATCGTTTGCTTACACTTTAATAAAGGATTCAGAAAGAATATAATTTCTTGTCATCTTTAATTTAATTTATAGCCAAGCGAAAGCAGCTTACTAAATCTTACTTATTTTGTGATTCTGGTGTTTTATTTATTTTCTGATAAACAGTAAGTTGAAGGAAAGATCAGTTGTGGATTTAGAATGGTGGTCACTATGATTCGGTGGAAGTGCCAAAGAAGTTGACTGATCACTGTCTCCATCACTTTCAAAAGAACCAAGGTGAAGACATTGAATTGCTAGTTTGATATCTGAATAACAGGCTATAGAATGCATGATGGATGAGCATGAAAGATTGTAAAAACAATACAAGATATTTGTCAATTCTGGAGAAAAAAAATTTTGGGATACAGTTGATAGTACATCAGGATCCAAAGATTTGTTTCTATCTAAGATCTCACAACTCTTCTGATATCTTTCTGCCAAAAAGATGAGCTGTTCTTTGTATAGTAGAAAGTGATTTTTGTATTAGTCCCCATTTATAGGTCCTGTGATGAGAAGTCACAGGACCTATAAATGGTGATTATTACATGCTGTAATAATAGCATGTGTGTTGTGGGCAAAGGGTTACAGTTAAGGTAAAAATCTGTTAATGTGTTTCTTAAAGAGTTAGGAGGCAGGTCATGTTCATTGAGGAAAGTTTTTCTGAAGAACAGGATAAGTTCTCCATTTAAAAAAAAAAAAGTTATTGCTTCTTGTTTGAAGTGTTACTGGAGATACAAAAAATATTCATTTATTCAACAGCCATCTTGTAATATTTTTAATGGAGAAAGAAGCATGTCAAATTTATAAAGAAAACATTAAATAGGGTAAATGTTTATAAATTTGACCTGTATGTGTATATGATACATTATGTGCTAGTGGCATTTAGTCTGCTGTTATTACATTTACTCCTTGAATAACTAAATTACTGAAATGCAGATATCAAATTTCAGAATATTCCTGATATGTATATATGTGTATGTATCTATTCTTTTTTATTTTCCTAGCATGTTGGTATTGTTTTGAGAACACTGCTTAGTAATGTTGATGAAATGACACCAAACTTGCCTATCTGGTCACATAAGGAAGTGAGTACAATAAATAATAATTTTAGATTATTAAGATTACCATTGTTTTTTTCTGCTTGCATTTAAAAACTTTTTTAAAAAATTTTCTGCTTGCCTTAGTGACATACATTAAACGACAGTCCAAAATTAATCCATAAACAATGTCCAAAATTAATCACTTCAAAACACACATCAAGAAATTATATTTACATTTTTGATGCATGATATCTCACTGGCATGTATCTTCAAAATAACTTTTTACAAACTCCTTTCCTAAAATACTGTGAATAATCTTTCTTTATGAAACCAGTGTTTCATGACTGGTCAGCTTGCCTCTAAAATATTTTTGTTCATCTATTTAATTTTAGGTACATTCTTCTGACTACACTTTTTTTTTCCCTTACAAGTACTGGTTTCAATTCTAGGTAATGCACAGCCACACAATAGTTATCGTAACATAAGTTAAATTTTCTGCATGACCAAATGGTTATTATCACTTCAGATGATCTTTAAGCACCTAATTTTGTTTTCAGATTTCACATGGATGATAATAAAATTGCATGCAATTTTATTATCATCCATTCTATCTGTAATAGATAGATAGACATCTATTATAGATAGAATCAAACATTTTAAATCTGGTTTATTGGTTTATTTTTATTATATCCTTATAAATGTTATAGTGAGTTCCACTCTACTCACATGCTACATGTCATAAAAAAAAGTGTATGCATATTACCATTTTATACATCCCATTAACTCATGGGTATTTGGACTGCAAAAAGTCAAATTTTAGAGAGAAATAATCACAAAAGTCTGAGTGATTATCAGAATTTGATTAATTAGTCTCATTCATGCCTTTTTAGGACAGGTAGATTAAATTCGTTAAATTTAATCTACCACGTTAAATTCGTCATGAACCCCTAATGAGGAGTTCATGACGAATTTAACGTGGCTAGTTTGTCACTCCTTGCTGCATCCCCTAAGGGCAGGATTCACGACTGTAATCCGTGTGTGTTTATGGGACCAGTTTGCCTCTTCTGGGGAAGATGGAAAAAAAAAACCTATCTCCACGTGAGACCGGCTAACTCACCTTTTGTCGAAAGAGACCAGATAAAGGTTCATCATGTCACTGATGGGAATTGAACATCTATATCGACTGAGCTACGGAGGCTCTTATCAAAATTTGGAGAGCAATAAAAGCAATAAAGACAACAAATGAATACAACAGAATGTTGCAAGAAAAATTTGAGCCGGAGTAGATAGAAATGGAAGGGATTCTGTTCTATGCGTGGCATTTTATGGCATGGAATGTCAGATCTGACAAATGCCCATATATACCACACTCATGATTGAAGGAATGGTGTAGTGTGCCTTACTATGAACAGAAATATATGACTATTGTTTATTCTAGTTTAATAGCATGTGCATAGAAAATAATCACTTGGTCTGGGCCTACTTAACTCGTATCAAATATCTATTTTAGTGGTATTACAGATCTGTTTTTTTTTTTTTCCAGAAAATTACATACATACATGCAAGTGTGCATACCTGATTCAAAAAATTTACACCAAAACTCTAACAGAAGTTGCCATATAAGGGGTTTTGTTAGGAATAACAGGTTGGGTTTGGAAGACTTTAACTTTTGGTGTGGATTGTTTATGATAGTGCTAAGACCATGAATATAGACATGGAAACTTTTTCTATGTGTTATTATTATTATTATCAGAGATCCAGGGAATTGACTTGTCAAGAGAGACCATACATCACCACACCACGTCATACCTTCTCTTAATCTTATTCACATCATATGGACTACTCGCTCACTGCTATGTGAGAAAAATCTAGCTTTCGTCTGTTTCTTAACCACACACACACACACTCAACTTCCACCGATATCCCCTTGTCCTCTTTCCCCACCTTTCGTATAAAGACGGATTCTATCAACCAGTATCCTATAACACTTTCAGAAGTGAAATGCAGAAGTATCTGCATTCCAGATACTCTCAATCTATCCTCATAATATACATTCCATAATCCTGATATGATCTTTGTACCTCCTCGCATTTTCTCTACATCTTCATCTCCTTGGAACCCATGGAACCAAATCTGTACTGCAAAGTCCAGGTGTAATTATTAAGACCTTTTTGTAAAGAGACAAAATGACTTTCTTATCCTTACATGTCAGTATAAGAATAAACTCCTGTGAGCTGTATTTGCAATTTTTTTTTTTATATGTAACCTTTGAACTTCAACTTCCTATCCACCATAACTACAAAGATCCTGAGCCTCATCAGTTTCTCCAAGCAACTGTTGGAAATCTTTTCACACCAAAGTGCTTTACTTTACACTTACTAAAATTGAATTGACACCCATTATCATTTTCCCACAGTTTCAGCCTATTCAATTCATTCTGTGAGTAAATGAGTGCTGTATATCAGTAACATCCTATTGCCTGCCTATCTTTGTGTCAGTAGCAACTGTCAGAACATCTGTCAAGTCCTTCCCACTACCAAAAGTGCTACCACTACAATGGATGAGGAGATGGAGGTGCATGAAGGAAGGTCTGGAGTTATATTATCTAGATAATTCAGCAATACAGAAAGCTGGAACATCAGCTGTTAATGTATAGATTGGACAACAGTGGTTCGAGGACTGATCTTTGGGGTATCCTACTATACCTTAACTTGGGCAATTTGACACCCTTCCCTATGTAGCATTTTCCGATACCTATCAGCAACTCTCTTATCCAAGTCAGTAGTTTATATTCCAATCCCATATCCTTCAGCAGCCTTTCATAGCAAATGTCTTAGAAAAATCCAACGTTATCATAGTGTATCCATTCCTCTTTATCCAACTTGGCTGTAACATTGTTATAAAATATGAGCAAATTGTTCAAGCTTGACTTCTCTTTAGTGAACCCATACTGTTCCTTACAAAGTACAGCTTGTCTGTCAATTCATTTCTGTATGCAAGTTTTACAATCTTCTCTAAAATCTTCACTGTCACTATAGAGATGCTGATAGGTTGGTAGTTAGACACTTTACTTTTTGCACCACCACTGTACACTGGGACTATCATACATTCTGATTAGACCTCACTTGGACTATTGTGTGAAGGTCTGGTCTCCTGAATTCCATTGTGATTCTGATATATTGGAAAGAGTACAAAGGCGAGTGTTAAAAATGATAACAGGATTGTGGAATACTGATTATGAAGACAGATTGAGAATTTGTAAACTGCAGACACTAGCAAACAGGAGAAAAAGGGGTGATATGATTGAGACTTACAAACTGCTGAAAGGGTCATACAGGATTTCAATTGATGGGATTTTTCCATTTATGGAGGGTGGGGAAAGTACTAGAGGGCATCCTTGGAAGCTGAGAATGAAGGCTACCAAGAAGGTTGTAAGGGCTAGATTTTTCTCTCAGAGGGCAGTTCGTGATTGGAATGAATTGCCATTGGATGTTGTGAGTGCAAGCAGTGTGAATGAATTCAGGAATAAGTATGATAGCTGGTTTGTGTAGTATATGGCCTCCCTCAATGAGTCTCTGACACCCTGGAGGTCTCTCTTAATAATAATAATAAATGATACATGAGATTAAATATATTCTCCTAAGTTTGTCATAATTTTCAGCTTTGTAATTCAGTATATGATCCTTCCCAATCTGGACATCCATATACTTTGCTGCTTCCAAGGTCAGTATGGCATGATTGGTGTCACCAACTGGTAGGAAAACAGCCAAATCCTTAATAGTTAAAATTCTTTCTGATGCCATAAGATGTAACACTTTTTGCCTTCTTTCACAAGCTGCTTAAGAAAGTTACCTTGCAAATTTTAAATTCTATTTCATTCTTATCATGAGTTTTCTTTGCTACCCAGTCAATGTTCATGTAATTTAAGTCATCAATACTTGCTTTAGTACCCATCATGGTAATTTGCAATGCATTTCATCATTCCCAGCAACTGAACTACCAAGTCTGCAGCTAGAAGGATATGCTGAAAAGTTGTTATAATCACAATCTAAAATGTATAACAAGTGTTATACACTTTTTACAATGCTGCTGCATCATTATATCAGTTTGTGCAGATTATATGAGTTGCTTGAATATAATTTTTGTTCTAGTTGTTTATCAGAACTTTTTACCCCCTCCCCGTATACTCCATCATATATTATTATTACTATTATTGCTTACAGGAGTTTCTACGACTCAGTTTGTCAACTTTCTCTTTGCCTACACACACAACATACAGATTCACACTATCACCAAATTCGTAACCATAATTTCTCCAAGTTCCTGATGTACCAAAATCTATTCAAGTACAAGTCATCCCTCTTATATCATCAGGTCTTTTCTACCATCAATAGATTCAATCGACACATCCAGCAACTTGCATCCATTTTTCTACCATTCTGTGCATTGAATCATTTGATATCGTAGACCTTTCTTAACTCAGTACTGTCATATCTTAGTAATAAGCTAACCATTCTCACTCTCTTGTCCATCTTTCTATCTTCTTCCAGTAATTCTATCATATCCTTATTGCATTTCTCACTACTTAAATCATGTTTTTCTATGAACACTACCTTCTCTTCTACTTTTTGTTTCTCCATAGCATTTGTCACATCTTAATTTTTTCTCTGTTAGAAAGCTTGAAGTAGTGAATAGTAATACTGTATTACTTCTTTTTTCTTACATTTGAATTGACTTGTGTTCTTCTTCTTATTATTCCTTGATATCTGAACCAACTTTTTCACTTTGCTGCCTCTTATTGCTAAGCATGTTCTTATCCCTATCTGAGTTTTTTAAACATTTCTGAACATTTTTCTAACTTCTAATTGTTTAATTATCCGTTTTAATATGGAAATTTCATCATTATTATTAGGAGAGACTTCCAGGTAGTCATCATGGGAGGCCACACATCACATGCACCAACTGTCATACCTTTTCTTGAATTCATTCACAGTGCATGCTTTCACAACCTCCAAAAGCAATCCATTTCAATCAAGTGCCACTCTGTGAGATAAAATCTAGCGCTCATCCCTTTCTGAAAGTATTCATTTCAACAAAATATCAAGAAATATACCAATCTTAAAAAACTTAAAATATGACAATATCATACTAGTGGGGGATATAAATTTGGACCGTCATAAGAGTAATAGTAAAACTGAAGAATATAAAAATATATTATCTACTCATGGGTTTCTTGCTTACATCGATGGCAATACGAGAGAAGTGTACAACTCGACTAGTTGCATTGATCACATATTCATAAGAAACAGAATGGCCTATGAGGTATCCACTGCAATCTACTTTAGTAATATAACAGATCACCATTCAATACTTTTGAAACTATCTATACCTGATAGTGTTAACATGAGTTGCACAGGTAGTCAGAATAAATTTGTAATTGGCACCAATTATAAAAAATTTGAAAGATACATAAAATATTATCAACTGCCACAAACTGACTTATTAGACACAAATCAGTTTCAGTTATATGATGAATTTATCAAAATGATTAAATATGCAGACACTAAATCGCAATATCATAAAACAGTTATTACAAAGAAGGATGTTCACACACACTGGATAACAGATGAACTAATAAAATATGATAAAGACAAAAGCTCTACTATAAGCATAAAAAAAAAATCCATACAATTTAAATTTTGAATATGACTATAAAAATTTCGTTAAACATCTAAAGGAAAAAATAAAACAGGCAAAAGCACATTCTCTGTTATTGAAATTTCTTTCTTGTTGTAATGATAAAAGTAAAGAATGGAGGTTGGTCAATATGATAATAGGTAACACAAAACAGAAAACGCGAGAATTTCCAGAGGGCAATGACATCACTGATATACTTAACAAAATGAACAACTACTTGACCAACTATGGCAGTTGTGTTTTCGACCCTACAGAAAGGGCAAAGTATGTCAGTCACCTTCCATGGATTAAGAATTCTATGTATCTACATGCAGTAAACGAAGATGTAGTGAAGAGTGTAGTAATAGGATTAAACAAAGTGAAAAAAGTGGAATGTGACAACATAAATGTTAAAAAGTTAAACATTATCATTAGGCATAAATTACAATTCTTTACAAATATCATTAATAAATCGTTTGAACATAGTAAATTTATAGAACACCTAAAGACTGCTTCAGTTGTACCTTTATTTAAAGGAGGAAATAGAAATTAAATCAAAAATTACAGACCAATATCTATACTATCCACAATCTCAAAGGTTATTGAAATTCTGATAAAAAAACGCTTAAATAGTTATTTAAATACAATATCCTTTTACACTACTAATCAATATGGGTTCAGATCTGGAAGCAATACTGAAAAAGCGCTACTCAAGTTTCATAAAAGGTCTATAGTGGAATAAATGAAGGAATGCACACGACAACTGTTTTTCTTGATATATCTAAAGCGTTTGACTGTATTCATCATGATCTATTGCTATTAAAAATGTCCAAATATGGCATTAGGGGGATTACTAATGACTGGTTCAGATCCTATCTGAATAATAGAAAACAATATACCAGCTATGATATATTTAAAAGCACAACAAACATAATAAAATACGGAGTCCCACAAGGGTCGGTACTAGGACCGATCCTATTCATAGTATATGTTAATGATCTATTATGCAAATACAAACTTTTTGGCAAAATGATATCCTTTGCTGATGATACAGCTTTAGTATAGATCGAAATAACCCCTGAAAATTTAAAAAATCGAATTAATAGCGATATATTAAAACTAAGTATATGGTTTAGCAACAACAGATTTAACATTAATACCGACAAAACGAGATATATGTACTTTTCATTAACAGACAAATTAGATCACAGTATAACTATAAAATGGCATGAAAGGAAATGTAGTGATACTCTAAATTGTAAATGTAGCTTAATCGAAAAAAACAAAAACCATCAAGTATTTGGGCCTCCATATTGATAGCAATTTGAAGTGGAACTCCCACACCACTTTCTTAACAAATAAGTTTAGGTTCATAATTAACAGAATATATTATGTTAAAAAATTTATAAATGCAGCATTCTTAAGATGTTTATACTATTCCTGGGTAAATTCTTCACTGCAATATAGCATTACCTGTTGGGGAGGAGACTATTATAACAATCTGCTTCGATTAATAAGAATACAAAACAGAATAATTAGAGCCAACTACTACCGACTTTGCACATTCAACCAATGATCTGTATATCATTCAAAATATCTGTTATATATAAAAAGAAACACTGAAAGTTTCTTGGTATATAATGTAGACTATGGATTGCACTGCGGTCGAAACATACTGGAAGTACCTAAGGCTAACAAAGAAATTTTTCATAAATTTTTCGAGTACATTGCGACGAGCAGCTATAATAAACTTCCGAATGAAATTAAATCTATAACCTCAGAATATGTATTCAGAAAAAGATTGAGAAACTATCTTATGGGATTAAAGAATGTTGACAATTATTTTAAACGTATAGTATAAGAGATCATTATAACTCGTATATCATAACCAATTAAGGTATTGATTTACAAATTGGTTCATTCAATTAGGAATTAAAATATCAACATGTATGTTATTATAACTGGTAAGGGAGCCCTCTTAGATGCAGTCCCGGACTCTCAGTGTCTGTTTTAAGCTAATTACTTTTCTAGTAACCAGTATGGCTACGGCCCTTGGTTACACATATTTGCATTAACTAACTTACATTACTCTAAACCAATTACTAATCATTAAAAAAATAAATTAAAAAAAAAACTATTAATACACAAAAATCAGCAGTAATATACTATATCTTCTTCTTCTTCTGCTTCTCCCACTTAAGTGGGGTCACTGTTTATAATGAGTCTACTCCACACCTTCCTTTCTTGGGCTGTCACCACATCCAAGTTCTTCATCCTCAAGTCCTCTTCTACCATCTCCCTCCATCTCTTCTTTGGCCGCCCACACTTCTGCCTTCCTTGCACATCCATCTGCATGACCCTTCTTCCCACACATTCGTCCTCCCTCCTCATCACGTGACCAAACCATCTCAACCTCGCCTCCTGTATTTTTGCTCCTAAGTTCGTAACTTTCACTGTTCCTCTGACATAGTCATTTCTCAGACTATCCTTTCTGGTCACACCGCACATCCACCTAAGCATTCTCATCTCTGCTACTTCCATCCTGCTGATGTTATTTTTCCTCAGGGCCACAGTTTCTATAGCATATGTCATAGCTGGCCTCACTACTGTCCTATAGATTTTGCCTTTCAGATTGATTGGCACCCTCTTATTGCATAACACTCCAGCCATCTCCCTCCAGTTCCTCCAACCCGCTTGTATCCTGCATCCCACTTCCTTCTCAGCTCCTCCATCTTCTTCCACTGTTGAACCTAAGTCTCTCACCTTCCTGATGACATTTTCTTCCAGCTCCAGATCTGTTCTTTTGTCTGCCGCCCACTGTGCAACACATATACTCTGTCTTACTTCTGCTCAGTCTCATACCTCTCTCTTCCAGTATATAGTAATATACTATATAAAACTAATTATTCTAATATCTTCATTTGTATGATCATCATCAATTTCCTGATATGTATCCATCCTCAAGGGGTGTTCAGACTGTTATGACAGTACTGCATGATCAAGTTATTTTTTAAGTTAAGATTAAATATTATTATTAATCTCCAATCAACAATTTCCCCCCAAATTAGTCTATTACTTGTTATTACTCCAATATTGTCATATATAATTTCATGTCTCTAAGACACTTCTGACTGAATCCACCCAGACCTTGAACTTCCTCTGGGTTTCTTTCCTGCCATCTTGGCATCAAACACCTGTTTTGCTAACCTTTCCTCACCCATTCTAATTTAAGTGGCTATACCACCTTAAGTTAGCACTGCTCACACGTTCTTGATTGCTAACAATGTCAACTTCTTTTCTAATACTTCATTTTTAATATGATTCTGCCATTGATGTCATCTGTTCACTCCCATAATTTTTCTCAGAACTCGCTTATCTGTGGTCGCTAGTCTTTGATCAAGTGGTTTATTTCTAACCCAACTCTCAGATCCATAACTAGCAGTATATAAGACTTTGGTGTTTTGGGCTAATTTCTGTCTTATTCCATATAAATATATTGAACTGCCCCCCCCCCCCCCAAAAAAAAAAACTCTGCTTATTCTGTTGTCTTTTTTCCAAATTTAATTGGCTATCATCACTAAAAACCTAAATAGAAAAAATATTTTTCTTATATACTATTCTTTTCAATATAATATTCATTGTTATCTTGCTTAAAACTAAGTGATGGTCATTTCAAATCTCCTGTACACTCTTATATTCTGAACCAGCATGAAAATATCACTATGAACAATGACATAGTCAATGAGGCTTTTCTTATTTCTTATGTCTTCTCTCTGCATGAACTTATGGGCAATGAAACTTATCTTTATGTTTTAATATAGTGTTAGTAATGGCTAGTCCATATCATAAGCAGAAATCCAGCAGACACTTACTACTATTATTAGCCTTGCCATTTTCTCCAAATATCCCTAGAACATTCCTGTATACCCGGTGGAATTCATTTCCTACTCTGTTGTTCAGATCTCCATCAAGGATAGCTTTTTCCATTTTCTTTATGTTAGCTGCCTGCTCTGATGACTCAAAAAATTTCTCCACTGCTTCTTTAAGAGAATCTTGTGTGGGACCATAGGCACAAATAAGTTTCATTGTCCATTTCTGCATTTTGAAGTTTGTCCACGTAACTCTACTTGAAACTGCCTTCCAAACAAGACGTTTATCTTCATATTTGTATTGAATTCTATCACTACTCCTTCCTTTTTCCTTGATTGTTATTGTCTTGTTGGTGTAATTCCTTTGTTCGTCAGAAGAAAGATTCTTATTTCCAGCATCTGTTTTGCTCTTGATGCTGCTCTTTGGGTTTTTTTTTTTTTTTTTTCAGTCTTCAAAAATGTTGCCAGAAACCTATTTTAAATAACAGTGTGTCTACGAATATATTAATAAATACACAAAATACATAAAGCTAGTAAAAACGAGAAAAATATACTGAAATACCCTAGTTAATCTAAGAAAACACTTAATAAATAAGTAAATAAATCACCAGTCATATGCAAGCTAAATAAATCTATAATCTGGATTTTTTTGTTATTTTTGATAGTTTTTTTTCTGGGGGGGGGGGGGTTGTATTGGGGTTATAAAAAAATTATGTTGTATTTTAATGGAGAGGAAGAGTTAGATTTTGAGCATGCAGTGGAAGGTGAGACATTTGTGGAGCATTAAACACTGTATGCCACCATACTCAGACTCCCTTCAGGTATGAATGGGGAGAGTAAGTTAATAGATGAATTATTCACTAGCAGGTCATGAAGTCTCCTAATTCATTGCTGTCAGGTTCACTCTCATGTACTGTCTAGTAGATACCTGCAGAACTGCTATAATGTTATATCATCAAATGTTGGAGGGTCTGTGTCCACATGTGAGAACAGTATTCTAAGGCTGAGCAGATTTGAGAATTATATAGTATACAGTGTTGGTTGTGTAATTCTTGAAATGTCTTGAGCAGAAAAGAATAATTTTCTTGGAGGCTGAGAAGAATATGGATGGTGATATGTTCATGGCAGGAAAGG
Source organism: Typopeltis vanoorti (assembly GCF_054136105.1). Classification (NCBI taxonomy): domain Eukaryota; kingdom Metazoa; phylum Arthropoda; class Arachnida; order Uropygi; family Thelyphonidae; genus Typopeltis; species Typopeltis vanoorti. The sequence continues at coordinate 109,575,021 of NC_143560.1, read as the reverse complement.
CTAGTGGAGCAAGTCACCCTGAGAACAGAATCTGATCTTGCCTCTGGAAATCCAGTTATTATAAAAGTAAGGAGAAGTGAAGTGGGATTTTTCTTGCAATAAAAAAGATATTGCTCTGGTTTGGTAGTACTAAAGTTGATAAAGTTGTCTTTACTACCCTTCTGGAGAATGTTAAGGAAATAGTATTTAGAGTTACTTATTTGAAGATCTTGAAGTTTTTAATAATTGTGTATTGCAAAGTTGGTCAAAGGAAGAATGAGTGTATTGTTATCAGCAAATTGTGGATAAACTGTGAGGTTAATTAAGAGAAGATAATTTCCGTATAAGAGAAAAAGCATGGGCACAATTACAAAGCCTTGGGATACTCGGGCATGGGTAGGGAAATCTGAAAGCAGGAAACCATCCACCATATAATCAGAAGAGAAACAGGCACTTCAGTTGCTAATGCATAAGATGGTAGTTTGGTAAGTAGGTCTTTATGCCATATCTGATGCTCTGAAAATGTCAATAGTAACCACAGGAATTTCTCCCCCATGACTTATACAGATGCAGCGATGGATTAGTACATTAGCTGTGGATTGAGTGTGGCAGAATATGCTTTTTTACTGGGATTTTTAATTTGTGTAAGATTTTTACTGAGATTTTTAAATTGTTTCTAGAGTTATCTTGCATTAAATCTAATATCCTTATGTTATTAAAGGGAAATGTGATTGAAATTTGAATTTTATTTTTGTTATTACAGATTGAAATGGCTCAAAAAGTTCTCAGTAAAGATATGCTAGCATTAGTACAAGCAATGAAACAAGCTCAGAAATATTCCCAAACAACTTTAGATGTAGAATACCGTAAGCATATGCTATCAGCTGCTCATGTTCTTGCTATTGATGCAAAACACCTCCTTGATGTTGTTGACTCAGCAAAAAAAAGAACAGATGAAATTATACCAAATGACCCAACTGGAGAATCAAGTCATACATCTCAGCAAAGTGTTTTCCCTGATAAATCTCTGATAGATTCTATTAATGATAGTCAAAAAAATGTACCACTCCAATCATTTCCAGATTATGAACTTAAATCAGAATTACACACAATATCACTAGAAGAGAAGTTTTGTGCACCAGTAGAACAAAATGAAACAAATGGCTGTGGTACCTTAATATAAATATAAACATTTTGAAAAGCCTTGTCTATATGCATTAAACTTGTAATTGGCAAGTGTATTTTTAGTGTACAGTGTTAATTTCTTTCTGCATTTTAATATATTTAAGTATGAAGGTCTGGGTAGTAAATAATCGGCAAACATGGAAGTTTCATGTTATATTGTGATGGCTCATATGTATAGATTCAGCATCAACATTAAATTTGCTTATTAATTAACTCCTTGCACTGTAAGCATGCATGATGAAAATGCAGTTTTGATTCATAACTAGGCATATTTGTGGGGTTGGGAAGGTATAATGATGAATATAGAAAAGAATGACATTGTTTTTTAGGGAACATGATCAAAAGTACACTGATAATTAAAACATGTCATTCATTACTGTAATTAAGTGACATGAATAATCTTACTGTGGTATAGATGTTACAAAGATTTATTTAGAAGTCATTTAATTTTAGTAGCAGAGTTACTGTATCATTCCTTTAATCAGAAAGACAACATGTTCCATATCTTGTTTTAGATTTAAAGAAGCAAACAAAATTATTTTGTCTGTTGTTTTCATAGCTAAAATGAACTGAATTTAATGAAACTAACATCTGAGCAATAAGACATTTTTTTATTCTGCATTATAAATAGATGCAAAATTGAAGTAATCCATATATATATATATATATATATATATATATATATATATCAACTATCTATTTACAAATAATTTGTAGGGACCAAGGAATAGTTACTCTAGAGGAAGGTTTTGGTAATATAATACACAAAATGTCACTGATGTGATGTGTCTTTGGTAGGGACTTTTCATTAGTTTGTTATAGTAATCTAGTTTTCTATAACAGTGTAAGATACCTCATTGGTGGACTTGTTAAGGCAGAGTAAATTATTGACTAGTAGTATATATAATAAAGGTATAACAGCAGCTTGTGTTCTCTGAGCTTGAATATCTCTGATTTTTATAAAAATGTATATAATGTAGAAGATTAGAATTTTAAATGTTTCCTCTTTTATTATGATCCCTCATTTTCATCTAACTATAACTGCTTTCTGTGAATGGTTCCATAACACAACAAGCATGAAAACATTTTAGTAGATTTTGCTAAAGATCACTGCATTGTTTTACTAAATTTGTTGGCAAATGGCTAATAACAAGAAATGTCAGTTAAGTGGGATGTGGTTATGATAACCAGCTATTATCATTAATTTAAACAGGTGCTTATAATTTTTTAAATTTATTTTAGTTCTTCATTATGCACATATATCACAAACATGGGTAATGGATCCTGTGAAATATTATCTGAAATCATAGCTTTTTTTTTTTATATGGGAAACAAATACAAAGCAAACATACTGATTGTTTTAATTTTGCATGCTTGAAAAATTAAGTCTCTGCATTCCTATGATCTGCTAAATAATTTATAATTCATGGGAAGAAATCGCTTATTTCTTCCCAGAATTCAAAAGGACTTTGTACTATTCTGTAAGGATACATTTGGAGTTTTATGATTTTGCAGCAACTTTCTATCTGGTATTGGTAGTTATTCCAATCATTTGCTTCATACATTGGTTTCTGAATAATTTTGTATTGAATTACAATAAGCAGAACTTAAACTCTATGTACCTCTGGTCTGGTATTTATTTAAATGTAAGACATTTATTAATAACCATATATATACCTATGTGCACAAGAATAATGTATACCAGATATTTCAGTCTGAAAATTACACTGTCATCAGTGAATAAATAGGATTCAAAAGGTAGAACATACAAGTTATTAGCTAATAGAGATGGTATCTGACAAAACTAATGAAATAATGGTGTTTTAAGAAAAATAAATAATTATTTACAGTTGCTGAGAAGAAGAATCTCTCAAAGTTCTGGCAAGAGATGCAGTCATTTCAATTAAGGCTGGTTAATGCATTAAGGCTTTGCAGCCATCTCTGTGTGCTACTGAGCAGAATCTGACTTATGGCATTTCACTTAGTAGATGTAATATTTCCTGAAGCCACTTCTCAATAGAATGGTTGGTTTGTCCAAAATAAATATCATAAAGTCGCAAGACACTTGGTAAATACCCAGAAGAGATAAAGGCAAAAGTTTATCTTTGGCAGATATTGGCAACAATCCATAAAGGGATAGTTAACATCTCTAGTGGCCCACTTTTTCTATGGGACTCTTGTTCTCTCCAAAGAGATGATCATGACTCATCAAGCAATGATGCCAATAAACATTATTGTGAAGCAGCATCCACATTATTTAAAGAACTTTCTCCACCTCACTTTCTTGACTAAACAAAGGAAGAGCAGTATTAGTTATTGAAGCTTTCAATGAAAATTGCCCTTCTTTAGTGTATCTACTTTGTAGTCAGTTAATATATCTACAATAAGTGAGATCACTAAGCTGATTTCATTATGGGATGAAGTCATTAGCTAAGACATAATACCTTAAAGAAATTAAAGCCATATTTTGGTCGCTCACTTGTTTGGCTTACCAAAAATGCATAAAGAAGTGCTCCAATAAGGTCTGTTGTGAAATGCACTGGTTCTGCTGCCTATCATATTGCAAAATTTCTTTTACATCTCTTAAATACTCATACAGGAAAATCCCATTCCTTTATTAAAAATTCATCAGATTTCTTTCTTTTTTTGACAAAAGTCAAAACTTGTTATGCTCCACTGTTATGGTCATTTTGACATATTATTCACAAATGTTCAAAACTTTGGTTATTGTAAGACATCCTGATATATTAAAGAATTTTGACTTTAATGCACTCCAGATATTTCAACTGGAATAACAATCAGGCAGAGAGAGAAGGTACAGCAATGAGGAGGTGCTCCTTGCAAATGCTGTAACCAACTGCTTTTTACAACACTTTAGATTCTCATTCATTCATCATCATTTTAAATATGCTGACATTATTTGCAAAGTCTAACTACATCCAGAAAATGCTCTTATTCCCTTCCAAATCAATAACTTACATTCCATTATTAAATTTCCCATGAAAAATTAGCTTTCTTAGACATTCTTCTCTCCTATTGTCCTGTAATCCTCTTTTCCAGTTCTATCTACTGCTGGCCTTCACTAGTAGATATATTCAAAATAATTCTGCTCATCATCCTTCCCAAAAAAAAAAAAAAATATATATATATATATATATATATAGGCCTAAAACTTTATTCAGCAGAGCTCACATTATATGTTCTTCTCTTACCTAAAACAAGAATTGAACACCATTAAAATGATCATACAATTAAATGGGCTGAATCTCCCAGAAGATCCAATACTTTGTAGACACCCATAATCTGAATTCAGTGGCTGTGATGTTGAATGTAGAGTTCCTTGTAGGATTCTGGAGAAATATAATTCTATACCCATGCTTTTTCCTCATCAACAAATTGTATAACCTCTTACTATCCATCAAAGATTAACTTTCACCTTTATCTCTTCTGGGTATTTACCAAAGCCATTTCAAATTCAATCTCTCTTTCTCTCTCATATTTTGGACAGAAGTCATTCTATTGACTCTTGAGCTGCAAAAAATATCACTACTGGAAATCTCATAAGTTAGTTCTTGTTTGGCATGAAGTCAACAAACAACAGTTACAGAATCCTTTGGTCAGAGACAAAACACCTAGAAGTCATTGTACATTTATTCAAGAACTCTGAAGCCTTCCTGCATCAATCCAACCTTAATGGAGGTGATTGCATCTCTATTTTATTTTCAAATTGAAAATTTCTAATGTTTAAGATAATTTATTATCATTAAGTATTACATAATGAAATCTATACATTAATTAGAACTAAATATAAGTATAATGGTAATATACTGCTACTACTAATTTTTTTTAAAATAATTAACAAGAATGCATTTTGCACTTGCTTGGATATATTTTTAACTTGCATGTGACTGCAATCTAAAACCAGCAAGATTAGATCACAAGGAAGTATAACATTATACTCTGATCAAGAGTATTTTAATAATAAAGTGATACACCTTCTTATTGCTTATATATGGATAATATAACTTTTGCGTTAATTCAACCTAAACTTCCTGGGTCTGACTACCATTGATGAGACCTCAAAGGTCTGCGTAGTGATCCTTTCCATAATGCATAGCAATATACACATACAAATGGAGGTGTGCTTTGCATTTTTGTGTACTAAGGCAATTGATGTGAAGTCAACAGCCACTATAGTCATTCAAAGCATACAAAGTGTGGAAGTGTATGTTGAGTGTGGAAGCATCTTTATTAAAAATACTTTACACTCAAACTTTGTATGCTTACAAAAGTGTTAAACAACAGTATAAAATTTTATATAATTTACTTTATAACTAAGTGAAAAACTTTCTACAATAAAGTATGAAATTAGTACTAAATTTTTAAATACAGAACAATAGCTTTATGTTGAGCGAGTATTAGTTAAGCTTATGAGTATTTAGGTTTAGATGCTGGTTTAAGCTCATCTTTAAGGTTTAATAGAATGACAATAACACATCTAAATAATTAAACACAGGTTTAATAGTACCAATATTTCGACTATCACAGAAATATCATCGAGGATGACATGCAGAACACAAACAATAAGTGAGGATATTAGACCAGCTGAAGTCCTTAGAAGGGTGCAGGTAGCTAGCCTTTAGCTGTTGGACAAGTCTAAGAATTACTATTTCCCAAATCTTGAGAAGTTTCACCTTATTTGTTTACATTTGGTTGATTTTATAAATCTCTTGCTGATTTTGAAAAAAAATATTTCAAATTTGTGTTTGCTGTGTTGAAGCACAGTAGTTTTTTCAGTTGATTCTGTGTAAGATGTCCAAGACGTGGTGAACTGAACCTGACTGACCATCTTTCATGTAGCAAATATGCTTTCTTACATTCTTCAAGGCATATGTTAGCAGATCTGCTAGTTTAACCATAATGCGACAAGTTGCAAGAACAAGGGACTCTGTACACTCTTGGAACTTATATTCTAGTTTAATCCTTTACCCAAGTGTAAGCAATATATAGCATTATACATGTCTGTAAGGATGTGTGCATTGTATTATGGGATACTAAGGTAATTAATATGAAGTCATTAGCCTCTACATATAAGTAATCCAGTCATGATGTTACTTCACATGCAAATTTTTATTTGATTACACTTGAATAAAGAATTAAACCAAGAATATAATTTCTTAGTATCTTTAATTTATAGTATAACCAATTGGGAAAAAAAAACTTTTAAACATCTTTCTCTAATCCAGATTATTTTAGTAATAAGATGTGACATCTTTTGACTATTTGTATATGGAAATACTCCTTCTGCATTACTTCAACTTTGGATCACTTCTGCATCTGGTTCTCACTGATGAAACCTCAATAAAGGTTGAAGCAGTCTGGGCAGTGGCCCTTCTCATAATGTTTAGCATCATATGTGTATAAGGATATGTGCATTGCATTATGATATATTAAGGCAACTAATATGAAGTCATTAGCCTCTACACACAAGTAACCCAGTCATGATGTTACTTCATGCACATTTTTTTATTTGCTTAAACTTGGATAAAGGATTAAACCAAGAATGTAATTTTTGGCATCTTTAATTTATAGTATAACCAAGTGAAAAAACTTTAAAACACTCCTGGAACAGAGAGGGGAGGAAGTTGATTCTGAGGACAGTGGTTAAGGGCAGCTAACTTTATATGTGGTTTCAAAGCAGTGCAGAAATTATATTTCTGGCTATTTTTGAGGTAATTTTTTATGGTTTTTGTTGCTGTTGTTTTTTCCTCCTGACATCACTGATTTCTTCAGTGTTGCCATCAGTACTTACTTCACTTGGAAAGACAGCATATATAAACAAAGAGCGATGGCCATAGGCTCTTTCTTTCCTCCCTCTAGCCAATTTCTGTAAGTATGATATCTTGATACTACTGTTCTCAAGTCTTCTGTCTGGCTGAGATACATTGATGATGTGTTATCCATTTGGCCACATGGCTGAGATTCTTTCTTCCTTCACCTCAATCAGCCAGCATCTCAGAATCCAGTTTACTGTAGAAGAAAAATAAGTAACAATAGTCAATTTTTCCTAGACACTGCTTACACATCTTCCCAGTGGCACTCATTGTTTCTCAGTTTACAGAAAACCTACCTACATAGGTAGATACACATGCATTTTTTCCCATCATTCCCCTTACCTACAACATGGTATCACCAAAACACTTTTTAACAGAACCTCCAACCTTTGTTCCAACCAGGCTTTCCTCACAGATGAAATCATCTTTATTCATTGTACCTGCCTACCCATTGGCTACAATGACAAAAGATTAACAAAATATGTTCCTCTTAACATCTAATATTTCTGTAATTTAACAAATGTTCATTTGACTTCTGCATGTTTGTTAACAACAATGAGATTTTATCAAATTAACAGCAAAACCAGACAAGTTTTGTAAGTCATTGGACTTACATCATCAGAAGGTACAAGGTATATCAAAAAAAAAAAAAAAAAATAGAAAGAATAATGTAAGTCTGATGACTTAGAAAACTTGTCAGGTTTTACTGTTGGTTTAATGAAATCTAATTCTTGATAGCAAACATGTGGTCCCTAAATGTTCAAATGAACATTTGTTAAACTACTAGATATTTCATGAACTTCAACGGTTTAGTACATATAAACAGAATGACAAAAAAAATGCATGATTAAATGTACAAATGTTCAAGCAAAGTTAGTTGCTTCTGTTATATTCTGTCTTTGTTACACTGAGGAGGGGTCAAAGTATTTTTAAGGATTTTTGAAAGTTTCTTATAAAACAGTTATGATCAGTATGTTTTTTTTTTTTTTTTTTTTTTTTTTTTGCCAAAATTCTTAGTGGCCTGTATCTGTTTTGTAAAAGGCTTATCCTGATCTGCGTTTCCTTTCTTCTCAATGTTTACATGTTCTGACATGGATCTCTCTCTCTCCAGACTGTTTGGTCTGGCCTATAAATTATGAATTTTATAAACTCCTGGTTTCTTTATGGGAGGATGTAGAAGTTTTAGTGGATGTAAGAACCTAGAAATCTTATACATTGAGGTAGAGGTAATTTTAAGAATGTAATTACAAAGTAATTTTTGTCCATAACATTCTTTTTGCTTGCCATGCCATGTAGCGTTGCATGTCTGACAAGAGAAAAGGCAAAGGCATAGATTTGACTTTCTTCATCATTAGCTTATGTAAACACTCTAAAAAAAATCAAAATGATATAATAGTACTGCCATGGTTCTTATTCTACCAAACCAAGTGAAATGTTAACAATCTGCTTACAAATACCAAACTAATTTCATCCATTTAATTAGTTTTGTGTATTTTATTGCTGCATCACTTTATGAGTTGCTCTCTGAAGATGACAGTAATAATTCTGAAGGATTGCCATAACGATTTTTTCTTTTGTTTTTTTCTCCTTACCCCTTCCCACACACACATACAGGGAGAAAGAGAGCAATTTGAAAAACACTGTATTCTGGACTTTATGTTACAGTATAAGTGAGAAAATTATATACTTTGTAATTCAAAATAAAATCGTCTAAAAATATTAATGAGGCCAACAAAAAAAAAAAAAAATTTTTTTTAAACTTGAAATTAAGCAGTTTTCCAATTCTTCAATCTCGAAAGTTGACTTGTGAGTTTTAGCATCATTGCCATATTTACTAATGCTCCTACCAAAGAATTACTAATATGCTTAGCACAGAATTTCTATACAAAATGTCTTTCACTCACATTCTGCATTCAGATTACTTTAATTATTAACATTCAGATGCATACAAGAAGTCTTGGGCCTCATCAGCTTCTCACACAATGCCATTCATATTATATTATTCTTTTCTTTTCTTTTTCCCCCCCTTATTTTATGTATTATGACAGTCCTTTCATTAACTTGTGAATATAAACTAATAGTATGTTCATATCACAAGTGGGCATCTGTCATCTAGTTAACATTCCAGTCCTGATTATCGGCAGACTGTTTTTCCCCCTCTGTATAGTTTTTTGCAAATTTATTTAATATGTAAATGAAGAATACTAATTACTTAGTGGATGTTTATCACTACTCATTGACCATTTTGTATAATTTTTAAATATATATATATTAAAATATCTCTAAATATATATATATTTTTTTTTTTACTCACATATTGTTATTAGTAAAAGGATATTTGAAAATTTATTAGTAAAAGGGTATTTGAAAATTATAATATATTAATTTAGGGTCCATCAACTTAAGAAAATTTGATGTTATTTTGTTATATCATATCCTCTCTGTCACTATTTCATTCTCCCAAAAACTTTAACCAATGGAATGAGAGTTCTGTCATGATCTTACTACTGTCCTCTGTCTCTCCTTTAACATCGAAAGTCTAACTCAGTTACACAGATTTTGATTTGGCTGACCCTTGGGGTGGGAGGAAATTCTCCTTATAGTTTCTATACATCCTAATAACTTACCTCCCAAGACATCCTATATATTAAAAACTCACCTGTACTGGATCATATATCAATGCTGGTTTCTACCATCTCCATATCGAAAGATTTAGTGCAGCTTATACCTTAAAGCTTAAGACCAGGCTATTTGCTATACTGCAGGTAGAATGTATGTGTTTTGAACCTACAACATGTGTACAGTACTGTCTAATCTAAGCAGAACACCCCACCAAACAATAACATCTTGAAAGATGTCATAGCTATTCCATATGGAAAACAGTGCATGTTAAAGAAATAAATTAAAAAAAAAAAAAAAAATTCGGTCTAACAAAAATAGCTAATATACTAAAAGCAACTAAAGATAACCTGATCCCACTACTTGAACTATTCATGAATATTACTTTATCTGCAACATAACAAACTATTTATAGTACGAATTTGGTTTGTTGCTATGCCCTCCACAAAAGCCACTGTAATGGTTTTTACATAAGACATAAACAAGATTCTGGATTGTTCTAGCAGCTGCTTTCTTGTTTTCTGAGAGAAGAATTCAGATTGTAAATACTGCTAGCCAGGGCTTCATGTTTACAGTAGTTACTTTAAACCCTCCTCCCCTTCTGAAAATTTGATGACTTATATTTTTATGTTTTGCAAAATTGAACCAGCACTGTAGGTTTAAAACTTATATAGTCAATTATTTATACCTCTGAAAATCAGGATCATGGTTGTCCAATTTAGAGAATTGCTTGTAGACAAGAAGGAGAAAAAAATTACAGAAAAAAAACAGTTTTTTTTATAGACATATTTGTACTTGGAAACAAATTCTGTGTCAAACCAAAGTGAAATGTTTAATTTTATATTGATGCCATATATCTAATAATTCAGGAATCACAGGGCAAAGTTTGGTATGCTCATTTTCTGATATGTATTAAATATTGAGCTTGGTATTAACATATTCATTTTGGGCTCTGTGTTTTTACTTATTTTGCACTAGTCAGCATGAGATGCATCTCATGGCGAACATGGTAATAAATAAATCTTTTTATAAAGTAAATAATCTGTTTCATTCAGGTAATTTTCATTTTATATATATATATATATATTATACATATTTGATACATTTTAGTGCTATAAGAAGGCTAAGGTTAGATAAAGTTTCCCTGCTCTGACCAAATGCAATACTGTTTCATGCTGCCTCATGTCTCCAGTAAGCAAGGTGGCGATCTCACATTAGATAGTAAAATACCATTCCATTCTGTACTTCATATTGTTTCCATTCTTGTTATTATTATTTTTTTTTTTATGTAGCTCCCACCCACAAACAGTTTTGATAAACCTATATAGTATTTGTTCTGTGGGTAGGCTAAGAAATGTTTTTTGTTCTATTTTTATTAATTTTATATAATTTTTTTGTATTTTTATTTTTTAATAGTTTGGAAACCTGCTCTAGAGACCAAACAGAGAACTTTTTTTCAGGCCTCCAGCAAACAGGGTGGCAGTGGTCTCGCACCAAGCTATGAAATTCATCTCCCACCTAAATACGATCACAAACATCTATGCTCACAGCAGGATTCAAACTTGCATCCTGTTAGTTGCAGAGTGGTTACACTAACCACTTAGCCAAACCAGGCCAGCTGGTTGATTTTATATGACAATTTTATATTATATATGAATATATTCATTCTTTATTTTATCTAGTCTGGTTTTACTAACCTATTTTTATAGCATATTCTTCTGATATGTCTGCATCACATGTAATGTTTTTGTTATATCTTATATGTTCTCAATGTATGTTATAATTAGTATAATACACTAAAACCCTGGTTAATGCTCTCATCATACATTCTTAGAATTTAGAGCACTGAATGAAAAGCATGAAATGGGGTAATTTTAACCATATATAAATAGGGAAAGGTGAAAATGTAAACCTGAATAGAATAGTATTGAATTTTTATTCAACAATTATCATGATTGTTTTTATAGTAGCTATTGCTAAGTTTAAAGAAGCACCTATATCAGCATTTGACATTCACCTGCTTCTAATTGGAAATGTTTTTTTCTTTTCATCTTTGATTTTTCATTTTCACTGTTTTTTCTAGACATTATGACTCAAAAGAATAAGAAATTATTTTTTAACCAATTAAAATACTATTTTACGTATTTAATTACTGAATGTGTGGTATTTCATACCAAGTGCATCATATTATTAAGGGGCATTCAGTATTATCATTTGAAGCCAGACAATTTGTTGAATTATGTATTGTCGGTAGAGATGTAGGAATATTTCAGCATCGAAGCAGTTGCCAAGAGTGTCGTTGTCAGAAAAATGCCAGTGGCAGAATATTTTGACAGTTATCGAAATTGTCACACTATAAAAGCTGCTTATCTATGATATGCTAAGGGCACTAAAAACGTTGACCATTTAAGAATTTGGGAAATTGTGCCGTTATCTAGTATCGCTTGAAGGCAGTGAGTTTGAGGAATTGGGAAATTACCATTTTACTGAACAAAAGAGCACTGTAACAAAACAGCATTCAATGAGTTAGCATTAACCAGGGTCTTACTGTAATTCTATGCTTGAACTTTAGTTTTTCATTAAATGATGTTTTATTTTTTCATATTAAGTCATTTAAATGATCTATTATCCTTGTTATAATAGCTACCTCACTTTTGCAGTCTGATCAAGAGTTCTCCTCTTACACTTTTTTTTTTTTTAACGAATCCCAACCACAAAAGGTGAAACTTATTATACGTTAGTGTGGACAATCATTTAGTCTCTTTTCATGCCACTTTGGATATTCAGAAATCAAGGTGAATAGTTCTCATACCAGACAGTGAAAATCATCTTACATCTAAAGACATTGCAAATATCCTTTCCGTAATGGAATTCACAAACACTTGATCATCTAGACCAGCAGATTCGTTCTGTTGCTCTTTGTTAATTTTTAGCATACTACTTCTGGAGAATAAATGTTTTGAAGAAATACTTTTCTTTATAAATTCTCTTTAATGAGAATTTACATGGTAATTTTTGCAAGCAATGTTTTAATTCTGCTAGTAGTAGCACATTTAATCTGCTAGCAAGTTAATCAAAATTTTATCTTTTCAGTTTTGATTCCTAATTGTATGTTAATCTTGATATTTCTTTTCTGATATCCATAATGGCATCAATAGTGCAACACAGGACTCAGGGCTTAATTTGTCTTTTCCATTTCACTATTCCTCCAGTTTTCATAACTTACACCATAGCTTTTAAGTTAGTGAAAAAACTGGATGTTAGACTGATCTACTTACTTTAGTTTAGTTAATTAGTATGGGAAAGAATGAACACTTACCTGGCATGAGTGCAAGAGAAGTGCCTCTGCTTTGATAGTAACTGCTATGCATAGGTGGATGGAGGAGTGAATAGTGATAATAAAGGAATTAATATAAAAATAAAAAAGATTAATGGGAAGGTGAAAGAAAAGGAAGTGAGAATTTCATTAGAAATGGTTAAGAATGATTGGAAAGTATCATTCTTTCTTGGTGAAAGAACACAATTTTTCATAATTTTTTTATTGGAGTGAGAAAGAACAACCAACATACTATTTTCATAACATTAGTGTTAGGAAAATAGCATGTTGTGGTAGTGTAGATCAGGTAATTCCAAGCTAAGATATAAGATGAAGAGTTGGCTTCTTGAGAAGATGCTTCAGTATTTGCCAGAAGCTGAATGTTGAATTTATGGAATAATTAAATATTTGATGAAAGTCATTAACTGGTGAATGTTGAAAACCTAATTTCTGTAAGAAATAAATGTACTTATTTAGGGTTGCTACAGTGAGCCAAATGATATACTGTATTTTTCCATGTATAAGACAAACCCTACTTTTTTGGAAACCCAAAATTAAGAAATCAATATTTTAAACATAAAACCGAACACATTTGATATTTTTTTAAATATTCAAAGTATATTTAGTAATTAGGTAATGTTTTTAAGATACATACTAAGAAATTATGCATCACTCTCAATTTTCTTCATCACTATTATTTCCAGGTATATAACTTTCTTCTGAGTCACTGTCTATATATATGAGATCATCCTCGGTCCATCCATGGCATTGCTGATTCTACATTTCTTGAAGGACTTCACAACCACCTCTTGCTTGACTCCATTCCATGAGTTTAGGCCCATTTGCATACTTCAGTAATGGTTGGTTTTTTCACTCTTCCTGTCAGTGTCAAGTTTTTACCTGCTTTTTACATCCATTTATTCCATTCTTTCATCGGAGCTTTGAAGGGCTTGTTGATAGAAATATCTAGTGACTATAGCTGACCTGTAAGTTTCAGAGTTCTGATTGGTTTATTCAGAATCAGCCATTAATGACGTCATTCGACAGAGCTAACAAAGGCTAGTTATTGGCGGAAGCCTGTTCACGGAAACAAGGTATAGGCAGTTTTGCCACGGCAATCACTGGTCTCTCAACCAGTTACCCCATCTATAGTCTAAAAATTTTAGAAAAAAGTATCATCTTATACACGGAAAAATATGATAATTCTGTATTTTCTTTTGCAAAAAAAAATTTGTTTGCTTGGCTTCTCACATTAAAATAATTTCTTAACTGTTTTTTAGAATTATTAAGTCACTATGCATCTATATTCATTAATCCATTAAGAACAAAAATATAATACTGTGATGAATTACATGATATCACATCTCTTCTCCATTTTTTTTTTTTTTTTTTTTTTTTTGGATGGGGGGGGGGGGGGTAGAGTTGTTTGTAATAATCAGATGTTATGATGGAAGGTTCACCATTCCAGTGAAAGGACATAACACTACGAACAACAGACATCAGAATAATTTTTTTTTATCATAATGGAACAAAAACGCAACCAGAAGAACAATATAAATATGAAATCATGAAATGTGAGCAGTATGATCTGATTATAAGTGAAATCCTATACAGGTGTTGCAAAAGAAAAAAAAGCATAATGTTTTGCAGTGCTCTTCATAAGGAATTTGCTCCTGTCTGTCAAGACTTCAAAGCTTCTTCCAGAAAACTATCCACACTATTTTGGTTCATAGTACAGTACTTGCTGTAATTTGTATGTTCCTCATGGCTACATATCTTCTGGAATAGCTGAAATAAGATAAATCACAGAAGTAAGAGATCCAACATGTAACAGGAAATTCCTGTTACGTAGAACTTAAAATGAAGAAAAGAGAGGGTGGAAGGCAGATTTAATGTTCTTGAATGTATTAATATTCAGTAGATTGTATGGTGTTGCATAATAATAGTCTGGAAATGTTGGATATCAGGAATTCAAATATCGTGTAACTCAATGTAATAATAGAATTTCCATATTTTAAAGGAAAGTATTTTATTTTTTATTCATCATTTTTGGTGAGTTTATAAAACTGCCATTAAATAATACATTCAGTGTTGAACATTTCTAAAAAAAAAGTAATATTAAAAAAAGAAAGGAAAGAAAAGTAATTACAAAAAGAATGAATAGTGCATGAAACTCATAAACAGCTGGGCTATATTGTTTTTGTTAAAGTAGTGCAGTACTGATTTATTGAGAAGATTCTGTTAAACACAGATTTTGAAACTAAATATTGATTTAAATGATGGCTCCTTATTCGGGACTAGTACTTGGTTCTCTGACAAAACAGTTTCAATTAAATATTTACTTGTTAACTACATTTTTAAATTAAATGTTTATGAATCAGCACCTTCTGGTGAAAATGTTAAGCTTTCACGTCATAAATGCTAGCCAGAACCATATTAGTTTAAGTGAGATATGTTGTATGCTTTATTTTATGACATATTACAAGGAATATTTTACCATGTATTTCTTTGTAAACTGGAAATGCAATTGAAAGAATTAGCTGGTGGACCAAATGCTTAACTGTGTATATGTTGTTTAGAGTACCTCATTCTTTAAATTGCCAAAAATAACAGAAAAAAATATATTAATATTTTTAAAAATCATGATTTATACCCATTTGAGAGTAATATGAGACAGATATTCTGATTTAATGAAGATTAACGTAAGAGCATAATATATTGGAATAAATTTACAAAATGACAAGTAATAAACAACAAAATGTAAAAAATTTAGTATTTATAGAATCTATTTCATAACGTAGCAGAAATAAAAATAACTTTAGTTATTATAAATAGCATTTCTTGCAAACAGAAACATAACAGCATCACGTATGCAGAATGCTAAGAGATTCTGATATATTTAACTGTTTTTTAAGTATTTTTGTAAAAATAATAGTAACAAACATCCTTGGTCTTTGGATGCATAGAGATTTCCATATCAATTAAAAATTTGTCAAGCTGTTTTTGCTTGATAAATTTATGTTATCAAGCAAAAGATAAATTGATGTTATCAAGATGTTATAAATTGATGTTAATACCACAGTGCTGAATTGATATACATGTACAGTATTTATTATTAAGATTACTTACATCTGAGCCATTACAACAAATCACTAGTCAAATGTAGATTTTCTTGAAAATATCCCTTCGTTTCATGTGAATATTCATATTAAGTCCATTTTATTAGTGCTTATATGCAATGAATTTTGTAAAATGAATGTATGCACCTTAAAATAAAAAAAGTAAGATATGTGATGCATTAATCATTTAGTACCACCATACATCATCTGAATTCATTTTTTCTCTCTCTCTTTGTGTGTGTGTGAGAGGAGAGAGAAACAGATTAAATGACTAAGCTGAGAGATAAAAATAGAAATACTATTTGAATTTAAATAAACTGCACAACTAGTTTCATCTTCTCATATGTTTGGGTGTATAACATGAGGGAACTACTAACAAACATTGAGAGAGAAAAAAAATCTGTACATTAATATATTACCATGTATATATGTATGTATATATATATATATACCATGGGGGGGGGGAGGAACTGGAAAGTTCTGATAAACACTTAGAACAAAAATGATATGGTTTTGTGCAATAAGGGAAAGAATTTTTGCTCAGAGCAAATGATACAGAAATATTGTAACAAGTGTTACAATATTTCTGTATATTGTAACACTTGTTACAATATACAGAAATATATATATATGTGAGAAGAACAACACAGAACATAGCATCCTTTGATTGGAAAAGACCCGAGTTCAATTCTTGCTGTGACAAGAGGAATCTTTATATGGGCGTTTTTAATTGAATTTGAGTTAGGCAACCTCATATGGAGGTAGCGAGTTTTTTTATCTTGCATACAGGGCAGATCAGCCATGAGAACTTGTGCAATTTATAGACAAAAAAAAATACTGTTGGTGGTGGTGGCAGGCAGTAGATGGCATTGTAGTAGTTGGAGGATTAACTAGAGTAGATGGTAAGTTGTGTGTGTATAATGCCTTCCTGCAATGAGTCCTTGAAAGCATCACATAATAATAATAATATATATATATATATATATATATATATATATATATATATATATATATATATATATATATCTGTGTGCATGTATTTATTTGTTATAAATGTGGATACCATTATGCTACAGGTCATTTAATCTGTAGTATAGTAATACTATAGATGAATGGAAGTTTAGGAGGGGAAACAATAAACTTAATTTTAGATTTAAATACCTGAAATTGTACTCTTTTATTTAAGAAAAACATCAGTTGTTCCAAACAGCTATGATGGAGGAGATGAATGAAGAAGAAAAATTCACTCAGTGATTAGAATTGGATTGTGAAATGGGTAGTGACTGGTCAAGAGGAAAGTGGGGGAATCTGCTCAGATACCATGACTTTCTCCATTCAATAACCCACCAGAATAATTGCACATAGACTACTTGCCAGTCGACTGGAAAACTTCCAAAAGTATCACCATACATCATCTGAATTTGTTTTCTCTCTCTCTCTCTCTGTGTGGGGGGGCATAAAGTTAAAACTAGCATATGCCATTATAGTGAATGGTCTACTTAATAGCTGTATTAAAGGCAAGCCTACCTTCAAAATAGAAATGCTAGAACTCCCCCAGCTGATGCTGAGAAAAGTGGGCACCACACTTAATTCTTTCATGCATTTTTTCTCTTTTAGATAGTCTCTTCCAAATTGATATATGACTGGTTTGAACTGGATCTCTTTCCCACATAAGTAACACTGTGTTTAACAAACTGTCACTAAAAAAAGTTAAAAATGTATGCAGTGCACAATACTAATCCAAAATAAGTACCAGTGGCTATAAAGCCACTGCTACTTATTTTGAATTAGTTGGTATTTTCTTAGTATAATCTCACTTTGGGAGTAAAAAGAGTGATTTTTGATAAAATGAAAAGTTTCATCCATAAAAACTCTTTCCTGTTTCACATGTCTGCAACATGTTATTTTTCCTGCTGTGTTATGGTTGGCTGAATGTAGATTTACAATGAAGAATGAAACAGTAGTCATGTTCTTTTTGCTGATCTAGTAACTTCGTCTACAGTAAGAAGTATATTAGAAGAGAAACGTTTAACATAAATCTGAATTAGACAGCGAAAGACTATCTTTAGTAGTAGTTCAGATGAAGAACAACAACTTAGCAAGTAATTTATGAGCTGTAACTTTTTTTTTTTTGAGATAACTTTGATCAGATATTTAACTTGTAAGATATAATAGGATGCTTGTGAACAGTTAAACGGATGTAATGCTTCTACCTTCATTAACAGTGAGTGAAAATTATTATTCACATACACATTAAATTGCTAATTTTTTATGGCAGGACACACAGTAACAATTGAACTTGCTCACATGCCAGAATTTTTAATATATGTGATTTCTCTGATGATTGGTAGTAGGGAGATGCTGTGATGTATCTTTTGTAATATGAGTTAAATTGTGATGATAAATGAATGACAGAGAACTATTTTGTTCACATATAATCATTCCCATTTTTTTCAGCTGTTAAAATGTGATAATAAAAAGTTGAAATGATCAAAGCTCTATTCCATTCTGTATGAATGGAATAGAGATATCCCTATCAGAATATTTCAGATCTTCACTTTGGAAAAAAAAAAGTTTAATTTAATAGCATTCTCCATCAATTATATACTTGCATGGGGGGGTGGAGATGACTGATAATCACTTTCATGAAATTTGTCGAATAATCAGAACACTAAGTGATTCCATCTACATATCCTATACTGAAAACAATGAATGATTTTAATCACATTGTGTAAGACTGCGATTTTGCTTACTAGAGGCCTAAAATTGTTCAATCCACATTTCATCTCTAGAGCAAAGTTCCTGGATTATTTAACCTTAAGTGGACTCACAGTATTAAATGCGCTATAATTTGCCAAATTATAGCACATTTAATACTGTGAGTGCATTCAAGGTTAAATAATCCAGAAACTGTTCTAGAGATGAAATGTGGATGTTTTCAAGCAATTTCAGGTCTCTAGTAAGCAAAATCATAGTCTTATACCAAGTGATGAAAATCATTCATTGTTTTAGGTATAGGATATGTAGATGGAATCACTTAGTGTTCTGATTACTCATGCATAAATGTATCAGTGATTGCAGAAATGGTTAGAATTGAGGGAATTTTCAATTCAAGTATAATGTTGTTATTGTTCTGCATGTCCATGGAGTTTGAAGATTCATCACGGAAGACTTATGCTATCTACACAATACCTATTATAACTTTCCTTGAACACATTCACCAGCAAATCACTCAGACTCTGGCAACGTATTCCATTCATTCACTACTGTCCATTCAGAAATCTAATCTTAATGCCCTTATTAGCAACACTTAATTGCTAGTGATGATCTTCCTCATTCTACCATCTAGTCATGCTGAAGAAAAGACTTTTGGTAACTCATATCTCCTCTTTCCATTGTGTAGCTTTTCTCTTTATCCATCTCAACTGATATTGTAAAAACTGAATCAATTACTATAAAGCATAACACCTCTCACAAAATTGTCTTCTCATGTCTATCATTTTTATCTACCCGTTCATAAACTGTTTCATCAACTTTTCCAATACCTCTACCACCACTCCCATAATAGTGATTTTTATCTGACTCCCATCCATGAAAGATTTTTGTAAACCTATAGTGCATAATAATGTTTAATCTGTACATTGAAGATGCAATAAATAAATTGAAAGAACTAATAGAAACATGAATTAAGATAAATGGAATTGATATTAACTGGCTATGGTTTGCAGATGATATAACAGTTATAGCTGATAACGAAAACAAACTAAAAGTCACCTTAACAAAGATGGAAGAAATCTTCACAGTACAGCCTAAAATGTAATTAATAATTTCATCATCATCATCATCATGGTATCAAGGATTTAGGCCTAGCATGGCCTGTTCCGGCCTTAGATGTCATCGTTTAAGAGGACGTCCTGGTTTTCTTTTTCCTAATGGCTTGTACTTTAAGGCTTGTTTTGGTAATCTTTCTGTTTTCATTCTTTGAACGTGTTCCATCCATTTATGTTTATATTTTTTAATATTTTCTATTACTGGTTCTTGGTTTAATTCTTTCATAATTTCTTCATTTCTTTTGTGATCAAATAGGGTATACTTTGCAGTTTTTCTCATAAACTTCATTTCTGCTGTTGTTAATCTTTGTTTGTCTTTTTGTTTTATTGTCCAGATTTCGCTTCCATGCATTAGTCTTAATGTATGGAAGCGAAATATACAATACAATACATTAGGGCTAATGTATTGTATACTTTTAGTCTAGTTTGTTTTTGAACTAGGTTTGGTTTAAATATAGAGTTAATTACACCTGTTATTTTTAAATATTTTGCAATTTTTATGTTTATATCTTTTTCATTTTCATATGTGATCATACATCCTAGGTAGTTAAATGAATTCACCTGTTCTAAGATCTTGTTATCTGTTACTATTTTAGTTCTTACTGGATCTTGTCCTTTAAAGGCCATAGTTTTTTATTTTTCTGTTGATATTATCATACCATAATCTTTGGATATCTCATTTAGATCTAAAATAGCTTTCTGTAAGTTATCTTCAGAATTTGTAATTATTATTTGGTCGTCTGCAAAGAGGAGAGTGTTTAAGTTTACTGTAGGAGAAAGTTTAATTCCTTGATGTAAATTTTTATTCCATTTTATTATTATTTCGTTTAAGTAGATATTAAAAAGAGTTGCTGAGAGGGGACATCCCTGTCGGACCCCTTGGTTTATCTCTTTCGTATATGATAGCTCGTGATTTAATCTTATTTGTATTTGAATATTTTCATATATACTTGTGATAGCTTTTAGGATATTATTTGGTATTTGTCTTTCTTTTAATATATTAAATAATAAATGTCTTAACTTTGTCAAATGCTTTTTCAAAGTCAATAAATGCAATATGTGTTTCTAAATTGTATTCTCTTCTTTTCTCTATTATTAATTTTAGGCAAAAGGCCGGGTCTATACATGATCATCCTTTTCTAAATCCATTCTGTACTTCTAAAATAAAGTTTTCGGAATATTTCATTAGTTTGTTATTTAAGATTCTGCTATATATTTTGTAACAGGAATTTAGTATACTGATACCTCTATAGTTTTTAGGGTCATCTCTATTACTGTTTTTAAAGATAGGAATCACAATTGCTTTTTTCCATTCTATTGGGGAGATACCAGTTGAGTAAATTTTATTTAAAAATAATAAGTCTTTCTTTGAATCTTGTTCCTGTGTATTTATATAGTTTTGAACCTAGCTTATCTTCTCCTGGAAATAAATAATAACCTAATAAAACAGGTATCCTCTTTTAAATATCTTGGAAGACTTATCACAGAAGATGGAAGAAACCAATCAGATATTAAAGCACAAATAATCCTAGTCAAAAAAGCATTCTATAACAGAAGAAACATTTTTACCAGTAAAGGACTTCGCACCCAGCTTAAAAAAAGGCTAGTGAAAACATACATATGGAGCATTGCATTATATGGTTGGGAGGCCTGGACTCTAACAAAACAAGACATGAAAAAGTTGGAAACATTTGAACTTTGGTGCTGGAGAAAGATGAAAATTAGTTGGACAGAAAGGAAAAGTAATGAAGTTCTAAATATAGTTCATGAAGAGCAGTCATTAATGAAACATATCAATAAAAGAAGAAAAAGCCTAATTGGACACCATTTGAGGCATGAAGAAACTGATTACAGAAATAATGGAGGGGACTGTAGAAGACAAGAGGCAGACCAAGAATTTCATATATAAATAACAATGATGCTAACTGGCTCCAAGAGTTATGAAGAGATAAAAAGGAGGCCACAAGATAGGATGTTGTGATGTGCTGCTATAATTACCAATCTTCGGATTGATGCACCAAAGAAGAAGAGATAGTGCATAAGTACCATGCAGACTAAGGATTTTTCCTCCTTTTTTTTTATTAGTTTTATTTTATTTTTTCTATCTTTTTATTTTTATATAGTCCAGAAATTTCACTTTATAGACAAAAATGGAACTTTGAGCCACTTGAAGCCTCCAATAAGAAGGGAAGTAGTCTTACATCAGGAAATGAAATTCATCTCCCAAAATCACACCCACTGTTATTCAGACTTCTCAATCTGATGGTTGGAGAGTGGATACACTAACCACTCAGGCCAACTAGGCAGGAAGTTGGTCTATAACTCTGATTCATTACCTCACTGTTCAAGCGCAATTGCCTTTCTTCTGCTCCCTTAGAACTTAATCAGAGTTGAGACTTTAGTTGAAAAAAAAACAGCTTAGTTGGGGATCTAGCCATTGATATTGTGAAATATCTTTACTTGGATGATAGACTTTTGCAAAGTGATCACCCATTGCCTGCGTCTGTCATCTCTCTACCATCAGCTTTCATTAAAGCTATCCTATTGTCATTTTTCCTGTTACTTACCACATTAAAAAAAAAAAGAATCTGGATTTCCTTTGATCTGCTCCTGTCATAATTTGATTCTGCCTTCCTACCATGTTGCCCTTCTTGCCTCTGCTTGTGAGCTTGCTGATTACTTTCTTCTTTATATACTCTCCACAACATTTTCATTTTTTGCAGCTCCTGCTTAGAGATACTACTCGTTCAACTCCCACTTTTAGTTTTTATTGGTCGTTTTTGGACTTTTTGGCCTCATGATGCTTGCACATACTCTCACCTGTATCCTCGCACCCCCCGCCACCCAATTAGCTCTAGTTTCCCTGACTTTGCACTTTTACACACTCAGTGAACAATGCTTTCCCAATACACACCTCCAAATTCTTTTAAATGCAACATTTCAGTCATTAGTCCTTAGTTCAATCAAGTTCAATCCATAGATCTACTACAAACTGCACACCATTCCTCCTGCACAAGCTGTGCAGTGACTCAATTACAGTTATAGTCATCCTCAATTTCCCTCTATTATACTGTGGCAGTAGACTCGGTCTTCTCTCATGCTTCTTTTTTTGGTTCCAATAACACATCTTTCATAACATATGTTTCTCCAATGAAGTTATTCGTGCCTGCCAATCAATCAACTCAATTCACTTTATCTCTCTCTGCATCACAAGCGCCTCACTTTCCACATGGGAGACACGATTTCATCAAGCTCTCATTAAGCACTCTTCTTATCATAGAATCACTATAAGAAAACTTTTTTGCACCTCTATTTCTTTCTCCTCTTAGCTCTACACATCTGACTTTTCAGCAATAATTGGAGCTCGTGTTTTCCCCTGTCAAAGACTACATAAGTGCACCATTTCTTTCATGATATCAGGAATTTGATGATTTCAGGATGCATGCTCTACCAGCGACAGGGTGTAGCAAGGAGGCAACCTGTCTCACAACGCCGCTTAATAAGGACGCTTGTTCAGCCACATTGCGGTAGATGCTGTATTACGGCAACAAGATATTCTACAAATACACAACGTTTAGTTTAGTTAATGTGCTTATTATATTATATTTCAATAATAATAAAAATTATAGTCCTACATACTAAAACTAAATATTTTAGAATCTCCCACCCTTATCAGATCAGTGTTTCTCAAATTGTGGTACGCGTACCCCCGGGGAGACATAGCAATTTTCGGCTTAACGCATTGATTAATATTATTATGTAATTGTTTTGCATTAATGTTTCTCTTGTAATAAAATAGCAATTGGAGATTTTCTTATATTTTTGTCTTATAATCCATTAGGGGCGATATTTAATTGTTTGCCTCAGGGCGCGATCTAATCTGGCGACGACCCTGTGTTCACTTGTTTCATTGTGTGAATCAACGGGTGCATTTTTGTTGGTAAAAATTATTTTAATTGATATTATTATTATTACCACGAATGGCTGCTAGTATATATATATACAACATATGTATTTAGGTAATTATCTGGGTATATGAGCTAAGGATTAGATATTCTGGAAGCCAGGAGACACCATACAGGGTACATTTTGAGTCACTTCAAGCCTGCAACAAGGTGGTGAGTTCGCACAGGCGATGAAATTCATAGGACATCCGTGTCTAAGATTGGATGATTAGAAAACCCACAGCCGGTTGGTTTGAGAGCAAATACACTAACCATTCAGCAATTATAAAAGGTTTAAATTTAATGCTAATGAGGTGGAGAGCATATGTTACTGTTTACCAGCATTAAGTGTGAAGCTAGTTCATGGTTTAATTTTGCGCGAAAGCACATGGTTGTTTTTCACTAAAATTCCATTTTTATTGTCAGAATGATATGAAATTGTAATACACCATAAGGATATTAAAGATCTATCATCTTTTTATAGCCAAATGAAATTTAAAGAGTTTCGAACTATTACCTGAGTTTAACAGTGTGTAATACAGTTCTGTGAATGATGTAAACGTCTGCAGACATTCATGATAGTTCTCTCTAAAATTACAGAAATATCGAACTATGGAAATTGATCAAGCGAACTGTAATTTTTATAATTTTTTTTTCTCTTTATTTCCTATAATTAATCAATTTTTATGGCAAAATTAGATAAAATTATGTCTATAGTACATTACCAAAAACGGCTCTAGGTTCAGTTGTTGAGATAATGAACGATATTACGATCTTTTTTGGGCTGTCTATTACAATGTCTTAATTTTTTTTATGACAGTCTGTATCATTTTCTTTTATTTGTGCTTTAGTATATTACAGTCGAAGCCTCTGATAATTATCAGTGCTGCAACCAGTAGGTCTGATCGTAATATGGAGCGTTGGAAGTTAGCCTTGAACTCTAGTCTGATTAGTCGGATGGTGCAACCAGCGTGTATCAAATAGTTCCTTCGTTATATATGTGTATTCGTTAGTTTTCTTCTTCTACGCCGTAGTAAGTAGCTGCCACCTTAGTCCTTACGTTAAGTATGCAAAATTCGATGTTTTTAAATTTAATTTTAAGATAACAATGAATCTTATATAAACATTTGATTGATTGATTTAACAAACATAATTGCATTAAATATTAGTTCTCTAAAAACGTCGTTTGCATGCAATATTATATAAAGTCAATTGTACAGTTATAACGCTTTCACTTATCCGAGAATTTTGTTCTAACTCAGAGGCGAAATTTTCTTCTTTCCTTCCCACCCTCTTGGTTCATACGAAACGCCAGCGTTGTAATTGGTATTTTGAAAATTACTCTCTATTGAGAAGCAAAAAACGAGATATATTTTTAAAATTAGTTTGACATGCTTTAAAAGCAGAAGTGCAGTAATTTATGCTCATTTAGGAAATCCGGTTTGAAAAATCTTAAATGGTTAAACTTTTCTAAAATAGTAATCCATTTATTTTGTTTTTTAATTCATTTCATTATAAACAGTATATATGAGTATATTTAGCCGTCTGTCACTCCAGTATTTTCTACATTTGTTGATCTGTATTGTTACCTTACAGGTGGAAAACAGATCTTAATACTATTTCTTCCCAAAACATAAATGACTATTGTATCATGCTCGTTCCTCCTTTCGCTATATTTTTATCTATCATTTCTAGATTGGTTTTATTTATTTATTATTAGTTCCAAATTCTGAATTCATTCACTATCTTAGTTCACTGTTTTTGGTACGTTTCGACCTCGATGCTTTCTTTTTTACTTTCTATTTTTAATATTCCATTCCACAATCTTTACATAATTTTAAATTTCATATTCTTAGCGGCTTTCTTCAAACGACATCTTAATTCTAAAGGAATCAACTGCAAATTCATTTATTTCAAATGATTTCATGATTCAGAAGAGTTAATACCACAAAGATAGTCTAGCGATATCATTATTCTCATTAAATAAGAAAAGAATTCATTCCTTTTAGTAACTTCTTAAGCTTTCACGAACCATTGAGATTCTTTTAGCTGTCCAACTTGGACTTCTCAACCCCCTCCTCCCAAGGATAAAGTTGTTAGTCCAATGTCTTCCCAAGTGTCCTATGTCTGTAGATGCATGTGTTCACGGAGCCGATTTGCCTGTTTTGGAGGGGACAAAAACTTTTCCGGTTGAAAGAAACCCCTACTCCGGTACGAGACCGGCTAACTCACCTTTAATCGAAAGAGACCAGATAAAGGATCCTAGACGGGAATCAAGCCAAGTTCTTTCCGACCAAAGGGCTTCGTCTATACTGACTGAGCTACGGAGGATCTCATTTTAGTAGCTTAGTAGTAACAAAAATACAGTTTATTATTGCAGGAAGTTCCATAATGAAAAAAAAGCTGGCTTATTCATGAAATAGTTGTACCTAAGGAGGACATGAATCAGGGGTTCAGAATACCACTAAGTCAAAAAAAAAAAAAAAAATTTGTTTCATCGACCGCTATACATAGTTGGCCGTTTTTTTTTTTTTTTTTTTTTTTTTTTTTTTTTTTTTTTTGTGACCCCGAACAAGACCTATAACATAACAGTGTTATATATGGATAAGTGTTCACGGAAGGAGAATTAATCAATTGATATATTTCTTAGAGAAATTGAGGTTGTACTTGGTGGAAAAATCAGTATTGGAGGATTGTTTCAAGAATAGAGATGGATGAAGAGAAGTTCGTTCCGTATGTTTGACGCTGGACGGTGTATGGGCGTTGGCCAGTGACTATTCTAGTTCTTACACGGTTACGAGAAAGTGGAGGAATTGTAGTGGCCAATTCGGAGGAGCAATGTCCATAAAAGCACCTACAATGCAGAAACAGAACGCTATGGAAAAGTGCTTGGAGGGAGGGCTCACCTATTAAGCTGATCGCCCTCTTCTGTACATAATCCAGAATTCTTAGAGAGGTTTTTTGTACACGAGCCCCAGGGAGCAATGTTTCAAGGTTGATCGGATATGAAACACAGTGTTAGGAGTTGAGCAGAAGAGAAGTAGAGAAGTAATGTTTTGAATGGAAAAGAACACCAAGCTTTTTAGAGTCTGAAGAAGTGATGTATGTAATATGTTTGTACCAGGATAAATCGGATGTGACAGTCAATCCAAGAAGAGAAAGCTGATCTTGAAAGGAAATAGGAACATTACCAAAAGTAAGCGGGAGTAAAGTACAATCTTTTTTGGTGTAATGGGACAGGCCTGAGTTTTTATGCATTGAAATTTAGTAGGTTGCCTTCATCCCATTTAAGGATGTTGAGACAATATTTAAGTCATTGGTTATGGAAAATCTGTCATTTGAGTATTGCAGGGTTTCTCGAATGAGGAATGAAAAGTATTGTCTTCGGCAAAACTGTGATTTGAAATTAGAAGACGGAGATAGAGAGAAGATCATTGATTAAAAACGCTTTTTTTTAGGGGGGGGGGGGGTGCTTCCACTAAATGTTAATAAGCAGGCACAAGTATTTTGGCTCATTCTCCGTCAGAAACATGCACACATTTCCTGTAGTGAATTTGTCGTGCTGGTTCTTCCCAGCCGTGCTATCAAGTTCAGCCCAGGCTTTATGCTGGTCAGTCTAATCGTACAATTTCCATTTACTAAAGCCATGTTGGTCATGCAGTACGACATGGGAACATAATCATGTTGATACTTAAATTGGTCGCTTCATTGGAATCGCCAGAGCATAGAAAACAGAATATCAACATGTTTGCCAGCATAAGAAAAACCTTCCAACTGAACTAAACGTCTTTTCTTAGTCAAATTCAATTCAAGTCAGTTTATTCTACAGTGACAGTTAGTACATTATCATTTCTAGTATTGTTTATAACATTTAATGTGAATCTCTTTGTCTTTATACGGTTATACCCTGTTAGTGCGTAATCATGTGATTAGCCAGTGGGACACATTGTCACGATTTCTACTGTTTTTATTGGATCAGACTGATTTTGTTTGAGGAATAAAAACTGGCGCACTCATATGAAAAGACTCCTCGGTCAGAGGAAAACTAAACTCAGTACCTTAAAAATAAATAAATAAAACTGTTTGTAGTAAGTTTCAGATCTATCAGCTGTAGAGCTATATACTGACTAATCACTGTCTTTGGATACAGTACGATATTTCTCTCATAACATTTAATTTTAAAATAAAATAATAAATTAATACTTTCTTTTCCATGGAGTTAGTAAAACTCTTTAACCCTAATTAACTTTTGGAAATAGTTAGCTATACAGTCTTCCAAGTTTTTTGAGTTCTGTGCTGCCGACGATTTCGGATCGAAAGTATGTCAGGCATCGACCACCTCGTATTCCTGAATACTAACTACCATATTATTTTCTGAAATGCGTGAGTTCTGCGTTCGAATTTGTCTGAGTTGTGGCATTAAAAAGTAAGTTTCCTCGAGTTCCCTATGCCAAAGATCGACGACTTTGGAATCAGCTAAACAAAAGGACCAGATAAGGTTCCTCAATAGAACCAGTGGAGCCTCCGTAGCTCAGGTGATATAGACGAAGCCCTTTGGTCGGAAAGACCTGGGTTCCATTCCCGTGAGCAGCCTTTATCTGGTCTCTTTCAACGAAAGGTGAGTTAGCCAGTCTCATACGGAGGTAGAGGTTTTTTTCACCCGGAAACTCGGATTTTTTGTCCCCCAGAACAGGCAAACCGGCCCCGTGAAAACATAAATTACAGTCATGAATACTTACGTCCCAGCTATAGGTCTAATTCGTCAGCTATATGGTGATCTCGAGCCCGGATAAAACGAGGTGGAAAGCAGTGGTGAACTATCCTGTAAAAACATAACCTGAAATACTTTGTGGCAGAGTACTCGCCTACAAAGTTACCCAAGAGTCGGATACGACCGAAAAGGGTTAAACCACCACCATAGAGCAAGTGACTAAAACTGGAGCACTCAGATAGAAGCAGAAGCATTACCACAATGCTGTACGAACGCATTATTTTAATAATTTTTTTTTATATTCGATTTTTTTTCGTTATACAATATAATACTTTTTTACAAAAAAAAAAAAAAAAAAACTGTAGTTTGTTTCTGTTGAGTAAATATGGTACTGCCTCGTTCGTATTTAGTACTGCTGTGCTCATTAAATTATAAGATTCAGATTTATTTTATTTCAAGTTTTTTTTTTCTTCCGCGTAAATAACTACCACTTTTATCAGGTCCATGTCCAAGTACTGTGTATGGCTCGCAACTACAGCTCCTATTTGATTTAATATAAATGGATTTTCTATGTTAATATTGAGTAGAAATATAGATAAGATATTTCCATGCCGAAGGACACATCGATTCACTTTAAATTCTGGAGAGTGAGTGAGTGTTCACCTTGGATTTTGACCTTATCTGTTGTAGCTGATGGTCAGTTTTGCAGGGATACCCAAAATGTCCAGTTTCTCCGTCGTTTGTCAGAAGTCACTTTATAATTGATAAATATTAACATTATATTCGTCATATTTTTCTAATAAGATTTGCATACTGAAAATTTGCTCTGCCAAGATTTCAATGTAAACCTGGTATTACGGATAAATCGGAAAGCATTTTACAATGCTGTATTTTATTTATTTTCGATTGCTCCCACTATTGAGATCTAGAGTTTCCCAAAATTCTTGCTAAAGTGGAGCCCTAAAGCAAGCAAAAATCTTTTGCGGAACCCTCACAACTCAATCCTTAAAATAAACATGAAAAAAAGGAAGAAATCAATAAACACTCAGCATTTTATAATTTAGTGCTCTAAATTAAAAAAAAAAATTAAGTTCATTTTAATAACTACAGTGCAGTTGTTGTTTTTCACTGCAAAGTTTTTCAAAGTCTGGTGTGATGGACGTAACTTGTAGCATCATATCATTTTCTGCATTTTGCCTGTTTCTATATTTAGTTTTACACCCTCTGTCCAAAAAGAAACCGAACTTTTCGAAAGTAGAAGGAACTAGTGGCGCCACCTGTTGTGTTTTGTTGTCGAAAGCTGCAGCCTTCATTAGTGTTGTGCCAACTGTTTATGACATTTGTTTCATTAGAAGCCGAGTTATAGTGCCAAGAGTGACAGTGTGTTTTCACGAACGGTCGGTCGTTCACGATATTCATGCCGTACGCGACCAATTCTCGCTATTAATCTCTTCAAAACTTCGAGATAAAAGTCATCATTGACCGTTTGGCCAGGTGGAACAAATTCTTTGAGGATAATGCCCTTGGAATCGTAGAAATCAGCATCGTCTTTACTTTTGACTTCTCCAAGCGACTTTTTTTTGGATGTCCCTCTTCTGGTGGTCTCCACTCAGCACTCTGGCGCTTTGTTTCGAGTTCATACTCAATAAATATTTACATCATATTCGTGATATTTTTCTAATAAGATTTGCATACTGAAAATTTGCACGTTTCGTTACCAGCAACAACGATCGTTTCAAGGAAGTTTGAGTCCTTACGAGCGGTTTTAATAAGGTCCTTGCAGTGTTCAATTCGATACATATTTTGGTCGTCGGTCAACTTGTGGGAAACAAATCGCGAATTCAATTTACGAAGGCCCAAACTCTCGGTCAAAATGTTGTGCACAGTTGATTTTGGAATCCCTAATTCATCTTCAATCAATCTCAGGGACGATTTCGGGTTTTCTTTGATCCTCATGTACTTTTTGGATGTTAACTTCGCTCAGTCCAGTTTTTGGACGGCCCAGCTTTTCGTCGTCCTCAAGCATCTCACGACCACTTTGAAATCGCTTAAACCTCTCGTAAACTGGAGTACAGGATAAGCAATTCATCACCGTATTCTTTTTGAAGCATTTGATGCGTTTCGCTAAAACGTTTACCAAGTTTAACACAAAAGTCAGTCGCAGCTCTATTTGAAACTCATTTTCCGACCGTTCGTCAAAACACATTGTCATTCTTGGCACTATAACTCGGCTTCTAATGAAACAAATATCATAAACAGTTCACACAACACTAATGAAGATTGCCGCTTTCGACAACAAAAAGATACAACAGGTAGCGCCACTAGTTTCTTCTATTTCGAAAAGTTCGGTTTCTTTTTGGACAGATGATGTAGTAGCTGCATGTAGCGAGAACGTCTTTTCACAGAGATATGTTATTGGAAAACGTATCAAAAACTTCAAAGATTGAACAGCAATTTCTGAGTATTTTTCATATAATTCAATCTAAAAATGTTGACAGTTCGCATTCTTTACATTTGGCTTTCAGTTCATAGTTGAAATTTCTATTAGTTGCTGCTTCTCCTTCCAAGACAAGACTTATGTATTTGTGGAATCAACAAATGGATCTTGAATCCAAAGAAAATTATATATATTAGGAACAAAATATTGGCCAACTAATTCCCTCAACTTAGATAGATGTAGAGAAATAGATGCTTTTATATCTGCATGTAGGGAAAGCTGGTTGGCGAAAAGAAATTCACAGAGATGTTCAAAGCACTAATATTTTCCCTCAAGAACGCATTCATTCCAAAGCTTTAGTTTGCGTTGGAACGTATTGATCTTACCTTGAAATATGTAACCTTTGCTGCCTTGCAATGAAACATTTGTTTCATTTAAATTAGCAAATATAGAGAGTGGATCGAAATTCCACGTACAAACTTTGAGGGGAGGCAGAGTATATCAAAATCAACCATATTAATATACGAAAGCATGACCGGAAACGCCACCTGAAAGTGATAGGTGGCGCTGTTCGCCAGCGCTCCAGGTAACTTTCGACGTCGTAAGAAGAGTATGCGTCGTTTTACGAACGCTGAGATAGCAGACATGCGCCTCGTTTACCATATTATGTTTCCAACTACTATTGAACTGTTCAGTTATTACGCCTAATAAAGTTTTTTACACTGCTTACTGCTTTGTGTTATTTCTGTATCTTTGTGTCCCTGTTACTACCCTCCAATCATGCTTTCCTATGTGAATATGGTTGATTTTGATGATTATTATTATTTTAACGGTGTCTCCATGGAGTCAAAAGACTCATCGCGGGAGACCCGATATTGACACACTAACCATTATTTACACAATACCTGTCATACCTCTCCTTAAATTCATTCACAGTTGAGGCATTCACAACCACCTCTGGCAAAGCATTCCACCCATTCACAACCCTCCAAGTAAAAAATCTAGTCGTAACACCCTTGTTAACCACACTCTTACACAATCTCCAGGGATGGCCCCTCGTTCTCTCACATCCTGCACTGGTCTTAAGAATATCATCAGTATCAATCCTGTAAAATCCCTTTAACAATTTAAATACCTCTATCATATCTCCTCTCCTACGTCTATCAGCTAGTTTTTAGAGCCCACAGATCATCAATCTATCCTCATAGGGAACATCCCACAGACCTGCAA
Source organism: Typopeltis vanoorti (assembly GCF_054136105.1). Taxonomy (NCBI): domain Eukaryota; kingdom Metazoa; phylum Arthropoda; class Arachnida; order Uropygi; family Thelyphonidae; genus Typopeltis; species Typopeltis vanoorti. The sequence continues at coordinate 109,542,817 of NC_143560.1, read as the reverse complement.
CAATCTTTGTAACCCGCCTCTGAATTCTCTCCACCACTTCCACATCACCAAGAAATCCTGGCGACCAGATCTGTGCACAATAGTCCAAATGCGGCCTTATTAATGCTTTATAGAGTGGAACAATAAAATCCCTGCTTGTTAGTGTGTTCCTCAACAACCATGTAATTTGATGTGATGTTTTGGCAATCTTTGCAATATGCCCTTTAAACTTAAGTTCTCTGTCCACAATAACTCCCAAGTCTCTTGTCTCATCAACTTCCTGCAGTTCAGTTCCGTTAATATAGTAAACAGCATGCGATGTCATCCTCCCGAAGTGTATCACCTTACACTTAGCCACGTTGAACTGACAGCCATTTACCTCAGTTCATACCGTCAGCCTATTTAAGTCATCCTGTAAAATATTCACATCATTTGAATTGATTATCTCTCTTCCCAATTTTGCATCATCAGCAAACAAGTGAATATTTCCATTCAAGGTATTTCCAATATCATTGATGTAAAAATTAAACAATAGAGGACCAAGAATGACTAGAGGTACACCACTAGTCACTTGCCTTTTCCTGGACTCAGCTCCTCCGTAAACCACTCTTTGATATCTGTCCACCAGCCATCCTTTAATCTAAATCACCGTCTTCGGATCCAAACCCATTTGCTCTAATTTATGTAACAGAGTTCCATGTGGAATCCTGTCAAAAGCCTTTGCAAAGTCAAGCAGTATCACTGAGTAAGGATTTCCTTTATCCAACTCCACTGTTACTTTATTATAGAAAGTAAGCAAATTACTTAGGCAAGACCTACCCTTCACAAAACCATGTTGTCCCTTATAAAGTATCAAATTGCTGTCCACCCAGTCCTGAATTCTAATTTTAACCAATTTCTCCAAAATCTTAACCACCACTCCAGATATATTTATTGATCTGTAATTTGCAACCTCACTCTTAGAGCTTCCCTTGTGCAATGGAACTATTTTCCACTCTATTGGCACTTTACCAGAGCTGATGCTTAAATTAAACATTCTGGTTAGAGGAGTTGCTAATTCTCTTGCACATTCTCGTAACACATGGGCCGATATGCCATCTAACCCAATGGCAGTGTTAGCATTAAGGTTCTTTAATATACTAAGCACCTCAATTTCATCTATCTCTATACTCTCATCAGTCAATGGCACATCTGACACTGCACTATCACTACGAAGATGGTACACTTTTGCGAAATGATCACTAAGCAATTCAACTATTTGATTAGCTTCAGTAATTTCCCTACCATCAACACTTTTTAAAGTGATCTTTCCATGGGTATTCTTCCTTTTACTAGCCACATAGTGAAAGAACTCTTTAGGGTTTCTTTTAGATTCATCAGCTAGCTTCCTCTCATAATTAGCTTTGGCTTTCCTTACCATACAGGTTACTCTCTTTGCCTGTACCTTATATTGCTCATTGGAACGCTCATCACCTTTTTCTTTATACGTCCTCCACAACCTTTTCTTTATCTGCAACTCTTGTTTAATAGTATTATTCATCCATTTTACTCCTACCTGATTTCTCCTTCTGACTCTCAGAATACAGTCTGATACAGCTTTCTTCAAATACTCCTTGAGAATCTCCCACGCACCATCAACATCTCTCCCCTTGAATTTCTCATGCCATAGTACAGCTGAAAGCTGACTTTTCAGCTTGCCATAATCACCAGCCTTGTAATTCCACATATACCCATTCTTAATAGAATATTCAGCACGTCTTTCAATCTCCCAGGTCAAGACCACATGATCGCTTTCCCCAAGTGGAGACATTGTAACTAAATTACTTATTGATATGTTCTCCGATGTTATGACCAGATCTAACACTTTAGAATCTCTTGTCCCTTCCACCACATGCTGTCTCAGGTAATTATCTCTTAACAACTGTATAAACTCCATTTCCTTTGTTCCTTGTGACCATTCCTTCCCCCAATCTATGTCTCCAAAGTTAAAATCCCCCATAATAATTACTTGACCTTTACTCATCGTGCTAATTTGCCAATACAACATGCTATCTACATTCTCCCTTATTCCCCTTGGATTATAGCAACAACCAATTACATATTTCGCCTTGATAATCTCTATCTCACACCAAACAGCCTCTAATGAACTGCCCTCTACATACCTGTCACAGTGAGGTACTCCTATCTTTTTTGGCTTTAATGTTTCATCTATCATTAATAAAACTCCTCCCCCCATTCTGTCATCTCTGTCCTGCCTGAAAATACTGTACCCTTTACATTCAATCCCAATAACTATATCATTCTTGTTAACCAAGTTTCGCTAATTCCTATAATTTTTGGCCGTGTTGTACTAAGTAATGACAAAAATTCTTCACACTTATTCCTAATACTTCGAGCATTAGTATACATAAACTGCAATACTCCCTTCCTCCCATTATCTCCCTGTGTGCGAATTACTCCACTCTGTATACTGTTAACATTCTGCATTCTGCGAACAATTAATCCCAATTTCACAGCAATTAATGACCTTAGTACGATTTACAGCTGACTCTATCACCTGCCTCCCTAGCAAATCCCATTTCCCTGTTTATGACCCTTTACTCTGTCCTTTATCAATAAATGTTCTAAATGCCAAGCTCCTAATCCATTTAAATGCAAACCATCTCTCTTAAAATACTCCTTCCTTTTATCAAACTCATCCCAGACATTCATAAAATGAATATTCAGTTTCATTTCTTTGCAAAATCTTTTACACAATCTTGACACCATTCCATTTACTATAATTGCTCTTCTGTTCATTTCATCACAATCAAATCGTGGTAGCACACCCATGATCTTTCCACTCTCACTCTTTGCATTCATTGCTATCATTAACTCCTTCAAATCCCGTCTTACAGAAAATCTTTCGCTACGTAGATCATTCGTCCCTATAACTGCAATAATCTCACTCACTCTATCTTTCTGCAATTTCACAGCCCCAGTTATATCCTTAATCTTTGACCCTGGATAACACGCTTTATTTACTCTACCATCCTTCACACCCTTAATTATAGAATTCCCATACAACACAACATCTTTTTTGCTTCTTCTTAACTTGACATTTACTCCCATTGATGCTTGTTTTTGTTCCTGAACCTCTCTCACATTCTTTAGTATATCACTCAGCAATATGTGTGTATCTATTTCTGCACTATTTATTCCATGCACATATTCACTTCTGTCATTCTCATACTTTGTCATTCTTAATCCCCCCATACTTCCTATTCCATAAAAAACATTAGAACATATTGGAATTCTAAAAGATAGATTATACAATTTGGTCCGATCAAAATTATAAAATATATTACAGTCATTTAAAAATGTCCGTTCATTTGTTTCGGGAGAACTTGCACAACACAGTCTACTCCACATGCTTCTATCAGATACATTGGGATATGGCTGTATAAAACATGTATGTTCCCTATGTGACTGACGGTAGCTAACTGCGAAGTCTTGATGATCACTTAAACTTGGGATATTAGTCAAACCAGATGTATCATCATATATTACATTAAAACTTCTGCGATCATACGAGTCACTTAATACAGGCAAAACATTTGATATATTAGAAGATGTGGAATGGACTGCGCAATCTTTCGTTTCTACCTTGCCAGCAGATTCAAGAGAGGATACTATAGACACACAAGATGATAATGATGTTAAGTAATCTGGATTGACATCCCCAGCAACCACAGAAGAAATGGCTGATTCAGATGACATACCCAAGATTGAGACTGGCAGGTGAGAATCAACCGTAGTATCAGAAACCGACAACACACTGTCATGCACACATTCACCTGAATTGATGAAAGGACCGTCATCACCGCTAAAGACCGTGACTGGAAGGTGAGAATCAACTGCAGCATCAGAATCCGACAACACACCGTTATGCACACATTCACCTGAATTGATGAAAGGACTGTTGTCATCACTACCCAAGGTTGTGACTGGTAGGTGAGAATCAACTGCAGCATCAGAATCCGACAACACACCGTTATGCACACATTCACCTGAATTGATGAAAGGACTGTTGTCATCACTACCCAAGGTTGTGACTGGTAGGTGAGAATCAACGTTGGCATCAGACACTGAACAAGACAATACACCCGTATGCACACTTTCATCTGACAGTTGGCCCTCAGCAACCAACTGAACAATGATTGGTTTCCCTGCTTCGTGACGATCATAATCTAAAGCTCTCTGCTGTATGCCTTCCACAGAATCATTGTACTTATTAGCAACTTCCAAAAAATCTTTCATTTTTAGGAACTCTGCAGATTTTAACAATGATGGAAGCATATCCCATGAAATATTAATTTCACCATGGTACATATATTGGATCATCAACCTTAAGTCGTTGAACTTCATGTCATTTAATGTCACAACAGGATGACTACTTGGGTTCTCTAAAAATAAGCTGTACAGAAGAGTGCTGCTTGCAGATAGTACTATATTTTGTGAGCCTTAAGGGTCATTCCTTCATACGATAATGTTACATCCACCAAACTTTCACTAGCAAGTAATTTATTAAAAACAGATAATATATTAGATGTGTGATTGTGCACTTTCAAACAAATTGTCTGTGATCTTGATATCATATTGAGTTCTGAACTAAGTTTAAAATAAAATACTCATATTAAACAACATTAAACAATACCTAACAAAATTTACATACGTTGCTTGAAATAATTATCTCAGTATTATACACTTATAACCAATAGATTTCATTTAACATCCAGTATATATGCTCAGAGAATGGCAGTATTAAGCTTAACAACAAGAAAGCGATCACTATAGCATATCATTCTCAAAATGTTTCAACAAACACGTCATTATATGAATAACCAAAAATATCTAACACAAGGATTTACATACGTAGCTACAAAGAAGATTTAACAGCTACAAGCTGTCACAATAGCGAAATTAGGCTTAGCTACAACGATGCATAATCATATAATCAGATACCAAAAAATGTTCTCTAAATCCCCTCAAAGTTTGTACGTGGAATTTTATCACTCATATACTGGGTAACCACCCTGTATATGAGTGATAAGTCAGTCTCTGAATTCAAAATTTATCTTTTAATTTAGAGACTAAATCGTGTTGTAGTTCAGACAAAAAAAAAAAAAAACATAAATTTCGGAAAGCAGTTTCCGAATTATGCGAAAAAATAAATAAATAAAAATATATAAAAAATTAATAAAAATAAATTTCCTCATGTAGCACATAAAACTCGGTGGAGCCCGCTTTGGAAAACCCTGCTATAAGCTATAGCAACTGTAAACAAAGAACTTGATTGTTATTAATGCATTTGGCCTTGAATAATCAGTTGTTTTCCTGAATTATTGAGTAAACATATGTTGGCTACACTGTATTGAAGAAAACAGAGTGGAGTGAAAAGTGCATCAGATGCCGAATTGATAAGACTGCAACACAGGAACAGCGATTTGCATAGCAAACGCATACAAGCGAATTTATTCAAAAAAGGACAGATGCCAATGATGAAGAAAGATCAAGACCACATCCACACCACTTATCACTGAAAATATTGAAAAAATCATCTGTTCTCTAAATTAGTGTGATTATTTATGAATTCACAAATAGACTTCCATATTAGTTACTGTTCTGTCTAGGAACACATCTCACGTTGATAAAGTTAGCGGCAAAACCGCTTGACATCGCTAATCACCTTTTGACGTGACATCAGTGACGTCTTCCTGAGTTACAACATGGATATTTGCAATGCAGTTAGAATGGCCGAGGTTCGAATCTCGGATGACCTTTAAAAGTTATTCTCGACTGAAGGACGTATCCGTTCTCGCGCCAACAATGTGTTCGAATCCCAACCTTGCAATGGATGTTTGTGATTGTTTTTAGCCATTTTAGATCGCCCCACCTCCAATAAGTGGGACAATCTGAAGTGGCTTGAAAAAGTTCGATGTTTGGCCTCTAGAGCACAGTTTCCGAATTATGTGAAAAAATAAAAATATTATTAAATAATTAATAAAAATTAGAGGGGAAAATAATCCTTAGCCCACCCAAGGTATGAATGTACTATAGGTTTACAAATTAACCTTTCGTGGGTGGGAGCCACATAAAAATAAATAAATAATAACAGCCATAATATTCCGAACTCATCCTTGATTCGGAGTCGTAATTCTAATAAAAACCAAACTCCTTTCTTTCCTTATTCGTTTCCTTTCAAACGAACAAGGTAAAATATAATGAATGAAAGAGTGTTGAGGGTAAGATATAATGAAAGACATGGTCTTGAATTATAAAGACTGTACAGGCAGTCTAAGATGGTATCAAAAGGACATACGAAATATCCTGAATTTTCATGTCTGATACTTTGAATGACAGCAGCACATCCACCATAGCAGCAGTGCCGCAACTAGGCAGGTGCAACGGGTCCACAGGCACAGGGCTCAGGACAAAGGGGACCCTGAAATGGAATATCAAAAAATAATCAGTATTATATTTTAATTTTTAAATTTTAAATTTTGCTGCCGTGGGGACCGATTCATAAACATATAATATTTATAAGCAGAATTTCTTTCTATCGTTTTTTTTTTTTTTTGCCAAAAAAGGGGGACAAAAATAAACTCTTGCACATGAAAGATTTTATGCCGTAAGTATAATAGCTTTTCATGGGCCCTCACTGAGCCCATGAAAATCTATTATACTTACCGCACGTTCGTGTGATAAACAGTTCCCTTATAAAGGTGAATGTAACCAGGTCTAACATTCTGCACTTGCAAAAATCGCCCATTTCAGATTCTTTCAGGCATGAGAAGATAGGCTATATTTGGGATGTGGCATCTCTTCTAGCTACATTTTTAATAGTCCACAGATTATTTCTACTTGCAGGGGGGGGGGAATGGACTTCATCTTTCATTTAATCTAAAATGTTCTTATGAACACCATAATATTTCAAAAAATATTAACAGATTTTTTTGTAGAATTATCTTCATATTTACTCATATATTCTTTAATTTTTTTTTCTCGAAGTTGCTGTTACGTTTATATATTTTATATTGGAAATTAGGTGAATTTAATATCTTTTAGAATGATAATATTTTTCTAATACTCATCTCTTAAGTTCTGCATAGAAAATACAGAATTCTAGTTCTCAAACAGGAGGTCTAAACACATTTAAATGAATTAAACACATTTAATTCATTTTTGTTTACAATGTTTTAGCAAAAATGCACAGAGCCCGTGTTGCAGTTGTAGGAGGAGGCATCATTGGTATGGGTACAGCGGTGTATGCTATAGAAAATGTGCCAGGGATTGATATCACAGTAATAGCGGAAGAACTAAGTCCAAACACTACAGGAGATGGCAGTGCAGGTTACTGGAATCCCTATCTTCTGGGAGACGTTCCGCTAGAGACATTAAGGTAATTATTTGATTTCAAAAATCTTTGCCTTTATTTCTAAAAGTTAAATCTTTCAAACTAAATTTGTTGATTCTTCAAATATATCTTTTAATTTCAAGCTCAGCGACTAGACTCGAACTTATAAGTTCGAGCCTAGTCGCCGACTGGAGGAACTTATTTCTAATCCTTTCTTCGACCGGTTCCCGAGTTAATCGATCTCTGCGCGGACAAGCTGGTTTTTCATTCCGTAAACTCAAGAAAATCGACCGTAGAACTCACATTATTTCAGATAGTAATATATACCCTGTTAGGGTTAGGCAACAAGAGATGGCAGCACTTGTTTGCTCGTCTCTTCATCGGTGAGCCTATAATTAGTGATAGCCTTGGGCCGGCTATCTCTGATTGGCTATATGCCCACTCAGTCTCTAAAAGCTAGATAGGATTTAAAGCCTCTCCTACTCCCTGTAAGAGAATAAAAGGCATTAGCTTAATTTCGATTTGAGCCTCAATAAACCAGTCAGTTTCGACGATGCACTTTGACTGAAAAGCCCTGAGTTCGATTCCCGTTTAGGATGCGAAGATCCTTTATCACGGGCATTTGAAGGTGAAGATGAGTTAGACGGTCTCATACTGATGAGGAATTTTTTTTTTTTCCCTTCCGGAAACTCGGTTTTCATCCCACAAAAGAGACAAACCGGCAAGAACATATCCAATATATAGATGTATACTACAGAAATTAACCAATTCATTCCTTCAAATCTACTTTCGAAAACCTGTATGCTGTGGATCTACACGTGATCGTAAAATAGGAAGAAATTTCAATTCGCTGAATATAAATTTTTATCTGTTATCATAGCCTCCGACCAGGAAAAAAAAAAGAAATCTGATGAGTGAAAGGGAAGGAGAAGCCATCATATTAATCACACTCCGAAAATAATTTCCACAAACTTTATGTTTTATTCCTTATTAATTATTCTACAAGATTTATAATGGGAAATCAACAGAAAAATAAATAAAAAAGAGAAAAAAAAACGATGGTCTTTAAAGAGCAAAATCCAATAAGAACGAAAATAATAATAGATAACAAGATTTTAAAACACGTGAATTCATTTAACTACCTAGGATGTATGATCACATATGAAAATGAAAAAGATATAAACTTAAAAATTACGAAATACTTAAAAATAACAGGTGTAATTAACTCTATATTTAAACCAAACCTAGTACAAAAACAAACCAGACTAACAGCATACAATACATTAGCCCTACCGGGTCTATCTATTATATCTGGACAATAAAGCAAAAAGACAAAGATTAATAACAGCTGAAATGAAGTTTATGAGAAAAACTACAAAGTATACTATATTTGAAACAAAAGAAATTAGGAAATTATGCAAAAATTAAAATTGGAATCAGTAATAGAAAAAAATTTTAAAAAATATAAATATAAATGGATGGAACACGTCCAAAGAATGAAAACAGAAAGATTACCAAAACAAGTTTTAAATTACGAGCCATTAGGAAAAAAGAAAAAAACAGGACGTCCTCTAAAGAGATTCAACAATAACTTCTGAGATCAGAACAAGCTACTGTAAGCCTAAATCCTTGAAAATCGTGATGATGAGGAAAAAATAAATGTGATTCAATTAATTCATCCTTAGTTTTTGAATTTCAGTGAAAGGCGAGTTAGCTAGACAACATGTTCAGAGATAGAAGTGTGCTTTCCTGTTTGAAAATCTGATATCTGATGTTTTCTTGAAAAAAATAAACAAATCTTTTTCTCATGAATGTGTTTTTTCGGAAATAAAGAACTGATAGACCTAATACACTCATCTCAATGCTAAACAACTTTTATGAATAGTATATAGATTTACCATCACCTATGTTCTACATCTTTTTTTTTTTTAATGTTAAATTTATGTTAAATGAACCTATACCTAAGCTAACCTAATTTTTTTTTTCGCGAAAACTTATCACACTTTACTTATATTCATACTTTCTCTTGACATCTCTGTAAAAGATCAGCTAACTGACCTTCAGGTGAAAAACTTTTCTAAATGTTCCTTGCAACCCAGATGGAGTTTAACCCCGGCCCTTTGCATCCAAAATAAATGCGTTAATGTTTCAAGCATAACCATAGAGATACTGTCAGTTCAACTAAGCAAGGTTCATTGCTGAGGTGACGAACTTTATGTCAAATCGGAAGATTTTCTCCATAAATCTTGGTCCGAATTCATATAGACAGGTGTTCTTGGGAACCGCGTGGTTGGAGTACATAGTACTAATGTATTATGTATCTCAGCACTATTTGGAACACAAGCTCTCTCTCTGACATGTAAAGAAAATTCGAAGTTTAAAAAATTGCAGGAATTCTTGGAAAAAAAAAAAGATATTAAGGAAAGTAAATTGTTGTTTTCAGTTCCACATAGGCGACGATCATCGAATATCCTCTTAAACTAAACAAATCGATTTTGAATTTAAAAAAGAAGCAAAAGCAAATAAATGATGGAAAGTAGAGAGAAACGAAAAAATGACATACTCTTTTCAAAATGTGGTATTTTAAGGACCCATATTGTGTAATATGATTCGGTATAAAATATTAAAATGTTCCCTCTGTGTTGATGACACGAAGCTAAGTGATCAGCTTCGGTCGTAGAGTAGTCAGCTATTCGAACAAACTCAGTTCTTTAGAGGATGGCTATGAAAAATTGCAAGTGTCCGGGGATTTAAAATTGAATGCGAATAAATGCAAATATACACGATTTGAGAAGAGAGTATTAGATAGATATAAACTAAATGTACAGGTCTTAGAAAGAATTAATGAATATGAGATAATCTAGATGATAGGGAATTTAATTTAAAAAAAAATTAAAAAAGAGCCTTGCTTGCAAGAGAAAGGTAGGTCGGGCTATTATTTTACTAGGAGCTTTATGACCCAATGTTTAAGCTATGGTTTAACGAATTATGTCGCAATTTGGATATGCTGATGACTGGTTTGCATATGTTGTGTGCTTTGGTGCAAGCAGAATATGAAGCTGAAGTTAGAGCGTACCACTCTCCAACCAACAGGCTGTCGGTTCGAATCCCAGTGAGGTCTTTGTAGATGACTTTCATCTTCTAGTGTGAGTCACTTTCCAGCTTATTTGGAGAGTCGAAATGAAGTTCCATGTTTGGTCTCTAGAGCAGGGTTTGAGGGTCATCTAATAATCCTTAGCCAGCCGCACTACTTCAGAATTACAATACGTTTACAACTTTTTGTGGACAGGATCCACATATATAATAATAATAATAATAAATATAATTTTTGAATCACGTCTTCACACATGTAAGAAAAAAATAAATATAATTTATTACCCCTATATATTTTGCTCAATATGTAATGAGCTTCTTTCAGGGAGAAAACGGAAAACTGGTAACAACATTTAAATTATGAATACAAGGAGTCATACAGCCTCGGATGCAACTGTCCAGTAGGAGGAAGCACTATTAGAGTTCAGAAACTTGGAAATAATTGTATAGTCAATGAATTAATTTAAAAATTATTAAATAAACAAAAATGATAAACAATTAACAGCAATCACTTCCCCAAACTTAGAAATAGGCAAACAGTCTGTTCGATTAAGATTAGGACGGTGGTATAGGGCTTCACACGATTCAAAAAATAAACATACACTAAGTTCAAATTTGAACTTAGTGTAGTATAGCATTTTAGCACGGTTCTGGTGAACTGGGTCTAGTGTCGATGGCATGCGAAGCAAGGTCTAAACCTTCAGAATAAAAAAATCTAATATAATCTTGATGTTCTTTGATTCTAATGGTAGCAGAACTACCGATCTGTTCAAATTATCAAAGAAGACAAGAACAGGGTATTTGATAAACACCAGGCAAGGAAAGAGGTGATAATGTATCTTTGATAGGTGGTAAGAAATTTGATAACTTCCTTGCTGGTTTGAAAGTAGTGTACAAATTATATCTGCGAAGGGTGGTTGCTACTTGTTCAGATGTTCCTTATGGTTTGCTGATCCTTATAACATCTGATTGTAATAAGGAAGAGGGATGATAATTATCAAATATTTTCTGTATCAAGGTCTACCTGTATCCATTAAATAATAGAGTAAGTGCTCTGTGTACAAAGCTTTTGATAATACCTATTTTTTGTGAAGGATGATAATGTGAAGATGAGTGGATATATCTGTCTGTAAACAGAAAATTCAGTATAACCAGTAGAGTTATTACGATGTGTTAAAGTATCCAAAAAAGGAAAGATTGTTATTAGATTAACGTTCAATAGTGAATTTTCTATTTACAAAAGCCATCCTTTACAGACAGATATATTCACGCCTTTTCACATCAACATCTTCACTATTAGAATCGAAGAACATCAAGATTATATAATTTTTTTTTTTTTTTTTTTAAATTTTGAAGGTTCTCATGCCAACGGTGGTACTTTGCTCCAGTTCCTGGATAAAAGTAACAGGTGAGGAATATGGTAGTGATGGCAAATAGGGAGTTGGTGTTGAGGACATATTGCTAAAGCTGTGAAAATACCTCAGAGAATTGCCACACTACAGAGAATCTGACAAAGAGAGATAAGGACCCAACAGTGAAATTGTATAAGGTAACAGTGTCACATTTGGATTTCTGTGCACAGGTCCAGTCACCTGGATATCTACAGAATAAGAAAACATTTAAAGATATTCCAGAGTCAAATGGCTAAGAGACCACTTAGGAATATGCTCTGCAGAGTCTAGCATATAGGAGAAGAATGTAATGCGAATGACATAAGTTAGCGTGATACGAGCATATTAGACTGATTAAGGTAAAATTACCGTACAGAACGACAAATGTGGAATCATCACATTTTGTTGTACCTATAAAGCTTTTAGTCATCTCTGGAGGCTGTATAATATACCTGTGAGCAAGGGAATGAGAAGTAATTTTTGCATAGTCAGTGGATATAGATGTGTTCAAGGCGGGTGTATAAGTATTGTAGTCTGTAGAGCTTCCTCCTAGAGTTTTGAAAAACTCATTGAAATTATACTAAATCCTTCAAAATACTATACTAATTTTAATTCATATAAATACGCAATGAATATTAAAATAATAAAACTTATTGTCTCTAATGCATAATTATTATATTCGTAAATGAGAAGATGCTCACAAAAAAATAAGTTATAGAACCAAAAACATAAAGCTGATATGTTACATCAATGCTCCAGTAAGTTAAGCACAATTTTCACACCTGGAGAAAACCACCTAAACTACACGAACACCCATGTGCAGCGAGATTCGAAATCGCATCCTGCTAGTTATATGGTGAAGACGCTATCCAGTCGGTTTCTTTCTTTTTTTTTTTTTTTCAAATTGAAAAGACATAAGACTTTATAGCATCCTGTACATTTTCATTTTTCTTTCATTCTAAAACTTTCATTGTGCTTTCATTTAATGTAGTTCATTAAATGAAAGCACAATGTGCATCTTTGTGGCAAAGAAAAGAGAAAGTTTGAAATTACTTAATAATAATTAGTAATTAATAGCTTAATAACGAGTTAATTAACTACAGGAGTAAATAGTGAGATTATTTCATTATTTACTCGATCAGCTTTATTTATTTATTTATTTAAATGGAATAAAAGGCTTAGTTGATCTATTTTATTCTTTATTTAATTTTAATTGGATAAAGAAGTTAAACGTGTGGTCCCGATAATGCGCATTATTAAAAGTTATTCTTTATATAATCTTCTATTTAAAACAGATACTGGGGAAAGGAAACCTTTGACTTTCTGCTGGATCTTGTTTGCTCAAGAGATGCCAGTGAATATGGTGCTAGTTTATTGTCTGCATATCACATATCAAAAAATCCCATACCACAGGTAAGATGAATCAGGTAGGAACGGTGATAACAATTTTTCGAGGATTAAATTATTTTTGTACCCCGTGTGGTGATCGGGGTTAAAGAATAATCCCATTGTAGCCCATGCATGTCGTAAGAGGCGACTAAAATGGGTACCAGTATCTGGGGGTATAGATGGGCCATTCCTGCCTCCATGGGATATAAATTTGGAGGCTTGGTTCTCCAGTTTGGGAGTTTGGCAATGGGCTAACAATCCATTCCTGTCAAAAAAAATCTCTTGTTAATAAAGCTAAACAATTGAAAGTCGGACTGACTTCAAGGAAACAACACATGAAAAGGAAAAGTTTAATAGAGTGTTTCTCAACCTGTGCTCCTCATGCTGACTTAAATTAATTAAATAAATATATATTTTTTAATTATCTAAACAAATTAAAATTAAATAAGTAAGTAAAAATTGGTGAAATGAAATGGAGACTTAAAAAAAAAAAAATATCGTCAGAATGTTCAAAGGCGTAAGCAATAAAACTATTGTTGTTCACTTCACCCATTTTATTATTCGTCATTCTGCGGCTAAATTTGTAGCGGCAAAATGACGCTACAAATTTGGCGTAATTCTAAATTAAAACTTTATAAAACATTTATAAGACCTGTAACAACATATTGATGTGAAGCGTGGCCATTAACACAAAACGATATTGAGAAATTGAGAATATTTGAAAGGAAAATATTAAAGAAGATATATGGACCCATAAAAGATGATAATGGAATATTGAGAATTAGAACAAATTGAGAATTAGAATTAGAATTAAAGCAAGTAACTAATGGTGAAAGATACAGCAAGATATATAAAGATACAAAGAATAGCTTGGTTGGGGTATACAGAAAGAAGCGGAAAAGATAGAGGAGTTAAAAAATGTATATTTGAATGAAACCATTAGGACAAAGGAAGAAATACAGACCAAGAAAAAGATGGATTGATGATGATGTGCAAAAAGATCTTACTACTTTAAAAGCTAAGAATTGGAAGAATATGGCAAGAAAAGAATGGCTGAAAATTGTTTTGCAAGCTAAAACTCATAAAGCGTTGTAAAGTTAGAAGAAGAAGGAGAAATTATTTTTGTAATCATAGTTGCAAAGTGTTGCTTCATAGAATTAAGGTCAGAAAATGAAAGTTCTCTTTACCAATGCTAATAATTTGATGAATATTGCGTTATATATTTAGAAGAAGGCTAAAAATAAAGCTTGCCTTTTCTATAGAGATAATGTTGGGGAAAAAGAGCGAATGGGGTAACAGAAAGATAGAAATTTAGGTCGAGGAAAGCATTAAAACGATGGATCAATGATAAAATACCTGGGGGAGGGGGGTCATTCTGGGGAAAGCGGTCGCGATCTTTCTCATGGTGATGCATTTTCAGACTGGAGAGGAAAGGGAAGGAAAGAGAAAAAAAAAAGGGGGGGGGAGTCACATCCTTGATACTGGAGAGAGTGGGCATTACATTCTTGTAAGTATTGATAAAATAAGTAAATCAAAAAAGAAGGTTGGGAATTGTTAAGGCTGATATATTTTGAACAGATGTTGACACTCCATCTAGAAAATCTCCTAGATGGAGAAATTAAACAGAATGTCAGATATTTATGCTATTAACTTTAAATAACATTTCATAAATTTCTGTGGTGAAAGAAATGGAATGCGACTTGAATTTAACGGTATAATTATCCTATTATATGTGAAGTTTCCCAGATGGAGTTCCAAACCATTCTTCAAAATGGAATAATCATAATTACTCCTCCTTTTTACCCAACTCCCTCCTCCAATAATTACAGACCATGACCAGTCCCCTTCTCTTTCAATTCCTCTCCTCCAAATCTGAATATGCATCGCCACGCGAAAGATCCCGTCCGTTTTTACTGAGAACAATTGTACACCTACACACTCTCTGATAATACTTCCTCTTTAGAAGATCATTTCAAACAAGGTATGCTTGCTTTGCCTAAAATGCTTTTTCGTTTTGTATGAAGCATAGCGGTAGGTGTTAAGAAATTATTAATTTTTGGTATTCAAAAGATAGCGACTCTGAGTACGCTTGTTCAGTATTAAAAGATTTCCAACACAAATTAAATTACTACTACTACTTCTTCGAAAAGAGTTGGTATAACCCAGTTTCCAAGCTATGGATGACATTATAACATTGTTTCTGAGACCAGTAGAAAACATGGAAGATTAGCACTTACATTGCTAATAACTAAATATGCACATAAGAAAGTATCAATGAAAAACGCAGGGTGTTCTAGTTAATCTATTAAACCCTTAAACCTCTTTAATTAGTATTAAACCATGTGAAATTTGAAAAAATAAATAAAATAAAATAAAAAAGTTATGGTAACTCCACTAAAAGGTGTTGCATGTCCACTTCGATGCTCGTTGTTGAAAGCGGAAGTAATTGTTCAAAAATAGTTCCAGTGGCGGCCGCTGAAAATTTTAAGTGTGGGTGCTGCATATGCAAAATAATAAAAAAATACATAATTCTTTTTTTTCCTAATCAGTAACCAACTTATTAATAAATAAATTTACATATTAAAAAATTGCTTTATTAAAAATATTTCACCCTCACTATGAACACACACCAATAATAAAAGTTTCGTATCTCACAGAAATAACGCTCGCATGCATACAATTTATCTGTAGCGACACTGCTCAAACGAGCAGTGTCGTATTCACTTGTTACATGCAATGACAAGCGCAAACGAATATCGGCGAATCGAGAGCTGCAATGGCGAACTTGATCATTCCGACACTGCGTTAGATCGCAGTGCATTTGTTTCGTAATCTAAAGCGTTAATCGAACAATTCCAATTATTAACTATTGAATCAATGTCGAAATATAAGCTGTAACCTTTAACATGTTGTATCGCATTTATATAATGTTGTAGCATTTCTATTATTTATAAACACAAATAAAATTTAATTTTTTCATTTTTTCCTTGGGGGTGCTGCAGTGTCGCAGTGCTTATGTACAAGCCCCCACTGTGTATTTCATTTCAGAAAATGCCTTCTCCAAATACAATTAGTTTTTCCACACATTGAATTAATTGTAAATCCCCATGATTGTGTTTGGATATTTCTCGATGGAGAGCCTTTGTTCACAGGATCACCAAAAGTCGAAAACGACTGGATAACACATAACAACAATTTCTCAATGAAAAATAAATAAAAGAAACAATGCCCTCCAGTCTCTGATTAAGCAATAATAAATTCATCTGCATGAAATTCATATAATTCCATTTGATGGATGGAGTTTGTGCTTCACAGTGTCAACATTCAATGAAATTATAGGAATTTCGTAATTTGAAATACGAATTATATTTCAATTCATATAATTGAATTATATGATTTAAATAAACTCGGAATATAAGCAAAAGATAATGGATGTCAGTTCAATGTGAAAAAAAGTGTAAATTATGCATTTTGGCATTAAAATATTAGAAGCTTTGTACCACATTGATGGAACTGTACTCAGTGGTGTAGCTAGAGCTTTTGCCACCCCTCTCAATACACACCAAAAATATAAAAAGTCAAAACAACGTATAGGGAAATAAATTAAAACACTGTATTTATTTTTGAAGTAAAACTTTAATTTCAATATTCTAAAATGTTATTTTTCTTGCTTTTCTGTTAGCAAAATCGTGGATGATATTGTCGAAGTGTATTTCATAGTAATGCAGGTAATTCTTAATCAGTTTTATTTAGAAAAACTCCTCTCACAACTAGCAACACTTACAGCAGTTGTGAAGAACATTCGCCGTAGTATTACAATAGTTGGAACTGAGTTCTCGAGACTATATTTTAGAATTAACTGCAAAAGTTCAAAATGTTCAAAGTGCAGCTCAGGGGGATCCCCCTTCCTCCCCCCTCTAGCTACGCTTCTGACTGTACTCCAAGAGATTGATGAGGCTTGGTACTTGAAATTCAAGTTGAAGTTCAGAGGGTATATTGCTAAGGTGGCCAAGATAGCTCATAAGGTTATTTGGTTATCGAAGAACACACTAACATGCAGAGGTAATGAAATTATTATTCCTTTTTATAAGTCATTGATACGTCCACATCTGTATTGCTGTGCTCAGGTCTGGTTGCCTGGAATCCTTGGAGATGAGGAAGTGGTAGAAAAGATTTAGAGGCGAGTGACGAAGTTGGTGAGTGGTGTAAGGAATGCTCTCTGCGACATTCGTACATAGATTACACCTCGTACATTCATAGATTGAGAGATTGTGGATTACAAATTAGTTGGTTGATAGACGGAGAAGAGGGCATAATGATAGAAACTGATGTAGGGGAAATATTTCAGTCAACCATGGAAATTAAGTACGAGTGTGGTTAACGAGGGTGTGAGGAGTGGATTTTTCGCTTTAAGAGTGGTGAATGAATGGAATGCGTTGCTTGACTAAGTGGTGAGCGCTTCTTTTGTCAGTGAGTTTAAGAAGAGGTATGATAGATACTGTGTGGATAGTTTGTGGTCTCCCGCGATGAGTCATCTGACTACTCCATGGAGATACCCGAATAATAAAAATAATATACGTATAATAATAATATTTACTCATTACTATGTTAGTAAATTACTCACTAACATAGTAGTGAGTAATTATTATTATTATTATTGGCACTTCCAAGGAGTCCGAAGACTCATCGCGGGAGGATACCCACTGTACAACTCTCCGTTTCCACTACTACACAGAACCTCAGAACCTCCACAGAATTACCAAGGTTTTCACCTTCTAAATTCTTTTGTCCAGAAGGCTTTCAACAAAAGTGCTATTACCCCCCCCCCCCATACACACACAATTTTTTTTTTTTAATTTTTACATGTACAAGCAACAGAAATTAGCAATTCCATAGTAATCTAATATGCTGTATGTAAATTCACATTTCACAATTTCCGGTCTAAACAAGTTTTGGAAAAGTAGACCATGCATATTTATCTTAAAATTGCAATGAATACAAAGTTTTAATTGTAACTTTATATTTTACTAAACTCATAGTTCAGAAGTTCGATACTGCCGCTAAACAGTGGCGCACCCAGAGGAGGAGCCAGAGGCCCCTGGCCCCTTCCAAAGAAAATGTAAAAAACACTAGAAAAATTTTAAAAAAATATTTTTCTAATTAAAATTCATTATTTTTTAAAATTTATGTTGTGTCATGTCTTCTATTTCTATACTGCTTATGAAATAGAGATCATTGCAGATGCTCAGTCATAGGTCCTATGCGATGTGAAGTGTGAATTCTCAAATCGTCTACTCAACTTGCCCCCTCCCCCAAGATTAAATCCTGAGCGCGTTACTGCCGCTAAATATTTTATTATTATTATTATTACATGACACCTCCAAGGAGTCCAAGGGTTCATCACCGGAGGGCAAACCACTCTCTTCGCCAAATACATCTCATCCTCTCCATCACTATCTAATTCTCCCACTACAACACTGCTACCATTAACGCCATCTACCGCCCACTATCACCAAATAATATTTTTTTGTCTATAAATTGCGCCTTATTCTGAAGGCCTATTTGTCTGTACGCGGGATGGAAAACCCAAGTTTCCGGGAGAAAAATCCCTACTACCACCGTATGAGATCAGCTACCTCACCTTCAGCTGAAAAAGTCCATATAACGATTCCCCTCGTCACAACGAGAAATACTATTATTTGTGGACACTTGTTTCTGTTATCAAAAGGCGTGTTATGTTTATAGTGGCGCACCCAGGGAGGGGACCAAGCCCCCCCCCCCCAAAAAAAAAGAAAAAGGAAAAAAAAAACTAGGAAATTTTCCAAAAATATTTTCCTAATAATTATTAGGAATAGGTCATAGGTCGTATGCGATGCGTAGTGTGTATTCTCAAATCGTCTACTCGATTTCCCCCACCCCCAAGATTAAATCCTGAATGCACCACTGTATGTTTAGAGTATAGATCACAATTTATGCTCTAATGACAGTTAAGAAATAGAAAGTCATTAATATCATTTATAGATGTCGCTTTGAAAAGCGAAAATAAACATTTCGTGACATGTTTTAAACAACAACAAAAAAAAAAAAAAAAAAAAAAAAGAAAATGTCAGATTGTAAATTTTAGTAAAATCTGGAGATGAGGAATTACTGGTATGTTTTTTTTTAATTTTTTTGTGTTTTTTTCAGCCAAATTTAATTATAACACAGTTATATTATTCTTAACGAAATTTTATTTCCAATGATTTGATTAATGCGCTTACAAAAAACATAAAATAACATAAACTTGGAAAAGTATTTTGCAAATGTAGTAATGCATAAAGTTTTATATGCATAGATAATTTTCTTCATTCCTGGAAAGAAGATGATCTTGTTAAATTATACTTGAACAAGAAATTGTATTCTTCTTTAATCCTTTGCCTTAGTGTAAACAAACAAAGTTTGCAGGTGAAGTATATTAATAAGTAGGCTAATTGTATAGAGGAGGCTGTTGACTTCACATCATTTGCCTCAGTATTCCATAATGCACAGTACATTTACTTTCTCCCTTGTTATGCATTATGGGAGTGATAGCAGCTTATTGAAGGATTAATGAGAGGTCTTATCTTATGGCCCATGTTTTATAATGCAGTGCTTTATGCCAAAAGAATGGGTGAAGATCAAGATATTTACCTATTCTTTTGAGAATGATATGAGACTAGTATTACAATGATCTAATGAGGACTAACTTCAAAAAAAAAAAATTATTATTATTATTATTATTACGGGTATCTCCATGGAGTCAATAGACTCATTGTGGGAGACCCAAACTAGCAAAACAATATTTGTCATATCTCTTCCTGAATTCATTTACAGACAAAGAGCTCACAACTAAGTCAGGCAATGAATTCCACTCATTCACCACCCTCCAGGCAAAACACCTTGTTCTGACACCCTTGTTAACCTGGAAATTCTTTAATTTCCAGGGATGACCTCTTGTTCTTCCATCACTATCACACAGCTGAAACATTTTCCTTGCATCAATCCTATAAAAACCTTTCAGTAATTTAAATGTTTCTATCATATCCCCTCTTCTCTGCCTATCAATCAACCTCTGCAATCCACAAGCTCTTAATCTATCAATGTAGGGAGCATTTTTTACATCACTCACCAACTTGGTCACTCTTCTCTGAACCCTCTCCACAGCCTCCTCATCTCCAAGGAATCCAGGTGACCAGACCTGAGCACAGTAATCCAAATATAGAAGTATCAACGCTTTATAAAGGGAAATAATAACCTCTTTATCTCTGGATGTCAGTGTGTTCCTCAACAACCAAGTAATCCTATGTGCAATTTTGGACACCTTAGCAATGTGTCCTCTGAACTTCATCTCCCTATCTACCAACACCGCTAAGTCCCTAGCCTCATCAATCTCTTGGAGTACTGTTCCATCAATGTAGTACACAGCTGGTAATCTTTTAATCCCAAAATGCATGACTTTACACTTTTCCACATTGAACTGACATCCATTATCTTTTGCCCATTCTACCAGCTTATTTAAACATCCTGCAAACTTTCAACATCAGCTTGATTTTTTATTTCACTACCCAACTTTGCATCATCAGCAAACAACTGAATATCTCCTTGTAAGCCATTTTCTTTATCATTTATATACAAATTAAACAACAATAGCCCTGAGGCACACCACTGGTCACCTGCCTCATCCTGGACTCTGCTCCTCCATACACCACCTTCTGGTATCTCTCCCTGAGCTATTCTCCTATCCATATCACCAATTTAGTATCCATTCCCATCTGCTCCAATTTGCATAACAGCATTCCATGGGGTATCCTGTCAAAAGCCTTAGCAAAATCCAGAAGTACCACTGAATAGCCAGTTCCTTTGTCCAACTCAGATGTCATTCTTTTAGGAAAAGTTAATAGATTGCTAAGGCAGGATCTACCTTTAACAAAACCATGTTGGCCTATAGAGTATCATATCCTGATCCACCGATTCTTGAATTTCGTCTTTAACCAACTTTTCCAATACTTTTACCACTACTCCAGAGATGGTGATTGGTCTGTAATTAACTACTGCAGTTTTAGAGCCACCCTTATGCAAAGGAACTACTTTGCCTAACTTCCACTCCCTAGGGACCATACCAGAGTTCAAACTTAAATTAAATATCCAAGTAAGAGGGGTTGACAATTCATTTGCACTTTCATGCAACACCTGAGCTGATATTCCATCTAAGCCTACAGCAGTGTTTGCATTTAAATTTTGCAATATATTAAATACCTCTGATTTCTTAGCTTCAATTCTCACATTAGTTATTGCTACAGGTACACTTGGGTGATAGACTTTGAAAAGTGATCACTCAGTAACTTGATTATTACATCTGATTTTGTCACCTCAATATCATCAGCACCCACTAAAGTTATCCTTCAGAAGTCATTCTTCCTTTTACTTGCTACATAGTGGAAGAACTCTTTGGGATTACCCTTGATCTCTTTGGCTAAGGTCTTCTCATAATCTGATTTAGCTTTTCTTACTATGCTGGTAACCTTCCTAGCTTGAGCCTTGTACTGCTCATGGGTGTACTGATCGCCTTTCTCCTTGTACATTCTCCATAACATTTTCTTTTTTTGCAGATCAAGCTTGATACTGCTGCTCATCCATCTAACAACTGCCTTGTTTGACTTCCTAACCATGGGGACACAATCTGATATTGCTTTCCTCAGATACCCGCTGATTTTATCCCATGCACTGCTAACATCTTTCCCCTGCAATATGTTCTGCCATGGGATGGCTGCAATCTCACTCTGAAGCTTGTTGTAATTGCCTAACCTGTAGTTCCGTATATACCCCTTCTTAACAGAAAAATCAACAGATTTTGCAACCTCCCTAGTCAATACCACATGATTGCTTTTGCCAATTGGAGTTAACGAGGACACCTTACTTATGCATATAATCTCTGAACCAATAACCAGGTCCAACACACTCACACCAAGTGTGCCTTCAGTTATGTGCTGTTTGAAGTAATTATCTCGTAAAAGATGTATGAACTCCATTTCCTTTTTGCTACCTGATATTTCCTCCTTCCAATTGATATCACCGTAATTAAAATCCCCTATAATAATCACGAAACTTGCACTCATTGCACTAATTTGCTGATGCACGAATTCAGTATCCCCCCTGTACTCCCTGGCCTATAGCAGTATCCAACTGTATATTTGGTTGCATTGGTCACTATTTCACATCAGACTGCCTCAAATGAACTCTCATTCACATGTCTATCATCTTGATATACTACTTTCTTTGGTTGCAACACATCAGCTATCATCAACAGTACTCCTCCCCCAAGTTTACTAATGCCTACAACTTTTGGTGAGATTGCACTGACTAATGCCAAAAATTCTTCTCTCTTATTTTGAATGCTTCTTGCATTGGTATACAAAATTGCAGATTCCCTCTATATCTTGTACTGGCTTTAGAATTGATATATAAGTCACTAATTTCAGTAGTCCCATGCCAATTTTTATCCCCTCTCTTCTGCAATTTATTCTCCATATAAGGATCAATAAATATACAATCAGTGCTAAAGTTTCTCTCTCTTACACTCAACCTTTTCAATATTACTTTCCCTGCCCAATTACTTCAACTTGTTCAGAAAACAGTAACTTCTTCAATCGCTTATGTCCTTCCATGTTCAGATGCAGTCCATCTCTAGCATACAACTGTCTTTTTCTTTCAAACACACTCCAAATATCAACAAATTCCTGACCTCTTTTTTTTGCACATACTTGCAATCATATCATTCATTATCATCGCTCATCTACTTAACTTGTAATTGTCAAAACGAGGCAGCACACACACTATCCTCCCATTGACACTTTTCCTCTTCACAATATCTAACAATCTTCTTAAATCTTTTCCTACCCAATTTATACCGCCACTCAGGTCATTTGTACCCACCATAACTATCATCTTGTCTGCTTCATGCCCTCTCTTTATTGCTAAAGCCACTCTTTCTATTGTCCCACCAGCCGAGCACTCCTCATGCATACCACTCTCCATACCTTTAATCATAGAATCACCATTTATCTTACCACTCTTAACTTCATTCAAGTCCACACAAGCATCACTCATGGACTCATTTTCTATGCTATTCAGCATGACTCTCCCAGTTTCATTACTCAACGCTCTATTATTTACC
Organism: Typopeltis vanoorti; assembly: GCF_054136105.1. NCBI lineage: Eukaryota > Metazoa > Arthropoda > Arachnida > Uropygi > Thelyphonidae > Typopeltis > Typopeltis vanoorti. Next base: position 109,519,377 of record NC_143560.1, on the reverse strand, counting down.
CCCTCCCCCACTTTCGCGACATCTCGTTTCTTCTAGGCTACTTGTGGTTTTATTTTGTTGACTCCCAATCACTCCCATACTATTTATTACTGCATCATTCACCAAAGACTCACCCACACGTAATCCTGTTCTAGTTACTTCAGCTAAAGTAATCTCTATAGTCCTAATTTCTCTGTTTAACACATTAAACTCAGTTTTAACTTCCAGTATCTCCTTACTGAGCACTTCCAATTCTTCATACAGAAGATGGTCATTTTTCATTTTCATGAACTCCCGCCAAAGTTCTTCTGCTACGGTCCCAATGTCAGCTTCCATTCCTAAATCAATCAGTGACCTTCTTAAGGGGCCTTTGGAGTGTTCTTATTTGGGAGCCGGTGGGATTATACTCAATAGGGAGGTAGGCAGTCCGATCTAACAATAAAGCATTAAGCTTAGCTGTGTAGTCGGTTTGGTTGAGAACCACAGTGGCATTTCCCTTATCTGCTCTGGTGATTACTATTTCTTTGTTTTTCTTCATTTCTTATAGAGCCCCTCACAACAATATGGGGTTATAAAACACTATATAAAAGGGTAAAATTAATCTGTTCAGATGACAATGCCCTAACCATCGAACTAAACCAAATTGTTAACACTTTCTTAGCTAGTGGCTACAACCCCAAAAATTATTAAAATCAGTTAACCACAATTCTCCCCCGCCACACACACTTCATAACAAAGATTACACTAAATCCATCACCATTCCCTATATCCGGAGCACCTCTGAAAAGTTAACTAAAATCTTAAAAAAATATGACCTGACTTCTTGTTACAAATCATATAAAAAATTGGCTTCCCTTATCTGCTCCACCAAAGGCCAACTTCCCCTAGACCTACCTGGGGTATACCAGGTCCCTTGCAGCTGTAAACTATCCTTCTTTGGCCAAACAGGCAAGACAGCAAATGTCAGGATTTCGGAACACAAAGACTACATCTGGTTTCACCAGTACAGCCACTCTGAGCTTGCAGACCATGCTCTTGTTGTGTCGGAAAATGGGCTGATTCACTCTTGATGAGTCATCCTGTTTCTGACCCAACATAAGGTAACGTTTAAAACCATGAATAAGGACATACTTATGCCTCCAGAAAAAAAAGGTAAAAGATAGTGTACATTTTGGTAACTCAGAACTATGTCTAACCATTCTTTTAGTAGATATTAAGTGAATTTTGAGAAACCCATAATTTAAATAGATAATGTTTGTGGATTAATTAACAAAGGAAAATTATGTATAAATGCTGAAAGATGTTTGTAAGATAATATAAGTATAAGAGCCATGTCAATGCAGTTTGGAGTTGCGGTGACCAATCGGCTGCCGCTATGAGCATGACACAGTCACCATGAGAGGGCGTTCACATTCACTATTTAAGTTTCGGTGCATGATCACGCACTCTCTTATTTTTTTTTCTGTTCCTGGTTCCTGATCC